>NW_027493375.1:0-398667 GCF_021521415.1 Bidens hawaiensis | reverse complement strand
ATGAAATCCTTGTATGGCTTATTAGCTGGTTCATTTGCGTTCTGAGCTGGAATTTGGTTGGCCCCAGAGGTTCCTTCTTGCCTCAGCCCTTGGCTGATGGTTGTTACCATGCCTGGTAACACAGCCGCGATCTGCTGGGCTATAAGGTTGGCTAATTCAGCGGAGTCCATGGAAGCGGGTGCACGTCTGGGAGGCATTCTTCGCAAAACGAAAAACGAGCGTTAAATAGAATCAATGACACGCCAAAGATTATGAATAGAGGACATAGATTATACCAAGAACACATAATGACATGACTCAAGAGATTAACAGTTAATATGCAACACATAAGCACGTAGCACGTATATAAGTGTAGACATGTGATTGTGATGCATGAGCTATCTAGAGTCAAGGATCCTAGGTTATAGTCTAGGTCGGTTTCCTAATTCCCTATAACCATTGGCTCTGATACCAATCTGTCACACCCCGATCGTGATGGCGGAAAAATCGAGGTGCGGCGACTAAGTCGTGATTGTTGAGCACAATAGTATAAAAGTCTAAATGCATAAACATAACCAAAATGTCAAATATTACATCAACCAGGTAACATGAAACAAATTGTTTTAATACAAAATATCAAGTTTCCAACAACTCCTAGTCTAGCCTTCATCTTTCTAAGGCCTCTAAACTTGCTAGGGATTTCTTGCTGCGTTATTTCCTGAAAACATGTAACAAACTGTCAACTACATAAAGTAGATGAGTGAATTCATAGGTTTAAAGAAAAGAGTTTTATACACAAACATACTAGTATAGGTTGTAGGGGTTTATATATAGGGTGTACCTGCGGCTAACCCACCACTCCTACAACTTATACTACTATGTTTGGGTATAATTCCCAGTTTTTAAAATGGTTTGTAAGAAAAGATCTCTTGGTTTTCCCACAGAGGTTTTTGTAGTAAGTCAAACATGAAATGTTCTCCTGGGCTCTCAACGGGCTTATCAATCTCCCATTAGAGTCGTATGTGATAAGATTACTCAAAGATTTGCGGTCTCCCAACGGTACATGTAGCACATAACAGTTAAGCATAAACAAGGACATATAGATTTGAGCATGCTAAGTTTACTAGATAAACCAACACCAAAATCCCATTGTTTACTAGTATCCAAGATGATGGTGAACAAATGATGTTGATGATGAATGATGATGAAACCCAATGATCACACAAGACTTGATTGAACTCACGCAAGACTTAAACCAAGACTACCTCGTTCTTGCCATCCAGGACTCAGCTAGGTTCTACCGAGAGTAGGATAGACACCCCAAAGAATCCTGGGTTCCCTTGGTCCCTACCGAGAATAGTATAGGTCCTCAAGAGTTATGGATTTCACCGAGACTAGTATGAAATCCCATGAGTTACGAGTGCCACCGAGAATAGAATGCCACTCATGGTCGTGAGTTCTACCGAGAGTAGAATAGACTCTCGCGTCCAATTCAACTCATGATGTTTTGATCTCTAGATTTCCATGCTGACACAATGACTATGATGATATGAATTTGATTCCCGTTCCCATGATGTCAATGTTCACAGAATTTCCCATACTCATTGATTTCCAATGTTCTTAGATCTCCATGAGTTAATGGGTTTTCCCCATGTTCATAGATTTCCAAAGTTTATAGATTACCAAGAAGCTCGTGGATTTCCGCACGTGTGTAGAAATCCAAATGTTTATAGTTTAAAGAATGTTTGCATAAATGATTTTATCCAAACGTGTAAAGTTACCATGTTTAATCCAAATGTTTATAGTTTAAAGAATGTTTGCATAAATGATTTTATCCAAACGTGTAAAGTTACCATGTTTCCACCCCATAGTTTTGAAAAGCTTAAATAGGGGCTATGAACTCACCTTGATCTTGGGTTAGGATGGTGCTACAATAGATCTCCTTAGCCTAGAGTTGGACATATATATATGGTTAACAACGTGCTATAAGTCTAAGAAAACAAGCTTACGTGACCTCGAGCAAAAACTGGGTTTTAAAGACGAAAACAGCTTGGTTCTGGCTTGATTCGATCGAATAGGAACACGTTCGATCGAATAGGAACTTGTTCGATCGAATAGACACACATTCGATCGAATAGACACACATTCGATCGAATAGACACACATTCGATCGAATAGACACACATTCGATCGAATAGACACACATTCGATCGAATAGACACACATTCGATCGAATCTGAGGCACACTCGATCGAACTAGAAACACATTTGGTCGAACCAGTTGGGAAAACTCGTTCGGTCGAACATGGAACTTGTTCGATCGAATAGACACTCGTTCGATCGAATACGAAACTCATTCGGTCGAATGAGTTGGAGACCATTCGGTTGCTTTCCTATTCGGTCGACCGGACTGGTTCGATCGACTGGTTCGATCGAATGGGCTGATTCGATCGACTGATTCGATCGAATGAGTCTGATTCGACTCCTTCAAGCTGGGCGACGGAGAAACCTACGGGTTTTTCAGATTTTTCCAGATTTTTGACCCAAAATCGAAGTTTTTGACATGGAAATGCTCGGGATTGAAGGGACTATCGATTCCCAGTGATTTTAAACACAAAAGCCTGCATTTTGACACCAAAACAAGACGGTTTTTGACCCGAAAACTCAAGAAACGAAAATGGGTGTTTTTGCTCGATTTGAGGCCGAAAATGGTTATGAAAATGGATGATTTTCAAGAAGATCTTACCAAGAACAACAACAAACAGATTTGTGGACTCGGATTTGAAGTTTGAAGACTTTCTCTCTCTAGTTTCTCTCTCTAGAATGAGAGTGTTTGGGTGGGAAGTGTTGGTGGAAATGAAAGAGATGGTGTAAGAATACTTGATTTTCCGCTTAAATACTCGGGTGACTCGGGTTCGGGTTTAGGCTACCGACGGGTCAAGACTAGTCGAGTTCATAAGTTTTTAAACAAACTAAAACTTTTTCAGCAAAACTTTTATAAAACCATTTTCCGAATAATTATTTGAAATCTTTTTAAATAAGAATATTTAATTTTTCGAAAGCATAAAAATTAATATTTTTCAGGCGTAAATGTCGTTTTATAAAATAAACATTTTAAATGATAAAAGCAGATTTTTCCAATGATATGGGTTCCGAACTTATCGTCCAGAATCCCAAAGTCTATAGTTTCCGATGATTTCACGATCCTAGTTTACCAATCGAATTTCAGGGCGTTACATCTTGGGTCCCCAAATTTTAATAATCTCTTTTGTTTGTGCAGGAACAGTTGAACAGGGCGTCCAATAATCTTTGGGTTGTGGACAGCGGCTGTTCCCGGCACATGACTGGTAACAAGGATTTGTTACAAGATTTAAAACCTGTTCAAGGAGCAAGAGTCAGTTTTGCCGGTGAGAGTGGAGGCAAAATAACAGGAAGGGGTACGGTAACTAACGGGAAGATGACGTTAGAAAATGTGAACTTTGTTGAAGAACTGAAGCACAATCTGCTGAGTGTGTCGCAGATTTGGGATAAAGATTATACCGTACACTTCATGAAGACTGATGCGATTGTGTTGAAGCCTGGTTTTCAAATACCAGAGGAGTGGATAGTAATGAAGGCTCCACGTGATCGAAATACGTATATGATGGACTTAAGTTCAACTGAAATGTCAACGGAAGAATCGTGCCTTTTGACGAAAGCAAGCGAATCGGAATCTGAACTGTGGCACAGGAGAATGGGGCACATTCATCTTCGGAAGATGAACCATATTGTCAGACATGGGCTTGTGTTGGGTGTTCCCTTAAAAAGTTTCAATTTTGAAGACAAATGTCTTGCGTGCAAAAAGGGAAAGCAGCACAAGAAGTCCCATCTCACCAAGAAAGTAAATTCAATTGCCCGTACACTAGAGCTGCTTCACATGGATCTCTTCGGTCCTGTGAATGTAAGAAGTCTAGGTGGTACAACTTATTGCTTGGTGATCACTGATGACTACTCACGATACTCGTGGGTATACTTCCTGAAATCAAAGGACGAAACGGCTCAAATGGTGAAGAATCTGATTACCAAAGTTGAGAACATTATGGATAAACGAGTGAAGTTCATCAGAAGTGACAATGGTTCCGAGTTTAAAATTTTTGAAATGGAGATCTTCTGTCTGTCAAGAGGGATTGAACACCAATTCAGCGCTCCGTATACTCCGCAACAAAATGGAGTGGCTGAAAGGAAGAATAGAACTTTAATTGAAGGAGCCAGAACTATGCTGGCTGATTCGAAGCTTCCGGTGGTGTTCTGGGCTGAAGCTGTTTCTACAGCTTGCTATGTGCTGAATAGAGTTTTAACGGTAAAAAGACTTAATAAAACATGCTACGAGCTTATGCATGGGAGAAAGCCCAATTTGTGTGGACTTGAAGCTTTCGGGTCCCCGTGTTCAATTTTAAAGACACATTCAAAGTTTGGTGAAGCAGCCGATGAAGGAATCTTAGTCGGCTATGAAGTTGGGACTCCCAACAGGCGTGTCTTTAATACAACGAACGGCAAGGTTGAGGTGGTATGTAACACCGACATTACGAGTTACAGATCGCCAAGACCGAGCATCGGACCTCTTGGGATTTTCGACTATGATAGGCTCTTCAAGTCTTTTAACATACCTGATTTGTTTTGTACAGAAGAAGAAGAACGTGTTGCTACGAAGATGATTCTAGATGAGGAGGAAAATTTGGCACATAGACAGCTATTTGATGATTGTCAACCTTCCTCATCAAATTCTATCGGTTCCCCTGCTGTCTCTCCAGAAGAAGAGTTTATCAATCCATTTCACTCTCAGCCAGAAACAACCATTGATGAGCTCTCTTCTAATTTAGAAGATAATTTGCATGTCGGTGCTGTTCCGACCACGAGAATTCACAAAGAACACCCTTTGGAGAATGTTATAGGTGATGTGTCCTCCGGTGTACAAACCAGAAGTAGCTTAAATGAGCACACTTGTGTTTATACAAGCATTAAGGAAACGGGTATAATGAACGAATGTTTGTACTCATGCTTTATTAGCCAGATTGAACCGAAAAATTATCAAATGGCTCTTAAGGACAGCTCGTGGGTCGAGGCCATGCAAGAAGAGTTGGCTCAATTTAAGAAGATGGAAGTTTGGACTTTGGTTGAAAAACCAAGGAATGTGCATGCGATAGGCACAAAATGGGTGTTTAAGTGCAAGAGAGATGAAAAGGGGATTATTATAAGAAACAAGGCGAGGCTGGTCGTTAAAGGTTTTAATCAGCAAGAGGGGATAGATTATAATGAAGTGTTCGCCCCGGTGGCCAGGTTGGAAGCGATAAGATTGTTTTTGGCGTTTGCTGCTTTTAAGAAGATGAAAGTGTTTCAGTTGGACGTGAAGAGTGCGTTCCTCAATGGGAAAGTTGATGAGGTTGTGTATGTTGAGCAACCTCCGGGTTTTCCTGACCCAGACTTTCCTGATCACGTGTACAAGTTGAGCAAGGCGCTGTATGGATTACATCAGGCACCTCGTGCCTGGTATTCAACGTTATCGGACTACTTGCTAGAGAATGGTTTTGAAAGGGGTTTGATTGACAGCACACTGTTTGTGAAGAGAGATGGAAGTGACTTCCTGCTAGTACAAGTCTACGTGGATGACATCATATTTGCTGCATCAAGAGTCTCCATGTGTCAGGAATTTGAGGCCGTCATGAAGAAAAGATTTGAGATGAGTGCTATGGGTGAACTAACGTTTTTTTTAGGATTGCAGGTTGATCAAAAGAAGGATGGGATGTTCATTCATCAAACAAAATATGTTCTTGATGTCCTCAAGCGCTTCAAGATGGAGGACTGTTCTCCATTTGACACTCCAATTTGCGTCAACCACAAGTTGGGAGCTGAAATAGACGGTGACGCAGATGTGGACCCAACTCAGTATCGGGCTATAATAGGTTCTTTGATGTATTTGACTGCTTCTAGGCCTGATATAATGTTTGCTGTTTGTCTTTGTGCTCGTTTTCAGGCAAACCCAAAGGAATCTCACATGAAGGGTGTGAAGAGGATTCTGCGGTATCTCAAAGGCAAGCCGAAGCTAGGGTTGTGGTACCCGAAGGGAGGAGACGTGGAACTGGTTGCTTATACGGATTCTGATTATGGAGGGTGCAATCAGAGTCGGAAGTCGACAACAGGAGGATGTCAGTTTCTCGGTGGAAGATTAGTTTCCTGGCACTGCAAGAAACAGACATCAGTCGCAATCTCTACGTGCGAAGCTGAATATATGGCAGCATCCAACTGCTGCTCTCAGGTTTTGTGGATTCAGCAACAATTGCGCGACTATGGTCTGAATTTCTTACTCACTCCTATTTTTATTGATAACACTGCTGCCATCTCAGTAATTAACAATCCCGTGAAACATAATAAAACTAAACATATTGACATTCGTCATCATTTCATACGGGATTGTGCTGAGAAGAAACTGATTAAGGTCGAAAAGGTCGATACGCTAGAAAATTTCGCTGATTTATTTACAAAAGCGTTGATAAATCCAGATTTCAAAACCTAATTGAGCTGAACGGGATGATCAATCCCGAGTAACCATGTTTTTTTGTGTTTATTTAAAAAAAAATATATATTTGAAGTTATTGTAACATATTAGTGATGATAATATCAAGACTTCACAATCATTGAGTAAGAAAGAAGAACGGGAAACAGATCAAGAATATTTACAGTTTAATCAGATACTATGGGTCGAAGTCAATTCGGGGTGACTTGGGGAAAGCCAAATACGCTTTGAGGATAGATAGGAGGAATCAATATTTCTGAGTAGTTGCCCACATAAATTTTAAGGATTAATTGAACCTAACTCGTATCACAGAAACGAAGAAAACCATCTTAAGTATATTACCTGCTTACAACCTGTCTCTATATGTCATAATACAGCTAAACACGGATCTATGTGACAGTCACGTAGTTAGTATGATTCCTGTTCGGATCTTTTCTAAAACGTAGCAGTCCCTATCGAGACTGAAATTTGATCCCTTATACTTTAAATTTTTTACGTTTTTGTACTTAGATAGCTTTATGATTTTTTAACTGGTTACTTAGAATTGATCATGTCGTTTATTCAAAGCCTAGTGGAAGCAAATCAACTGCAGGCATCCCTCCTGGTTGAGCACGGGAAAGTTATAGATGCCTTGAAGGTGTTCTTGGCATCTCAGGGGGAGATGAGCTGTAGAGGAGATGAGCTGAGGACCAAAAGAAGAGAAGACCGAGACGATGATCCCAATGCATCGAAAGATGCAGGTGGTGAGTTGCCAAGAACTACTATAGCTCTTGGGGCTTCCACAGCTGAGGGGGAGTCTGCATCTGGTGATGATGTGGTTGCTGTTGGTGATGATGTGGATGTGGTTGAAGATGTTGAGATTGTTGATATGATTGATGCGCTGAAAGAGATAGACGATATGTTAGAGGATGATGAGTTGATAAATGAAGATGATGTTCTGCCAATCGATGAGATTGAAAAGATTGGTGCAGAAATTGTGGTTGAGAATGTGATAGAAAAAGGAGAGATTGTTGAAGAAAATGTAGAGCATGAGATCCCTGTGGTTGAACAGTCGACTATATGTGAAGATGCTGTGGTTGACAACACTGAGTGGGAAGATCAGCCAAACTGGAAGGAAGGCTGCGCTCAGTGGTTTGTAAAGACGAAGAAGCCAGCAGTACCGACGATGTTCAAAAAGTCGTATAATATAAAGGGATATGCAGAATCAAAGAAGGGAATCATATGCTAGTTGTACGATGAAGAGTTGAAACTATTTGTGATCAAACGTTACGACGGCATTCAGTACTTCAAGAAGATGTTAAGATCCCTGAATACCTTACCGGAGTGTGAGGTGAAAGACTTAGCAAGACTGGGGCTGATAAACAGAAGTGATGATAACATGGCGAGAGTAATTGGGAAAATTGTTTGGAAGGAGGCCATTAAAGATAAAAAGTTTGAACTTCTGAAGCCTCAAAAAGGGAAGTTAGTAGAAGACAAAGATAGAGGGATGAGGGCAGACGGCAAACCATGGATGGTTATGAAGTATAAACCAGTCCGTCATTTAAAAGAAGTGCCGATGAAGGTGATGCCCAAGAACGTCTTGAAAGACTTGAAGTGGTGGTACGTGGATTGTGAAACTGCTGAAGCGGTCATGGAGGATGAAGATGAGCAAGAGATCATGAGAGTGTATGATCCTATGCAATTAGTCAATCTGTCTCAAGCTGACTTGCAGGTACTACATGCTAAGAAGATTTTCTACATTCCTGCTTGGAAAGAGGAAGCTAAGAGGTACCAGAAGTTGGTTTCTGTATGTGTTAGACAGGGAGTGCATGCTTGAAGAGATGAAGAGAGAAGACGAGAGATTACAAGACACAAGCTTTGAAGATCAAGGTATGAAGCTACTGCCAAGGGGGAGTCTGTTGGTACATAAATGTCAGTAGTTCATAGTCTAGCGTTTGTAATCGAGTCTGTAATGTAATTATGTTTAAGTTTATGTTTATGTATGTAAGCGAAGTTGTCAACAAGTTCGCTTAGGCGAACTTGTTGAACAAGCGAAGTTGTCGACAAGTTCGCCTAGGCGAACTTGTTCAACGAGCGAAGTTACTGACAACTTCGCCTGAGGCGAAGTTGTCGTGTATTTATATAGCCTACGGGTTTACGGTTAAGGATAATATATAGTTTTCAGGTTATTCACGTGTAATTCAGTAGTTCAGTGAACGTGTCGAGAGTCTGTAATAGACGTGTTTCAAGTTATAATATATAACGTGTTCGTTTGTATCGCGTGTGATTGTTTTACGTATTCTACGCTCGTAACTACCTACGCAGGGATTCCGCACCTATGTAGATAGCGATATCCCGTGTAAGATCCGTCTGGGAACCTACACCTTGCCTTCATCAGTTTCGAACCGAGATCCTCACTACCAATGCCTCCTCCACTTGTGGGAGCACCAAGGGCTATTGCTGCTGGAAACAAGAAGCAGTTACCAGTCTTTCAGAGCTCAAAAACCACTGCTGTCACTTCGGTGGTTAACTCTAACAATGATGTTTCTGCTATGTTTTCACATGTTAAGGCATACATTGTAAGGCCCCGAACCCGGTGACCCTACTTTAGCGTAGGATTTACTCATAAACACAGTTCTTCAAATCAGAGTTTATTAAAACTTTTCGCGGAATATAAAACATCAATCATTTGTTACCAAACATTAAATCTTTTCTTTGATACCATAACACAAAACTTTATATTTAAAACATCTTTACTTCTTTCTTCAGATGCCAGCCGTTCAATCCATGCCGTGTGTCATCCTCATGCTAACTCTATAATCAGCTCACCTGCGTGCATACTAAAAGTCAGCTACGCTGAGTGAGTTCTAGTTAATCATACAATATAATGCAATACCTTCTTACATACATACGTACTTAACCTCATAACTTTCTTTCATACACACATAAGTACTCATACCTTCATTCTTACTTACATACTTTCTTTCTTACTTACATACTTTCTTTACATTCATAATCATACGTTTTAAAGAGCCTTTCGCCCTATAACCTCATAGATATTATAAGGGTCTGGTCCCTAACATCACAGATATTGTAAGGGTCTGGTCCCTAACATCACAGATATTGTAAGGGTCTGGTCCCTAACATCACAGATATTATAAGGGTCTGGTCCCTTGGTTTTCGAATATTAGTAGGGTTCGATTCCCTCTTCGTTACCATACAACCATACATCATACCTCGAGTATTATTAGGGCTCGGTACCCTTTTCGTAACCATACAACCATACAACCGTCATTTCCTTCTTTTATTAACTTTATTACGTTCATACACATAAACATACATATCATACTTACCATATTTATAACGTTACAACCTGACAGTACGTGCAATATCCGAAGATCGTTCACGCCCCGACAAGTATTCATTTGAAATATTCATACATCTACGATATATAATATTCGTACCTTTATTTTTAACCTGACGGTACGCGCAATATCCGAAGATCGTTCGCGTACCGACAAACAATCATTCAAATCTATCACACATATCACATATGACATACACTTATCACTTAGGATAAATGTATTAACAACACATCGAGTATGCACACAGCCCCGAAAACATAACAAGGAATGGGGCTAGAAACTCACCTGAATACTGCTTCTTTTTCTGATAGCTGTAAATCCCTTCTTTAACTGAGCTCGGCTAACTGTACAAGTTACACGTATCAATACTCGCCTGACCTAATCTGGCGGCCTAGTATTAGCTTACTTTAACTTATCGCTTTATAATTTATTTTCTAATCAAACTTGGCTTTAGGCGAAGTTAACCCTTCGGGCGAACTTGGCTTCAGGCGAAGTTAAACCTTAGGCGAACTTGGCTTCAGGCGAAGTTAAACCTTAGGCGAACTTGGCTTCAGGCGAAGTTAAACCTTAGGCGAACTTGGCTTCAGGCGAAGTTAAACCTTAGGCGAACTTGGCTTCAGGCGAAGTTAAACCTTAGGCGAACTTGGCTTCAGGCGAAGTTAAACCTTAGGCGAACTTGGCTTCAGGCGAAGTTAAACCTTAGGCGAACTTGACTTCAGGCGAAGTTAAACCTTAGGCGAACTTGGCTTCAGGCGAAGTTATCCTTAGGCGAACTTGGCCGTAGGCGAAGTTATCCTTAGGCGAAGTTACGCTTGAAGGCGAAGTTACGCTTGAAGGCGAAGTTCATCTGGCGAACTTAATCTTGCAGGCGAAGTTATCGCGCTGCAGATCTGTTTTGCCCATAAATCCTTCGTTTCTTAGCCAAATAACTCGATTTTGGTACCCACGGAATCGTATGATCGGCGCCTACAAACCCTAACCATCAAATCGGCCTAAAATCGACGTTTTAGGGGTCCGATTTGGGCAGTTTGGGTTCGGGTCCGGTTTAACCCATCCAATCCTAACCATTTTCAGTAATATTAGCTTTGTTGGATATGTTCTTACCTTACCAACGCAGATCTATCAACAAAACCTCGGGTCTCGGCTCCGAATCTTGATCGGTTAGGATGTGTGTGTTTTGAGGGTGTAAGGAGTGTGTGTTAGGGAGTTTGGTGAGAAATGAGATATTTTGGGATTTTGGGGGTATTTATATCCCTGAAATCCCAT
Source organism: Bidens hawaiensis (assembly GCF_021521415.1). NCBI lineage: Eukaryota > Viridiplantae > Streptophyta > Magnoliopsida > Asterales > Asteraceae > Bidens > Bidens hawaiensis. The sequence continues at coordinate 387,528 of NW_027493375.1, read as the reverse complement.
TCTCATTTAACCTATCTCAATTAACCCAAGTCCATAACCCACTTCCATTACCCGACATTAGCCCGACCCATACCAACTCCTATTCTTTTATTTATTTCCTGATAACCCGAGTAAACTTTCCCTCTATAATTAAGTAATATAATTAATATTATCTTGAAATTTCGGGATGTTACAAGTCTTCCCTCCTTAAAGAGGTTTCGTCCCCGAAACCTAACTTATTCCCTATAAAAGGAAAACTTCTTATATTTACACGCTCTATCGAATCGCCTTCGCTTTCTGAGTTATCCTTCTTACTTCTGACTTTACAGTCATCGAATAGTGGTCATGCGTTTTAGCTATTTAAGGTAGCTTGTCCATGAGACCCTCGATGCACCAAGACTCATCTCATCCTTCTAAGGGTTTCGATTAGTACCTTTAACACTATTGTCTAAAACAACATTTCACCATAACATAATAATCATTCTTAACCAAACTCAAAATAATTACACGCCACAGATAAACATAAGTTTTAAACCTTAACACAAAACAAGTTCTTAAGCAAAAGTAATTTAATAAAACCATTGCATGAGCAATTATTCCTTCATCAGGTGTTCCTCTCTGCACTTTCCCCAAGTCTTCACCCTTTCGCACCTTCCGCCCCTGATTCCTTGCAATCCCTAGCCATGTGGTCAGCTTTTCCGCAATTGAAGCACTTTGGACGATCAGGGCATTCTCGAGAATAATGCCCACTCTTTCCACACCGATAGCACCTGTCTGTCCCAGTCTTACATTCTCCCTGGTGCACTCGCCCAGATGTCTTACACGCATCCTTGTTCCCAACCTTGGCCTTCCTCTCATCAGTTGTTGTCACCATCTCGCCAGACCGCTTAGCAGAGGTAGCCCATTTCTTCTCCTTCTTTTCTCCTTCATGTCCTTCCTTTGGCTTCTTGCAATCCCTTGCTAGGTGCCCACGTCCTCCACAGTTGTGACACCTATGGTAATCATCACATTCCCCAGAGGAATGTCCTGCTCTTCCACACCTGTAGCAAACACCTAATCCCTTTCCGCACTCTCCGGGGTGTTTCTTCCCACATTTTTCACAAGCAGTGAACCCCTCTTGCCTTGCCTTCTTTTTGCGTGGATCCACCTCATTGGCTTCCTCTGGTTCTGGGGTTGGGTTCTTTTTCTTCTTTTCCCCCACCGTTCTTGCTCCCCCACAATCCCTAGCTAAGTGACCCGACTTACCACACTTATAACATTTCTGGTCCTCGGTGCAATCACGAGTTATGTGTCCCTTCTTCCCACATCGGTAGCACTGATTTGGACCAGCCTTGCATTCTCCTAGGTGCATCTTCCCGCACACTTTGCATGTTTCCCTTCCCGCGACCTTTGGTATCTTCTTCCCCGCATACTCCACGACATCTACAGATCCTTTGGTTCCTTTCGCTCCTCCCCTATAATCATCACCCTTCTTTCCGTCTCCTCCTGCCTTCTCAGTGGCCCTTGCATGGTTTTCGGCAGACTCGTCAGTACGAAATTTCTTCTCTGCAGCAGCTACAGCGTAAGAAATGGCAAATTGAGTAACAGGATCCAGCTGATACCCTTCATTGCTGCTTGGTCCTTGCAAAGTTTCACTTTTATCCTTTTTCGTGGTAGTAACTAGTTCTTCAGAAGGTTCTCGGACAACGCGTATTCCAAGAGGACGTCCAGTGTGACCTCCCTTACCAACAAACCTTTTTGCTCCAGCCATTAGTATTCTAAGGGAAAACACAAACATCATCACTCAAGGAACTATCTAGTACAAGGATAGCAAGGCTAACAGGTAATAACAGTGGCCAGCTGTGACTAGCTGATCACATTGCTTTCCGTGTCCTATACACTTCCCTTTATGAGTCTATTTGTGCTGGTTCTACTTAAGCAGTTAGTCAAATCAAACAATCAATTATTCCTATCCCTATCGTTCACATATCCTTTCTTTCTCATTAACATATATCATTTAATCATACACTTTACCTTTACTGATCTTGCTTGAGCGACACATGGCATTCTTGAACTGGCATCTTCTTTCCTTTCTTACTTAAATCCCATTCTCTGTTCGAGTCTAAGCATGTAGGATGCTTAAATCTCTCGAACTTTGCTCTGATACCAACTTGTAAGGCCCCGAACCCGGTGACCCTACTTTAGCGTCGGATTTACTCATAAACACAGTTCTTCAAATCAGAGTTTATTAAAACTTTTCGCGGAATATAAAACATCAATCATTTGTTACCAAACATTAAATCTTTTCTTTGATACCATAACACAAAACTTTATATTTAAAACATCTTTACTTCTTTCTTCAGATGCCAGCCGTTCAATCCATGCCGTGTGTCATCCTCATGCTAACTCTATAATCAGCTCACCTGCGTGCATACTAAAAGTCAGCTACGCTGAGTGAGTTCTAGTTAATCATACAATATCATGCAATACCTTCTTACATACATACGTACTTAACCTCATAACTTTCTTTCATACACACATAAGTACTCATACCTTCATTCTTACTTACATACTTTCTTTCTTACTTACATACTTTCTTTCTTACTTACATACTTTCTTTACATTCATAGTCATACGTTTTAAAGAGCCTTTCGCCCTATAACCTCACAGATATTATAAGGGTCTGGTCCCTAACATCACAGATATTGTAAGGGTCTGGTCCCTAACATCACAGATATTGTAAGGGTCTGGTCCCTAACATCACAGATATTATAAGGGTCTGGTCCCTTGGTTTTCGAATATTAGTAGGGTTCGATTCCCTCTTCGTTACCATACAACCATACATCATACCTCGAGTATTATTAGGGCTCGGTACCCTTTTCGTAACCATACAACCATACAACCGTCATTTCCTTCTTTTATTAACTTTATTACGTTCATACACATAAACATGCATATCATACTTACCATATTTATAACGTTACAACCTGACAGTACGTGCAATATCCGAAGATCGTTCACGCCCCGACAAGTATTCATTTGAAATATTCATACATCTACGATATATAATATTCGTACCTTTATTTTTAACCTGACGGTACGCGCAATATCCGAAGATCGTTCGCGTACCGACAAACAATCATTCAAATCTATCACACATATCACATATGACATACACTTATCACTTAGGATAAATGTATTAACAACACATCGAGTATGCACACAGCCCCGAAAACATAACAAGGAATGGGGCTAGAAACTCACCTGAATACTGCTTCTTTTTCTAATAGCTGTAAATCCCTTCTTTAACTGAGCTCGGCTAACTGTACAAGTTACACGTATCAATACTCGCCTGACCTAATCTGGCGGCCTAGTATTAGCTTACTTTAACTTATCGCTTTATAATTTATTTTCTAATCAAACTTGGCTTTAGGCGAAGTTAACCCTTCGGGCGAACTTAGCTTCAGGCGAAGTTAAACCTTAGGCGAACTTGGCTTCAGGCGAAGTTAAACCTTAGGCGAACTTGGCTTCAGGCGAAGTTAAACCTTAGGCGAACTTGGCTTCAGGCGAAGTTAAACCTTAGGCGAACTTGGCTTCAGGCGAAGTTAAACCTTAGGCGAACTTGGCTTCAGGCGAAGTTAAACCTTAGGCGAACTTGGCTTCAGGCGAAGTTAAACCTTAGGCGAACTTGGCTTCAGGCGAAGTTAAACCTTAGGCGAACTTGGCTTCAGGCGAAGTTATCCTTAGGCGAACTTGGCCGTAGGCGAAGTTATCCTTAGGCGAAGTTACGCTTGAAGGCGAAGTTACGCTTGAAGGCGAAGTTCATCAGGCGAACTTAATCTTGCAGGCGAAGTTATCGCGCTGCAGATCTGTTTTGCCCATAAATCCTTCGTTTCTTAGCCAAATAACTCGATTTTGGTACCCACGGAATCGTATGATCGGCGCCTACAAACCCTGACCATCAAATCGGCCTAAAATCGACGTTTTAGGGGTCCGATTTGGGCAGTTTGGGTTCGGGTCCGGTTTAACCCATCCAATCCTAACCATTTTCAGTAATATTAGCTTTGTTGGATATGTTCTTACCTTACCAACGCAGATCTATCAACAAAACCTCGGGTCTCGGCTCCGAATCTTGATCGGTTAGGATGTGTGTGTTTTGAGGGTGTAAGGAGTGTGTGTTAGGGAGTTTGGTGAGAAATGAGATATTTTGGGATTTTGGGGGTATTTATATCCCTGAAATCCCATTCTCATTTAACCTATCTCAATTAACCCAAGTCCATAACCCACTTCCATTACCCGACATTAGCCCGACCCATACCAACTCCTATTCTTTTATTTATTTCCTGATAACCCGAGTAAACTTTCCCTCTATAATTAAGTAATATAATTAATATTATCTTGAAATTTCGGGATGTTACATACATGGAGTAGCAGAACAAGACTAATCAGTAGATCCTACGTGAAATTGAAGATCTCAAGAAAAGAAAGAGGCCAGCGGAGGATCAAACTCCCTTGATGCCTAGGGTGTTGGATTTCACTACTCCAGGATTCGTAGCTCAGCAAACTCAAGGATCCTCGATCCTTCAGCAAGGAACATCTATCCTTCAACAGGGGTCCATGGGTCAACAAACTCAAGGATCCTCGTTCGTTCAGCCAGGATCATCTATCCTTCAACAACGGTCTGTGGGTCAACAAACTCAAGGATCCTCGTTCCTTCAACAAGGATCATCCATCCTTCAATCAGGATCCTTCAACTCTCAACCATTAGGATCCTTCAACCCCAGTCAAAGATCCTATTTCCAGGATCAAGGATCCTCAGGGGTTCAACATTAAAGGTCATCCGAGGTCCATGAAGGAGATATAATCCCCATGCGGACCATCGCTTCCGGTGGACCGAACCCTATAGCGGATGCTTCGTACCTCAGCTACTCATCCGGGATGCCAACCTTCACCCAGCAAAGAGGTAACTTTTATGTACCGGGGGTGGTCCGTTCAATTCCCGAGATACCAGAAGGAAGCCACAAGTTATCAAGATTTGCTCCACCTATCTGTGATGACGAAATCCCAAAGCGATTCCAAACCCCCCAACATGAAGACTTATGATGGGACCACAGATCCTAAGGAGCACATTGCACAATATAGGGAAAGGATGGAGATCAATCCTATTCCTGGGAGACTTAAAGAAGCTTGTTTGTGCAAGGGCTTCGGATCCACATTGACAGTATCCGCATTAAAGTGGCTGCAAAGTCTTCCTCCCTTTTCAATTGCTTCTTTCTCGCACTTAGTTAACTTGTTCAACAGTCAATATTCCTGTAGTAGGAAATTTGAGAAGTTAACTATTGATTTATACTGACTTATCCAACCTAGTGATGAATCCCTTAGGGTTTTTGTTACAGGGTTTGGCTGGGAAGCTCTGGAAATCCCTAATCTTGACATGGCTACTGCTGTTGAAGCATTCAAGATGGGACTTTAAGAGGGGCTCCCCCTTTTATGATGATCTTGTGATGACTCCTTGCAGGTCCTTAGATGAAGTCAGAAATAGGGCACTCAGATTCATATGGTTGGAAGATGACAAGAGGATCCAGGATCGTCTAGGGAGTCATGCAAAGCAATAATCCTCCGACAAGAAACAAGGGTTCTCGTTCAAGAACAACAACTTGAAACCCTACTCCAAATTCAACAATCATAATGTTCGAGCGGTTGAAGAATGAGACGATGATGAAGACTACCCAAGCATCTCAGAATACTGCTTCTCATTAGATGGAGGCTAGGTGTTAGTGCACTGAAATTTGACACAATGGATACGTTATCCTAGCATAAGTTCTTTGATCAGTTATCCTTAACGTGTATTCCAGATCCCGTCAGGATCAAGGATCCTCAGTATTTATTATTTACTAACGATTGTTTCCTGTGTATAACATTATATTTGACATATGTAACGGCTAAAAGACCTGGTCTACCCCCTACTTCGCAGCCTGAGTGATGAAGCACGTGGTCAAAGTGGCTGTTACGATTATATTGAAGGCAATGGCGGATTTTTAGGGATTATTAGTTAATTGTATTTTTTATTAATAACTCCATTTAGTTATGATCAGTTAAGGCACACACCTATATATAACACTCCAGCTACATTCGTTGAGGAGGACAGCAATACACACACACACTTAGAATTATTGTAAACACTGATCATAATCTCCAAACCTTGTATCCTCATTTTTCTAATTAATAAAGTGGTGATAAACAATTGTCATCACCCGAGGTTTTTGTGCCGGCGATCCGAAATAGATCAAGGGCTTTTCCCCGTAACAAATCTGTGTGTTTGTGTTTGCAATCGATACATACTTGTTTTCATCACCATAGCTCTAATCCTCACATAACTGATTTTGATACATTATCCTTAGCAGATTTTTATCCAAAACAATTTGGCGTCCACCGTGGGGAAATCGGTGCTATAATCCAGAAAATACTTTATCAATATTCAACCTTTCATACCCATATCACCATCAATGGCTTCTCAACAATCTTCTGCTTCAACCACCATGCCTTCATCAGTTTCTCACCCACCGAGATCCTCACTACCAATGCCTCCTCCACTTGCGGGAGCACCAAGGGCTATTGCTGCTGGAAACAAGACGCAGTTACCAGTCTTTCAGAGCTCAAAAACCACTGCTGCCACTTCGGTGGTTAACTCTAACAATGATGTTTCTGCTATGTTTTCACAGGTTAAGGAATACATGGAGTAGCAGAACAAGACTAATCAGAAGATCCTACGTGAAATTGAAGATCTCAAGAACAGAAAGAGGCCAGCGGAGGATCAAACTCCCTTGATGCCTAGGGTGCTGGATTTCACTACTCCAGGATCCGTGGCTCAGCAAACTCAAGGATCCTCGATCCTTCAGCAAGGATCATCTATCCCTCAATAGGGGTCCATGGGTCAAAAAACTCAAGGATCCTCGTTCGTTCAGCCAGGATCATCTATCCTTCAACAAGGGTCCATGGGTCAACAAACTCAAGGATCCTTGTTCCTTCAACAAGGATCATCCATCCTTCAATCAAGATCCTTCAACTCTCAACCATTAAGATCCTTCAACCCCAGTCAAAGATCCTTTTTTCCAGAATCAAGGATCCTCATGGGTTCAGTATTAGAGGTCATCCGAGGTCCATGAAGGAGATATAATCCCCATGCAGACCATCGCGTCCGGTGGACCGACCCCTGTAGCGGATGCTTCGTACCTCAGCTACTCATCCGGGATGCCAACCTTCACCCAGCAAAGAGGTAAATTTTATGCTCCCATATCCTTAGATGCTAACTGTGGTTCCATACAAGATGCAGGTATCAACCAAGCTATGGCTAAGGAACTACAAAAGATTAAGGATATGATATCAAGTGTACCGGGGGTGGTCCGTCCAATTCCCGAGATACCAGAAGGAAGCCACAAGTTATCCAGATTTGCTCCACCTATCTGTGATGCCGAAATCCCAAAGTGATTCCAAACCCCCGAACATGAAGACTTATGATGGGACCACAGATCCTGAGGAGCACGTTGCACAATATAGGGAAAGGATGGAGATCAATCCTATTCCTGAGAGACTTAAAGAAGCTTGTTTGTGCAAGGGCTTCGGATCCACACTGACAGTATCCGCATTAAAGTGGCTGGTAAGTCTTCCTCCCTTTTCAATTACTTCATTCTCTCACTTGGATAACTTGTTCAACAGTCAATATTCCTGTTGTAGGAAATTTGAGAAGTTAACTAGTGATTTATACTGAGTTATCCAACCTAGTGATGAATCCCTTAGGGATTTTGTTACAAGGTTTGGCAGGGAAGCTCTGGAAATCCCTAATCTTGACATGGCTACTGCTGTTGAAGCATTCAAGATGGGACTTCAGAGGGGTTCCCCCTTTTATGATGATTTTGTGATGACTCCTTGTAGGACCTTAGATGAAGTCAGAAACAGGGCACTCAGATTCATACGGTTGGAAGATGACAAGAGGATCCAGGATCGTCTGGGGAGGCATGCAAAGCAAGAATCCTCCGACAAGAAACAAGGGTTCTTGTTCAAAAACAACAACTTGAAACCCTACTCCAAATTCAACAATAAAAATGTTCGAGCGGTTGAAGAAGGAGACGATGATGAAGACTACCCAAGCATCTCAGAATACTGCTTCTCAGTAGATACTCATGGTTTAATTTGTGCCATGAAGGATCTAGGTGATAAAGCAAGGTGGCCCTGAAAGAACGACAAGTCAACCACCTTAAGTGACAAATCCAAATGGTGTGCTTTCCATGAGGATTTTAGCCATATGATGGATGATTGCATCGTTTTAAGGTGGGAAATTGGATACCTCCTGAGTAAGGGCCATTTTAAGGAACTGTTGGGAAGAAAAAAGTCAAGGATCCAGGATCCTGAAGAGGTTCCTCAAAATGCAACTCCGCCCCCACCAGATGCTCAAGTGATCAACTTCATTTCCGGTGGCTCAAACATATGTGGAACTTCCTTCTCCGCAGCTAAGATACTTGCCAAGGAAACCAAGTTGGATAATGGGGAACGACCAGTCATATCCACAACTTTGACGACTGACAAAAGGATCTTCTTTGATGAAGAAGATAAATCAAGCATATAGGATCCTCACCACGACGGTTTGATTGTCACTTTATTTATTGCTAATCGTTATGTACGCAGGATCCTGGTAGATGGTGGGAGCTCAGTCAATATCATCCAACATGATGTTCTTAAGAAGATGAACATCCCGGATTCAGAGATCATTCCAAGGACATCAGTAATAGTTGGTTTCAGTGGAGAAACCAAGAAAACATTGGGGGACATCAACCTCCCAATCTATATTGAAGGGTTAAACTCTTATCAAAAATTTTGTGTTATTGACAATCTGTCTTGTTGCAATGTTATTCTTGGCAGGCCTTGGTTACATGGGATGAAGGCGGTGGCCTCTACTTACCACCAATGCATTAAACTCCCAACTCCTTGGGGAGTAGTAAGGATAGATGGTGACCAAGTGGAAGCCAAGAACTACTATTCTTCATCCACAAAGTCGACAGCTAAACAGACGATAGCATAGCAATTACAGCAAAATCCTAGGAATGTACTGGAAGCTCAAGAGCAGGACCAAAAAGAAGTATCATTGGATACCGAGGATCCAGAAATGAAAGTTTTACTATGATCCAGTATCCCTAGTGAGATCGAGGAGGATATAGTATCCTTCTTAAAGCAAAGAAAATCTATATTTGCCTTCAGACATTCAGACATGACAGGTATTTCTAAGGAGGTAATTACTCATAAATTGGGCCTTGATCATTCTATTAAACCCATCAATCAGAAGAGAAGGAAATTCGCTCCTGAGAGGAACGCGATCATACAAGAAGAGGTTGAAAAAATTCTTAAGGCCGGTATGATCAGAGAGGTTAAGTATCCTCGATGGTTGGCTAATGTGGTTGTTGTTTCAAAAAAGAATGGAAAGTGAAAGGTGTGTGTCGATTTTACTGATTTAAATAAGGCATGCCCCATAGATCCTTTCCCGTTACCACATATAGACTCCATGGTGGATGCAACGGCAGGACATGAGATGCTCACCTTTACGGATGCTTCCTCTGGAATTCAACAAATTCAGATGGAACCATCTGATCAGGAGGATATCGCATTCATGACTCCTACCGGCATATATTGTTATATTGCTATGCCATTTGGACTAAGAAATGCAGGGGCAACATACCGAAGACTGGTCAACATGATGTTCAAGGATCAGCTACGCAAAACCATGGAAGTCTACATAGACGACATGGTGGTGAAGTCAAAGAAAGCTGAGGATCACCTCAGGGATCTTGAAGAAGCTTTCAATATCCTTGACCAGTATAACATGAAACTGAATCCGTCAAAATGTCATTTTGGTGTTAAGGCTGGAAAGTTTCTGGGATATATGGTGACTAAAAGAGGAATTGAAGCAAGCCCAGAGCAAATTGAAGCCATCATCAACCTAAAGTCGCCCGCAAACGCCAAGGATGTTCAAAGGCTAACGTGAAGAATAGCCGCTCTCAACCGATTCATCTCAAAATCCTCTTAGAAATGCAAAGACTTCTACGACATTCTTAGAAAGAATAAGAAGTTTGAATGGACAGAAAAGCATGAGGTTGCGCTCAAATCCTTGAAGGATTACTTATCCTCAGCTCCAGCCCTGATAAAGCCTGTGGATGGAGAATCCTTATATTTATATCTGGCAATCTCAGGTAATGCAGTGAGTGCTATTCTCGTCAAGGATCACGAAGGTGAACAACACCCCATATATTATGTAAGTAAAAGTCTTTTGGATGCAGAGGTCAGGTATTCTCACCTTGAAAAAATAATTCTTGCTTTAATTATGGCCTCAACTAAGTTGAGACACTATTTTGAAACACATACTATTATTTTGAGAACTAACTATCATGTTAAGAATGTGCTTAGAAAACCAGAATTGTCATGAAGGATGGCCAAATGGGCTGTGAAAGTGAGTGCATATGATATTCAGTATGAGCCCAGAACAGCCGTTAAGTCACAAGCTCTTGCAGACTTTGTGACTGATTTCAGTAGTGACATACAAGAGGAAGCTGATTTGGAGGTTCAACAACTAGAAGAAACCAAGGATCCTTGGATCCTCTTTACTGATGGAGCATCCAACGTAAGAGGAACAGTATTGGGTATCCTATTGAAATAGCCACAGGGGGACATAATACTCCAGTCCATTGCATGTGCATTCCAAGCCACCAATAATGTAGTGGAATACGAAGCCCTGATCGTAGGTTTGCAATTAGGAAAACATATGAGGATCAGGTATCTTCAAGTATATGTAGATTCTTTGTTGATGGCTAACCAATTTAATGGCTCATATGCTGTTAAAGGCGAAAAACTAATCAAATATCTAGATATTGTGAAGGTACTATCAAAGTTGTTCGATTATTTTAGTTTAATATATGTACCAAGAGAAGAGAATGCTGAGGCATATGCCTTAGCAAATTTAACTTCATCATTGAAGATACGAAGATCCCAATCATCCATATACTCTCACCAGCAATAGGAGAACAAGAAGTTGGGGAGATAACAACTGACAGAGAGATTGTGCCTTGGTATTCATTATCCTAAAGTAATCAATGATCTTGGATCCTCCCGATCAAGAAGTTCATTCAAAATGGAGAGATTCTAGCCACAGAGAAACCTAAATCCTTCAAGCTTAAGGTATCACAATACATTTTATTAAATAATATTCTGTATAGAAAATCTCTTGCAGGTCCATACTTGAGATGTATCGAAGATCCTCAAATTCAAGAGGTGCTTAAAGACTTTCACGAAGGAGATTGCGGTAATCATACGGGAGGTAGAGCCCTATTCTCTAGGATTTTTGAGAACAAGATACTTCTGGCCTACCATGAAGAGGGACGCCATGGAGTACTCAAAGAAGTGTGATTCATGTCAAAGACATGGCAATATTCTGCACCAGCCAGCGGAGCCTATGTATCCTATATCCTCATCATGGCCTTTCATGAAGAGGGGCATGGATATCGTGGGTAAGTTACCTAAAGCGCCAGGAGGAAAAGTATTCATGCTTGCAATGACTGATTACTTTTGAAAGTGGATTGAAGTAGAAGCATTTGTTCAAGTCCGCGAAAAAGAGGTGAAATCCTTCATTAAAAGAAATATTATTACTAGATTTGGTATCCCTTCAGAAATTATTTGTGACAATGGTTCCTAGTTTATCGGGAAAAAAACCACTAACTTTTGTGACAGTTGGGGCATCAAGATGATTACTTCTACACCAATTCATCCCCAAGCTAATGGTCAAGCAGAATCACGTAACAAGATTATCATCAACAACTTGAAGAAGAAACTAGGATCCAAGAAAGGCAAGTGGGCCGAAGAGCTACCATATGTTCTTTGGGCTAACATGACAACACCAAAGAATGCAACAAGTCAAAAACCTTTCTCATTGGTGTTTGGCTCAGAAGCTGTAATCCCTACGGAGATGGTGGTTCCTATTGCCAGAACAAGCATCTGTGATCCTCAAGCCAACAATGAAATCCTTCTCCAAGATCTAGATACTGTTGATGAGCTCAGAGACCTAGCTAAGATCAGAATGGCAGCATATCAGCAAAAAATAGTTGGGGCATACAACAAGAATATCATGATTCGAAGATTTCAAGAAGGAGATCTAGTTTTGAGGAAAGCCTTCCAAAACACAACTAATCCAGTGGATGGAAAGCTAGTACCTAAGTGGGAAGGCCCCTACTTGATCGAATCAGAAGCAAGAAAGGAGGCATATCATCTACTTACTATGGAGGGTGATCGACTACCAAGAGCATGGAATACTATCCATCTCAAGAAGTACTTTTTCTAGTCAGGATGAAGTATCCTTAAAGAATCAAGCATCCTTAAAGGGTCAAGGATCCTAAAATTGGTAATATCTATCCGATTACTTATTCATTTCAGATTCTTATTAGTTTAAGGATAATATATTTTTAACGTTTGTCTTTTTCCAAGTTTTAATAACAATGCAGATTTCAATAACAGGTTCAATGTCTAAGAGGTTGGCCACCTCTCCCTCACACTTAAGGTACTTTACTATATCCTTTGGCCTAGCCCACGATTAAGGTATGACCTCCGATGGTCATACCTTCCAAGGTTTAAATGTTTTCACCTTTCTTACGAATTAGAGTTTATACACTCTCACCTGTAGCACACGCTATCCAATGTATAGTTCGGGGCAGCGGGACCAGTACACGCTTAGTGGCTGACAATTTCGTTGTTCTCGGCTATATGGAGGATCCTACGATTTATGGTAGACGTACCATACCACCGGTTTATAACGTTTTCATGTTATCTCAGGAAAAAGGTTTCTAACATTTTCATGTTAGCTAAGGTTTTGGCGTTTTCACGTCACTCACGTTTGGGCTAAATCCCGGTTTGCGCGAGTACCCAGTTAACATCCGTATCCTTAGGCCAGTACCCAGTTTGGGCTTGTCCCCAGTTTAACACCAGTTTGGGCTTGTCCCCAGATTACACGGGCTTGTACCCAGTTCACGGGCTTGTCCCCAGATTACACGGGCTTGTCCCTAGTTGGACGGGATTGTCCCCGGTTTATTTTTTGGGCTTGTCCCCAGTTTATTAGGTTTAATCCCAGATAATATCATAAGTTATTTGCATCAAGTATCATAAATTAGATTCTGAGTATCACCGAAGGATCAATACTTATGGATTCAAAATCCTTAAATTCAGTTTTATAAGGATTGCAAAAGGATCAATACTTATGGTAACTTAGGTCTAACCACACCTTACGGTATGATTTCTGTTTATCGATTTACACTTATTTGATTTCAGTTTATATCTTCATAGATATAAGGATTCGTTATTCTCAATCTATTTTTATAAGGATTCAAGATCTGGTCTATTTTTGCATGGATATTCTATCCTAAAAACATTTTACTAAAGAATTCTCAAAACTTTCAACAAGACTAAAGCTATATCAAACAAACTTTCAAAATAACAGACAATCAATAGATAGTTAAAGGATACTATTTATTAAACTTACTTGCAATTACCAAAAATATTAACCCGGATTTCACCATTCAAAAAATGGACCATCCACCCTGGTTAAACAGGTGTTACTAGTTGTTCATGATTTGCAGGGAGAAGGATATACAGCCGAAAGGGAAGTTCCCAAGGAAACTCCATTGAAATATGACAATTATATCCAACTCGTCAAATCTCATATGTTTTTGCAGGAAGTTTGAATTCAAAGGGAAAATGACAGCTGTGATCTTATCACAACCGCCATTTTGGGGGGCAATTGTTAGTATACAGAAATTTGACACTGTGGATACGTTATCCTGGCATAAGTTCTTGGATCAGTTATCCTTAGGGTGTGTTCCAGATCCCGTCAGGATCAAGGATCCTCAGTATTTATTATTTACTAACGATTGTTTCCTATGTATAACACTATATTTGACAGATGTAACGGCTAAAAGGCCTGGTCTACCCCTATGTCGCAGCCTGAGTGATGGAGCACGTGGTCAAAATGGCTGTTACGATTATATTGAAGGCAATGGCGGATTTTTAGGGATTATTAGTTAATTGTATCTATTATTAATAACTTCATTGAGTTATGATCAGTTAAGGCACACACCCTATATATAACACACCAGCTATATTCGTAGAGGAGAACAGCAATACACACACACACACTTAGAATTATTGTAAACACTGATCACCCGGGGTTTTTGTGCCGGCGATCCGAACCAAATCAAGGGCTTTTCCCCGTAACAAATCCGTGTGTTTGTGTTTGCAATCGATACATACTTGTTTTCATCATCATAGTACTAATCCTCATATAACAGATTTGGATACAATATCCTTAGCATATTTTTATCCAAAACACCAGGGAATAAGAAATTGAAGAAATACTTCCTTATCCCAAGGATCCTGAATTCAGAGTGCTGCTAGGAACAAGTATTCCTGAGGATATTGAGTCAAAGTTGCTCAATTTCCTCAAATCATGACTATAAACATTTGCATGGAAACATGAAGATATGACAGGTATTTCTAAAGATACTATAACACATAAACTTGGAATTGATAATTCTTTCAGGCCAATCTATTAAAAGAGAAGAAAATTTGCACCTGAGAGAAACATAATCATCCAAGAAGAAGTTGAAAGACTCTTGAAGGCAAATATGATTAGGGAAGTTCAATATCCCCGATGGTTAGCAAATGTGGTGGTTGTGCAGAAAAAGAATGGCAAATGGAGAGTTTGTGTAGATTTCACAGACTTGAATAAGGTCTGCCCTAAGGATCCATTCCCTCTACCACACATAGATTCCATGGTAGACGCTACAGCTGGCCACGAAATGCTGACATTTGTGGATGCATCCTCAGGATTTCAGCAAATCCAAATAGAACCTTCAGATCAAGAAGATACAGCCTTCATGACCACCACAGATATTTATTGTTATATTGTTGTTCCCTTTGGACTTAGAAATGCAGGTGCAACCTATCAGAGGTTAGTTAACATGATGTTCAAAGAGTAACTGGGGGACACGATGGAAGTTTATATTGATGATATGGTGGTGAAGTCCAAGAAAGCTGAGGATCACCTCCAGGATCTCAAGACCGCATTTGACATCCTCGACAAATATAACATGAAGCTGAATCCTTCAAAGTGCCACTTCGGAGTGAAGGCTGGCAAATTCTTGGGATACATGGTCACCAAAAAGGGGATAGAGGCGAGTCCAGAACAGATACAAGCTATCCTGGATCTGAAATCCCCAGCATCAGTCAAGGATTTTCAAAGGCTAACTGGCAGGATAGCAACGCTCAACAGATTCATATCCAAATCCTCAGAAAAGTGCAAAGAATTTTATGATATCCTGAGGAAAAACAAGAAGTTCGAGTGGACCAGTAAGCATGAGGAAGCTTTAATATCCTTAAAAGCTTATCTTTCTTCTTCTCCTCTACTGGTAAAACCCGAGGAAGGTGAACATCTATCTCTAATCTAGTTGTCTCAAAAATGTTGTAAGTGCAGTTTTAGCCAAGGATCTCGACGGTCAACAGCATCCCATCTATTATGTAGGTAAAAGTCTTTTGGATGCTGAAGCCAGGTATTCTTATCTTGAGAAATTAATTTTAGCACTTATTATGGCATCTACTAAACTTAGACACTATTTTGAAACTCACCCTATATGTGTTAAAACTAATTACCCTATTAAGTCTGTTTTGAGAAAACCAGAAATGTCAGGTAGGATGGAAAAATGGGTTGTGAAGCTGAGTGCATATGATATAGCATATGAAGCTAGGACTGCCATCAAATCCCAGGCATTAGCAGACTTTGTGGCTGATTGCACCAGGGAACTTAAAGAAGAGGCGGACTTGGAAGTCCAAAAACTTAAAGAAACCAAATATAAGTGGACTCTATACACTGATGGTGCTTCAAATGTTAGAGGAACAGGTCTCGGGATCCAGCTGAAATCGCCACAGGGGGACATTATACCTTAACCCATATCCTGCGGATTTCAAGCCACAAATAATGAGGCAGAATATAAAGCTTTAATAGCAGGAATACACTTAGCAATCAACATGAAAATCAGGTTTATTCAAGTACATGTTGACTCATTATTATTAACTAATCATTTTAATGGTTCATATGCTGTTAGAGGAGAAAAACTAATGAAATATTTAGAGATAGTCAAAAAACTAGCAAAGTGTTTTGAAATGTTTGATATTTCACAGGTACCTAGAGAAGAGAATGTTGAAGCAGATGCCCTAGCATATTTAGCTTCATCCTTCAGGATACCGGAAGGTGCCAAGATTCCTATCATACATATCCTGAGCCTAGCAATAGGAGAGCAAGGTGTCAATGAAATATCAGACGATGATGAAGATATTGGAGTTAAGATTCCTGAGGATAATGAAAATTCTTGGATTATCCCGATCAGGAAATACATTCAGAATGGAGTTATCCCCAAGGATGAAAACCCGAGAGCTTTTCACACAAAGGTAGTCCCATATACTATAATGAATGATGTATTATACAGGAAATCTCTTGCAGGACCATATCTTAGGTGCATGGAGAAGGCAGAAGCTCAAGAAGTTCTTCAAGATATCCATGAAGGAAATTGTGGGAATCACACTGGGGGCAGAGCACGATTCTCCAAAATCCTGAGGACAGGATACTTTTTGCCAATGATGAAAAGGGATGCTATGAATTATTCTCAGAATTGTGATGCATGCCAAAGACATAGCAACACTTTGCACCACCCAACAAAACCCTTGTATCCTGTTATATCCCATTGGCCTTTCATGAAGTGGGGAATGGATATTGTTGGAAAGCTACCCAGAGCTCCAGGAGGAAAAGTCTTTATGCTGGCTATGACTGATTATTTCACAAAGTGGATTGAAGCAGAATCTTTTATTCAAGTCAGAGAGAAAGAAGTTATCTCATTCATCAAGCGCAATATCCTAACAAGATTTGGAATTCCAGTAGAGATAGTGTGTGACAATGGCTCACAATTCATTGGCAAGAGAACAACTAACTTATGTGCCAGTTGGGGAATCAGGATGATCACTTCAACACCTGTCCATCCTCAGGCTAATGGTCAGGCCGAATCAAGCAACAAAATCATTATCAATAACCTGAAGAAAAAGTTGGGATCTAAGAAAGGAAAGTGGGCCAAGGAACTACCTTTTGTTCTTTGGGCAGATAGGACCACTTCGAAGAATGCTACCGGTCAGACTCCTTTCTCATTGGTATTTGGAGCTGAAGAAGTCATCCCTACAGAGATGGTTATCCCTACAGTTAGAGTCAGTCATCAGAATCCCGAAGATAATACTCAAAGTCTACTTGAAGATATGGATGCAGTACAAGAACTCAGGGATTTAGCAAAGGTTAGAATGGCATCTTATCAGCTGAAGATAACAAAGTCCTACAACAAAAATATCAGGGTTTGTAGATTTCAAGAAGGGGATTTAGCTCTCCGAAAAGCTTTTCAGAATACTACAAATCCTGCGGATGGAAAGCTTGCACCAAAGTTGGAAGGTCCTTACTTGATCGAGTCAGAAGTAGGAAAGGGGGCATACAGATTGTCTACTTTGGATGGTGACTTGTTACCAAGGGCTTGGAACGCTATTCACCTCAAAAAATATTTTATGTAAGACTGCTATTCCGAGAATAATTGCTATCCTGAGAAATTTAACAATGATATTAAACAACTAAGGTATGTACTCAAATTTATATTTTTATTCATTTTCAATATTATTATTCTTTTATCATGATACTGACTTAGGTATCGGAGGGGTGTTAGCAAGGATAACACCCACCCCTCACCTAGATTTGGCTGTTTTGTAGCCTGAAGATATGTGGTATTCCCACGTGAAATGAAGTTTATTTGGGCCTTGTCACCAGTTTATTTGGGCCTTGTCGCCGGTTTAATTGAGCCGTGTCGCCAGTTAAGGTATTATTTAATGCCTTCTAAGGTTTAAGGGGTTTTCACCTCTTCTTAAGATCGCCTGTTGCGCACGTTTATTCAGCCGTAGTTCGAGAGGCGGGGCCAGCACATGAAATATAGTGACTTGTTACCTCGTTATCCTCAGCTATTGGTTTGAATCTCAATTTTATGGTAGACGTACCATTCCTAAGGTTTAAGGGGTTTACACCTCTTCTAAGGTCCTTGTCGCCAGTTTATTTACTCCTAAGGTTTAAGGGGTTTTCACCTCTTCTAAGGGCCTTGTGGCCAGTTTATTTATTCCTAAGGTTTAAGGGGTTTTAACCTCTTCTAAGGGCCTTGTCGCCAGTTTTTTTAGGCCTTGTTGCCAGTTTATTTGGGCCTTGTCACTAGCATTTCTGAATTCATTTTCAGGATAATGTTAACATTGCAGGTCTATCAGTATATCCCAAGAATTGAAGGAAAATCCTGAAAAACAATCTTATTACAAGGATGAAATGGTCTAGACATTATCAGAGTTAGCTGCTATATGATTCTGGTATGATTTCCTATTTGTGAATATTCTATATTTCATATTACTTGTCTTATTTATGAGATGAATTTTATAACTTGGTGTTGGTTTATTGAATTAAACCTAAACTGTTATTAAAGAATTTCATTCCTAATAAAACCATTTTTTAAGATTTAATAACGGAAACATAGATAAAATACCAAGATAAGTCATAAAAAGTTGTTATACTAACATTAAAGTGCAGGATAAGATAATTCAGGTTTCACTCAAAACAGAGCCCATCCACCTGAATCATCTAATTGTTCAATACGTGAAATAAAAAATAATTTGGACTTCATCCTGAACCAGGATCCCTCCACCCAAACCATTATCCTAAGCATATTAAATTGTTCATACACAACCAAAATAGAAATTGTTCAAACAATCAACTAACAGAAACACATCAAACAACCTGAAAACCATGCTCAAGCCTTATAATCAACACCCTGATCGCCTACCTTCTTCTCCACTTCCGCCACCTCATCAGCACATGTCTCCTTTATCACCCCAGAAGTACCTGCAGCCTCGACTTCTTCAACCTTTTCACCCCTCAACATCTTCAGCTTCTTTGCCCAAGCTTCAGACTTCCAGGAATCCCTCACTTAGCCCTTTTCTTGCACCTCCTCTGACATCTTGAGCATTGACTCTAGGATACTTGTAGCCGTAATAAATTTGGCTTTCTCTAACTCGAATGAAGCTTTAAGGTCCACAATCTCTTTTTCCTTCTTTCGGTGAAGCTTGATCCTTGTGTCTGTTGCGTGTTGGAGATCTGCAATCTTTCCTGCAGCTTCTCTCAGAGCCAATTCTGCATCTTGGAGCCTTTGGTGGTAATTTTCAATTCCCTGTTTTCCTCAGGTTAACATAAATTTTCTGCAAATTATTATTCTCAGGATAAATAAGGATACTTACTGTTCCAAGAAGACTGGCTAGAGCTTGTAATTTCTCTCTGACTTAAGCATTGCTCACATCAGCAAAAGGTTCAGTCTCGGCTGAGTTAGTAGCCTTCCTTTTCTTCTGGGCAGCACTCTTTTGGCGAGTAGTTGGAATCCTCGACTTTGCGGAGAGAGTCTTGGAGTGTTCCTGTTTCACCACAGTTCTGTCCTCGATGAAGTCATCCAAGTCGATCAAGCTGAAGGAAGATTTTGATTTCGGCATTTATGTGCAACAATTTATCAAAGTATTTTCGAAGAAAGCGAAATCCTAAGCAGGATACTTACCAGAAGACATACTTTCAGAAGACCTCGCGGCAGTTGTGCTGGTGTCGCATATTTCTCCTTCAAACCGAAATTCTTTTTCTTGTGCCGGAATTTTGCACAAAGATTTAAGCCTTCGATTCGTATCTTTTCTATACCTTACCAAATCATCAAAAACCACTGCAAAATAGAAGATGTGTTAATACAAAACTGTTTACAGAAAAAATTCTATTATAAGGATTTCGTACCCTTATGAACCCATTCAACAGGCAAGTTTACTCAATCAGGAATTAAGTCACGGCGTACAAAGAAGAATTTCTTCTTCCAATTGTGGTCATTAGTAGACAATTTGGGGACCATGTAGAGGTGGTTAGTTTTGGATTGGAGACAATAACGATAAGATCCGTGTGTGCGAAGGTTATAGGTTGCAGCTATCTCACGGATACCTATGGTCAGTTGGTGGGTTTTATTCAAACTATCTATTGTAGATAAGACTCTCCACACCGTTGGCATAACTTGGGAGTAGGAGAAGCTGGTAATATAGAAGAATTCCTTAATGAGCGGGGAAAATGGATACGAGAGACCGATTGAAAAGAGATAGTAGAAAAAACAAACCCAGGTTTCGGACGAGAAATCGGCTTTGGCTTTGGGTTCGTATGGTCTGACGACGGCCTTAGCAGGTAACAAACCAGAAATATTTAGAAATTTGATGTCGACATCGTTGAAGAGACACTGATCCTCATCAGTAGCAGGGATGTGACCCTGATCGATGAAATCTTCGGAGGTTGTGAAAGAGTAAGGGTTGAGCGATCGAGGGGTTCTTTTTCTCATTGTTATTCGAATTAGACGTGGAGCTTCAGAAAATTAAAAGATGAAAGAGAGAGAGACTGGCCTGCTTGTGAAGCGATGAAGAGATTATTGTGATTTTGAGATTTGGGAATGGGTTAATTATAACCTAAACGGACGGTTATATGGTCTCCTCAATTCGCGTGCCCGCCACTTCAAGTCGCAGATATATTGCTAAGTTTAAAATTTAAAATTTTTACAGCTTTCATACAATAACTGTAAAAATTGGGGGCAATTGTTGGGAGCAGATTTTTATCCTCGGGATTGACCATGACTTAAGGATTTCAACCTATCCTGTCGGTGCAAGTATTCTGAGGATTACGTTTTGCTAATCCAATTGTCCTTTATTGTTTTGTTTGTTTTGCAGATAACACCACGTGTTTAATGTGCTAATAAGAGACGTGGGTTTGCAACGGCTATTTAAGAGGCTTCGTCAACTCGAACGTGGGCAGCAACAGATAATGGGAGACTTAGTCTAGGTTTATTCCGGATTTCTCGGAATTTCAGTCGTATTCTTTTCTTTATTTAAATGAGCTGAATTGATCATTTAGAACACACACTTCACATACATCGCTACCAACACTCATTGTAACACTTAGTATTCGATCGATTATCAGCTCCACCATTTGTAATCACTCTTTTTGTTATTAATAAATAGACGGTGATAGTTTTCACCGTCCGGGGTTTTTCGTGTCGGAGATCCTCAAGATCAAGGGCTTTTTCCTCAAAATCTAATCATTGTGTTCACCCTATTTTTGATCAAGCACTCTACCTCAAATAAAAATTTGATCACAAAATTACTTTGTTAATTTTGAACGAAACAACCAAGATTCATCAAGCCGCTCTCCTTGAGGTCGAGGTGCAGGAGATAATAGTGGGCGATATCAACAAAATAATTGAGTCCAAGTCTCTCTATATGGGGAGAATAAGGCTAAGGAGTTTAATCGGCTGAAGCGGGGCCTTGCTGATCTCAAGGCCGCTCATGCTAAGGAGCTAAGCGACTTCAAGACCCAAATCAAGAAGCACACTGTTCATTCCATTTGTTGTGTAAGGATCAAGTTGATAGAGGAGGCTAGAAAGCCCGACTTCGACATGTCCTTTTAGGATCTTGAAGGTTTAAAGGTGAGAAGGGCGGATATTAGGGTTGAGATAGGCTTGGCTTCCAGAGAGGATCCCTTTGAATCGAGTAAGGTTGCTGAGGAGAAGGCTAGAGATGTCGAGGTCAAGACCGGTGATGGAGAAAAGGTGGTGCAGGCTGGGATAGCTACATGTTTTGTGGAGGGGCAATGAAGGATATTAAAGACAAGGCCCGAGCCCCTCCTTGTTTGGTGGTTGTTTTTTGATGGTATTCGATATGGTTGTAAAATAATTTACTTTTAAGTCATGTTGTGATGTTTTGAACAATTTCTTTTTATGCTTTTTAGAACAATAGAAAATAAAGGTGGACTTACTTTGATATTCCTGATGGAGGGATCCTGAGTTTCAGGCCGAAGTCAGGGATATCCTTTGGCTAAATATGATAAAAATATTTAGACTTAGTTTTCTCTATTTCATTTAATTTAAAAAGTTGTTGATAAAAGCCTTTGTTGAACTATACTTATTGGATAAAAGCACAATCTTGGAAATAGTTTTTCACCACATACAAGGGAAAGTAAATAAGTAACCAAACCTGTTCGGATAGGATGTTGTTTGTATTGATAGGCACTGGGAATCTTTGAAGAGAGCCAATCATCATAATCTTTATTTTAGGTTGAACCTTAAGATCCTGGAAGATATGTTAAGGTAATAACTAAGATGGTTAGGTGATCTTGAGGATCCTGGAGAAAATCCCAAGTAGGTTTGATCTTAAAGATCCTGGGAAAAATCCCAAAAAATGATTTTGATTGTAAAGATCCTGGGGAAAATCCCAAAAATAGCTTTTGATCGTAAAGCTCATGTGGAAAATCCCAAAAATAACTTTGAACTTGAGCTAACACATAAGTGTTAAATACTTGAGACAAGCCAATCGTGTGACATAAAAATGCCAAAACCTTATGTAAATACTTGGGACAAGCCAATCGTGAGTTCAATACCTAATGTAAATACTTGGGAGTTGGGACAAGCCACAGTTGTATAACCTGTTCATGTTATTCCATTTATAATATACTTGAGGTCACCATCTAACCAATAACAATGAAATTGTCAGCCACCATTAAGATGAAATGGTTCCACCATCTTGAATTACATGTGGACAATGTGCGCCCAGGCGGAGTTTTAAACTCAATTTGTATAAAGGTGAAAACCTTTAAACCTTAGAAGGTATTAGAACCTTAAACATAGAGATATAGCCAAACCCCTAGGAATGCATTCACTTCTTAGTCGGGATCCTGATTCTACAAAACACTTGAATCTTTGTGAGGGTGGGTGTATTCTCGGCTAACACCCCTCCGATGCTTAAGTCAGTAATGGGATTCAAAAAATAATATAAAAGGAAATAAATAATTGAAATAGTAAGGTTAGGATAGACATACTAAGCTAGAAATAAATTTTAACTTACGCGAAGAGTTTAAGGTAAACATCTTTCCAGGATCTTAGAAGGATCCAGCCATCCTAAGCATATAGCGGATATGCTCTTTTCCTACCTCAGCCTCAATATTGTATGGTCCTTCCCATTTGGGTGCTAATTTTCCATCCTTGGGATCCGTTGTATTTAGAAATGCCTTCTTTAGTACTAGATCTCCCACTTGAAATCTTCTAACCCTGACGTTCTTCTTGTAGGACTTGGTGATTCTTTGTTGGTATGCCGCAATACGAATCCTTTCATAATCTCTAAGTTCATCCACCACGTCAAGATCAACGGAAAGATAATGATTTTTGGTTTAAGGATTCTGAAGGTAAGAACTTGCAGTAGGGATCAACATTTCAGTCGAAATCATTGCTATAGTCCCAAACACTAAATAGAAAGGAGTTTGCCCTGTTGCATTCTTTGATTTAGTTTGATCTGCCCACAACAAAAATGGCAGTTCCTCAGTCCATTTTCCTTTCTTTGTCCCCATCTTCTTCTTCAAATTGTTGATGATGATTTTGTTTGAAGATTCTGCTTCTCCATTGGCTTGAGGGTGTACTGGCGTAGAAGTAATCAATTTGATACCCCATGTAGCAGAAAACTCAGTGGTTCTCTTGCCAATGAATCAAGACCCGCTATCACATATTATCATAGTTGGGATTCCGAAACGGGTCAAGATATTCCTATTAATGAAGGATATCACTTCTTGTTCTCTAACTTGGGGAAATGTTTCTGCTTCAACCCACTTGGAAAAGTAATATGCCATTGCCAACATCAAAACCTTTCCTCTTGGAGCCTTTGGTAATTTATCCACAATTTCAATTCCCCACTTAATGAAGGGACACAGAGATACAATTGGATGAATTTGTTCAGGTGGTTGGTGAAGAATGTTGTTATGTCTTTGATAGGCATCACACTTTTGAGCATGGACCATTGCATCCTTCCTCATGGTTGGCCAATAATAACTAGTCCTAAGGATTTTGGAGAACAATAATCGACCTCCAATGTGATTCCCATGGTCGCCTTCATAGATATCTATTAGAACTTCTTGTATTTCAAGATCCTCCAGGGATCTCAAGTATGGAGACCTAAAAGAGACTTTTTTATAGAGAATGTCATTTAAAATAATGAACCTTTTCATATGAAAGGGTTTAGGATTCTCATCCTTAAGGATCTCGTTGTGTTGCAAATATTTCTTGATAGGTTGGACCCAGGATACCTGACTAGCTTGAGGATCCTGATCAGCAATATCTTCAGAATCCGTTACTTCATTGACTTGGGAATATCGCACATCAGCTTCTCTTATTACTTCATTTCATCAAGTGAAGCTATATCTGTGGCTAGATTCAGGATATTTATGATTGGAATTATTATTTCTGTCTGGATCCTGAAGGCAAATCCAAGATTTTCCAAAGCATCTGCTTCAGCTTTTTCATCCCTAGGTACCTTTTCAATAATAAAATAATCGAATTTTCTGCTAGATTTTTAACTATCTGAAGATATTCGGTTAGTTTTTCACTTCTAACAGCATAGGAGCCATTAAAGTGGTTTGCAAGCAATAAGGAATCCACAAATGCATGAATATTTTTAACTTTTAAATCCTTAGATAACTGAAGGCCAACAATTAATTCTTCATACTCAGCTTCATTATTGGTGGCTTGGAAATCAAATCTGATTGACTGGGGTATTATATCCCCTTGTGATGATTTCAGGATGATTCCTAAGCATGTCCCCTGACATTTGAGGCCCCATCAGTAAATAATATCCACCTACCCTTATCTTGGTCTAGTTGTTGAACATCCCAGTCAGCTTCTCGTTGTACATCACTAATGAAATCAGCCACAAAGTCGGCTAAAGCTTGGGATTTAATTGTTGTGCTAGGCTGATAGACTAGATTATAAGCACTCAACTTAACAGACCACTTATCCATTCTACCACACATTTCAGGTTTCCTTGAAACATTTTTAATAGGATAATTAGTTTTAACAAAAAAAATACTATGTGTCTCAAATTAATGTCTTAACTTGGTAGATGCCATAACTAAAGCTAAAATTAACTTTTCTAAATGAGATTATCTAGTTTAAGCATCAAGCATACTTTTACTTATATAGTAGATAGGATGTTGTTGCCTTTCGTGATTCTTGACTAGTACAACACTTACATTGTCTCGGTATACTGCTAAATAGAGGGGTAACGACTCACCGTCTTCCGGCTTCATGAGTAAAGGTGTTGATTAAAGATATTATTTTAAGTCTTCAAGCGCCTTCTCATGACTTTTTCCCCATTCAAGCTTCTTTTTCTTTTTTAGGATCTCATAGAATTCCTTGCACCTTTTAGAGGATCTCGAGATAAACCTATTCAATGTTGCGACCCTGCCGGTTAATCTCTAAAAAACCTTCACGTTGACAAGTGCTTTTAGGGTCATGATGGCTTTGATCTGCTCTGGACTTGCTTCTATCCCCCTTTTGGTAACTATGTATCCTAAAAACTTGCATGCCCTCACTCCAAAATGGCACTTGGACGGGTTCAACTTCATATTACAATTGTCAAGAATATCAAAGGCTTCTTGAATATCCCGGAGCTGATCCCTAGATTTCTTTGAGTTCACCACTGTAAGGCCCCGTTACCGGTAGCCCTACTTTGGATGTTGGATTTACTCATAAACGCAGTTCTAATATCAGAGTTAATTAAAAATATTCGCGGAATATAAAAACTTTGATAAAATTTTTCATAAAAAATCAAAACTTGTCTTAAACAACCAACTTGTCTTTCGAAAACTAAGTAATTAAAACATAACACGCCCTGAGCCTTCCGATGCCAGTCTCTTATTCAACGCCACGTGTCCCCTCAAGCGAGCTGCCTCATCCTACTCACCTGCGTGCATACTAAAAGTCAGCAACGCTGAGTGAGTTCTAGTTAATCATACATTATACTATACACACAAACTTATATTCTTTCAGTCATACTTTCATACTTTCTTTTGTACTGACTTGCTTTCATATCTTACGTTATAAAGAGCATTACGCCCTACATTCCTCCAGTATTATTAGAGCTCGGTACCCTCCTTCCTCGAGTATTATTAGGGCTCGGTACCCTCCTTCCTTGAGTATTATTAGGGCTCGGTACCCTCTTTCCTCGAGTATTATTAGGGCTCGGTACCCTCCTTCCTCGAGTATTATTAGGGCTCGGTACCCTCTTTCCTCGAATATTAGTAGGGTTCGGTTCCCTAGGTCTCGAATATCAGTAGGGTTCGATTCCCTCTTCGTTACCATACAACCATACATCGTACCTCGAGTATTATTAGGACTTGGTACCCTTTTCGTATCCATACAACCATACCTTTCCTTCTTTTATTAAATTTATCACGTTCATAGACATAAGCATACGTATCATACCTTCCTTGTACATAGCATTACAACCTGACAGTACGTGTAATATCCGAAGATCGTTCACGTACCATCAAGCAATCATTTATACATTTCACATCATTCACATAAGGCATACACTTATCACTTAGGATAAGCGTATTAACAAACATGTAGAGTATGCACACAGCCCCGAAAACATAACACATAAATGGGGCTAGAAACTCACCTGAATTCTGTTACGCTCTCCGTTAATCGTTATTCCCTTCTTGAGCTGTGCACGGCTAACTGTATAATATTTACATGTATCAATTAACTACTACTACTCATGTTGTATTTCTATCTTTATATTTACATTAACTGTCTTAACGCATTTTCCATTAGGTTTTTAATTTATTTTCTAAGCGAACTTAACTTTAGGCGAAGTTAAGCCTTAAGCGAACTTAGCTTTGGGCGAAGTTATATAGCAGCGTACTTATATAACCAGCGAACTTATGTATCCAGCGAAGTTAACTAGGAAGCGAACATATAGGGCGAACTTAGCTGATGGCGAACTTTAAGCCAGGCGAAGTTAGGCTTGGCGAACTTGGCCTTAGGCGAAGTTAACCTTGACAGCGAACTTGGCCTCAGGCGAAGTTATCCAGCTGCGGCCTACTGTTCGTCCCCAAACCCCATAATCATCATCGTTTCATCACGAAAGCCTTGAATGCGAGTTTAACCAAACCCGTAAACATTCTTATGTTTGTTTTCGGATAAAACTTAACACGTAACAACATAAAGCATGAATCTTTAAGGCTTAAACGTTTACTACTAGATCTAGGGTTCATTTTACACGAGCCGCACATGTTTGCAGGTCTAACGAGTTTGTTTTAGCATCAAGTTCGCAACTTTACGTTTCATTTGTATCCAATCTATACCTATTCTAAGTTTCAAGGTTAAACGTTTATAAAAACGTAAAATTTAGGATCAAAACATACCTTTTATAAGTTCGGTTGGTCGCGTTTTGCTTGGTTATCTTGTATCTAGCTCGTTTATGAGAGATCTATTGATATTCGATGTTCGTTGGTCGTTTCACCCTCTTCCTCTCTCTCGGCCGTAAATAGTAATAAGGAAGTGTGTGTGTGTTTTTGAGTGTGTAGAGATTAGGATGGATATAAATGAGGGTTTAGGGTTTTAGGTTGGTTTAAGAGGGTATTTATACCTCTTGAAGCCCATGGACCTAAAGCCCATTACCACTTAATCCACCTTAATTAATCTAAGTCCATGATCCGTTCTTTACTCGATATTACTTAATTAATAACGCGAAATCACTAAACGTAACTTTCTTTATTTATCATTATAATATTCAGGATGTTACAAGTCTTCCCTCCTTAAAGAGGTTTCGTCCCTGAAACCTAACTATTACTTAAACAAACTAGGGTAGAACTTGCGCATCTCATCCTCAGCTTCCCAAGTAGCATCCGATCCTTTGCGATGTTTCCATATCACTTTTACCAAAGGTATAACCTTGTGACAAAGATGCTTCTCCTTGCGATCAACGATCTCTATCGGTTGCTCGATGTAGTTCAATTGTTCATCAAACTCAATGTCCATCAACGTCACGTGAGACGTGTCATCAGCTAGACACTTCCTCATATGAGAAACATGGAAGGTTGAATGAATTCCTTCTAACTCATCGGGTAAATCCAGCTTATAAGATACTTCCCCCACACGATCTAAAATTTTAAACGGTCCAATGTACCTTGGACTCAACTTCCCCCTCTTTCTAAAACGGATAATTCCTTTCCAAGGCGAGACCTTAAGCATCACATTGTCATCAATGTTAAACTCAATCGGTCGTCGCCGCTTATCCGCATACGACTTCTGTCTGTCTTGAGCGGCTTTCATTCTTGCTTTGATCTGATCGAACCTTGAAGACGTTTCTTGAACCACCTCTAGGCTTCCCATTTTCTTCTGACCAATCTCACCCCAACACACCGGGGTTCTACATCGTCTACCGTAAAGCATCTCAAACGGTGGCATACCAATACTTGAATGGTAACTGTTGTTATAGGAGAACTCTGCCAGGTGTAGATGATCATCCCAACTTCCACCAAAATCTAAAACACAAGCACGCAACATATCCTCAAGGGTTTGGATCATCCTTTAAGACTGTCCATCGGTTTGAGGATGATACACCGTACTGATGTTCAACCTCGTCCCCATAGCTTCATGGAATTTCTTCCAAAACCTCGAAGTAAACCGTGTATCTCTATCAGACACGATCGATAACGGTACTCCATGCTTGATTACAACTTCTTTAATGAACAAGCTTGCTAACGTTTCTAACGAGATGGCCTCTCGTATGGGCAGAAAGTGAGCACTCTTGGTCAAACGGTCCACAATCACCCAAATAGTATCATGATGCTTAGCTGTACGAGGTAGCTTAGTTATGAAATCCATGGTGATGTGTTCCCATTTCCACTCAGGTATCTCTAGCGGTTGCATCTTCCCATAAGGCTTTTGATGTTCGGCTTTGACTTGTAAGCAAGTTAAGCACTTACTAACATAATCCACTACATCATTCTTCATCCCAGGCCACCAGTAGTCTCTTTTCAAATCTTGATACATCTTTGTAGCTCCTGGATGAATCGAATATCTTGACTTATGAGCCTCATCTAAGATTCGACCTCTGAGATCTCCATGGCGTGGAATCCACATACAGTCGAATCTAGTCTTAACACCATGAGTGTTTTCCATTAACTCGTCTTGCTGGCCATAAATCCTTTCTTTCTTAACTAATCCTTCATCTACTAGCACCTCTAACTGTATCTTGACAATCTCTTCAAAAAGACCTGAGTTCATAATCAGCTGGTATGACTTCACTGTTGCAAGGACTTCCTCGTTCTTACGGCTTAGCGCGTCAGTGACCACGTTAGTTTTACCGGGGTAGTACTTAATGTCGCAGTCATAATCCTTAATCAACTCCAACCATCTTCTCTGTCTCATGTTCAATTCTTTCTGCTCGAAGAAGTACTTTAAACTCTTATGATCTGTATAGATAGTACACTTAGTACCGTACAGGTAATGCCTCCATATCTTTAAGGCATGCACTACTGTCGCTAGCTCTAAATCATGTGTCGGATAAGTACTCTCGTGGACCTTCAACTGTCTAAACGCGTAAGCTATCACCTTCCCTCGTTGCATCAACACGCAACCTAACCCTTGATGTGAGGCATGAGCACAAACAACTAAATTCTCGTCACCATCGGGTAGAGCAAGGATTGGAGCTTGCGTGAGTCTCTTCTTTAATTCCTCAAAGGCTTCTTCTTGAAACTTTCCCCAACTAAATACTATCGACTTTCGGGTCATACCGGTCAGCGGTGCGGCTATCTTGGAGAAACCTTCAATGAATCTCCTATAATGGCCAGCTAACCCTAGGAAGCTTCGTATATCAGTCAGATTCTGCGGAGTCTTCCAATTCGTTATCGCTTCAATCTTAGCTGGGTCCACGGTAATCCCTTCCGGATTAATCACGTGACCTAAAAATTGCACTTCTCTTAACCAGAACGCGCACTTCGAAAACTTAGCATACAACTTCTCTTTCTTCAGAGTCTCCAATACCTCTCTCAGATGCTCAGCATGGTCAGACTCGCTCTTTAAATAAATCAATATATCATCAATGAAGACCATAACCGAGTTATCCAACATCGGCCGACACAACCTATTCATCATGTCCATAAATGCTGCAGGAGCATTTGTTAGACCGAATGACATTACAAGGAACTCGTAGTGTCCATACCACGTTCGGAACGCTGTCTTAGGGATGTCTGCCTCCTTCACCTTCAGCTAATGATAGCCTGATCTGAGATCTATTCGTGAGAACCAACTTGAACCTTGCAGTTGGTCAAACAGATCATCAATCCTTGGCAAAGGATATCTATTCCTTACCGTAAGCTTATTCAACTCACGATAGTCTATGCACATTCTCATACTTCCATCCTTCTTCTTCACGAACAACACTGGTGCACCCCACGGGGAAACACTTGGTCTTATGAAACCTTTGTCGAGGAGTTCTTGCAGTTGGGACATCAATTCTTTCATTTCGGACGGTGCTAGACGGTAAGGTGCTTTCGCGACGGGTTGGGTGCCCGGTACTAAGTCTATCTGGAATTCTATCTCTCGCTCCGGTGGCAACCCTGGAAGATCCTCTGGGAATACTTCTAGGTAGTCGCGCACGATAGGAACATCTTTCATTTCTTTCATCTCGACTGTAGCGTTGACAACATATGCCAGGTAGGCACAACACCCTCTCCTTAGCAAACCCTCGGCTTTTATCATCGAAATGACATTAAGCCCAGAACTTTCCTTATCACCATAAACCGTCACCGCATGTTGGGACTTATATTTTAGACCGACCCATCGAATTAATCTTTGGGTGAAAAATATATAATTTTGGTCTCAACCAAGGGTGGATGGCTTGAAGACCAAGTCATGCTAGGCTAGTATAAATAGATTTTTTTATTCATTTGTCTAGTATGAGTGACTGTATTGTGTATGTGTGAGATTTAGGGTTTTATCCCTTTGAGAGAGTCTCTGCCTCCAGGATGAGCTCTCCTGGTGGCGGCTGAGATATTTCTTAATTGATTGTATGTATGAATGTATATATGAGTGTTTCATCTTAATGAGAATCATTCGGCTAATATTTCATACTACCGTTTCTATCTTGTTTGTGTTTTGATTACAATTGTTCATCCTACTTTATTGTTGATTGTTAATCAAATCAGGCTCTCTCCCAATACACCTCATCCGCCCAACTAACATCATTCAAGAGTGAATACGAGTTAGATTCGATCCTAACCCTAGATCCGAGCTCCACACCGTTGATTAGTATTGACTATTATTCACGCTTCCGCACCGGGGCTTGGACTTGACACCGCACTACCATCCAAGGACTTTAACCTTATTATCCTACTCCTACACACTATCTGAGCTTCGTACTCAGACAACCAATCCATCCCCAAAACCACATCGAACCCTCCTAAGGTTATAACATACAAAGTACCAGGGAACTCATGTCCCTCCAATTCTATCTTACAGTCCTTAACCATTTTCATTATTTTAACCGAAGTGTCACTAGAGATTTCTACCATAAGAGTTTCGGACACTCGGAAACATTTCATTTTAGCTAGTTTACTAAATGGTGTGGCTACGAAACTTTTGTTTGCGCCCGAATCAAACAATACTGAAGCGGAAATACCGTTTACTAGAAACGTACCTATGACGACATCTGGAATCTGCTTAGCTTGATCCTGGGTCAACATGTAGGCTCTTGTTCTTGGCCTAGCTTGCTCAGTATCCTTCTTCCCACTCCCTCCAGCTTCACCCTCGGTAAACTCCCTAGCAAAGTGACCTGTCTTACCACACTTGTAGCATGCAGGCTTAGAACTGCACTCATGAGCATAATGACCTGCCTTCCCACACTTGTAGCAAACATTCGACCCAACTCTACACTCTCCAGCATGCATTTTTCCAGACTTATGGCATGTATCCGAACCCTTTCCCCACCTACACTCACCACTGTGTGCCTTGCCACAAGTCTTGCACGACATGTCCTCCCAAACTCTCGGCTGCTTGTTCTTAGGGTTCCACATCTGGGTACCGGGTCGTTTAGCAGGAGCAACCCACTTCTTATCTTTCTTTTCTTCTTCCACCACTGCGTCATCCGCAGCCAGTTCTGCATAAACCACCTCTGCGAGCTCGACAGCAGAGTCAAAGGTAGCAGGTTTACTCGTCCTGACTAGCACGCGGACTTTCTGTGGCAATCCCCTCACATAACACTTGATTCTCTTGGCCTCAGTGTTAACCATATCGGGTACCAACCTAGACATTCAATTGAACTCGGTGGTGTACTCACGATGTGTCATTGTCCCAGCTTTCAAGTTCAGGAACTTCATCTCCGCCCTCTCAACCTCGGCGTCAGCACAGAACTTCTTCATCACTAACTCCTTCAGATCCTCCCACTTCATCGCTTTGATCTCTTCACGGGTTTTCCTCTGCTCCACACTCTCCCACCAATACATAGCCTCATCCTCGAATGATTGAGTAGCATAACCTACCGCTTGGTCGGGACGGCACTCGCTAATGCGGATAATTTTATCCATGGCGGTTATCCATTTAAGAGTAGCGATTGCGTCTCCTAAACCAGTCAGATTAGGCGGGTCACAACCCTTGAAGGACTTATAGTTGCAACCGCCTCGGCCCCTCTTCCTATCATCAACTTTCACAGACCTTACCTCACTTGAATCACCCTTTTCCCTCTCATCATCTTTCCTACCATCACCACCTGCCCCTTCAGCAGTTCTTTCACGGCTTCCAGCTGACCCTCCAGGAGTTATATTCTTCACAGCAGTAGCTACGGCTTGAACAATAGCTGCTTGATACACGGGATCCAGTTGGACTCCTTCGTTTTTCTCCGGGTTTCTTCCAGCTGCGCTTCCTTCAGCTTCGGTGTTGGAAGTTGTTTCTACCGAAGGTCGTTGGGCACGACGAGGCCTGCCGCGTCTTCGACCTCCCGCTTCCACATTTCCTCCTGTTCCAGCCATCGTATTCTAAAAGGGAAAACACAAACATCATCACTCAAGGAACTATTTAGTACAAGGATAGTAAGGCTAACAGGTAATAACAGTGTCCAGCTGTGATTAGCTGATCACGTTACTTTCCGTGTCCTATACACTTCCCTTTATGAGTCTATTTGTGCTGGTTCTACTTAAACAGTTAGTCAACCAAAACAATCAATTAACCCTATCCCTATCGTTCACATATCCTTTATTTAGCAATTAAGCTAACATTAACATACATATTTAATCATATACACTTTACCTTTACCTGAGCTTGCTTGAGCGACACATGGCTGTCTTGAACTGGCATCTTCTTTCTTTTCTTACTTAAATCCCATTCTCTGTTCGAGTCTAACCATGTAGGATGCTTAAATCTCTCAAACATTGCTCTGATACCAACTTGTAAGGCCCCGTTACCAGTAGCCCTACTTTGGATGTTGGATTTACTCATAAACACAGTTCTAATATCAGAGTTAATTAAAAATATTCGCGGAATATAAAAACTTTGATAAAATTTTTCATAAAAAATCAAAACTTGTCTTAAACAACCAACTTGTCTTTCGAAAACTAAGTAATTAAAACATAACACGCCCTGAGCCTTCCGATGCCAGTCTCTTATTCAACGCCACGTGTCCCCTCAAGCGAGCTGCCTCATCCTACTCACCTGCGTGCATACTAAAAGTCAGCTATGCTGTGTGAGTTCTAGTTAATCATACATTATACAATACACACAAACTTATATTCTTTCAGTCATACTTTCATACTTTCTTTTGTACTAACTTGCTTTCATATCTTACGTTATAAAGAGCATTACGCCCTACATTCCTCGAGTATTATTAGGGCTCGGTACCCTCCCTCCTCGAGTATTATAAGGGCTCGGTACCCTCCTTCCTCGAGAATTATTAGGGCTCGGTACCCTCTTTCCTCGAGTATTATTAGGGCTCGGTACCCTCCTTTCTCAAGTATTATTAGGGCTCGGTACCCTCTTTCCTCGAATATTAGTAGGGTTCGGTTCCCTAGGTCTCGAATATCAGTAGGGTTCGATTCCCTCTTCGTTACCATACAACCATACATCGTACCTCGAGTATTATTAGGACTTGGTACCCTTTTCGTATCCATACAACCATACCTTTCCTTCTTTTATTAAATTTATCAGGTTCATAGACATAAGCATACGTATCATACCTTCCTTATACATAGCATTACAACCTGACAGTACGTGTAATATCCGAAGATCGTTCACGTACCATCAAGCAACCATTCATACATTTCACATCATTCACATAAGGCATACACTTATCACTTAGGATAAGCGTATTAACAAACATGTAGAGTATGCACACAGCCCCGAAAACATAACACATAAATGGGGCTAAAAACTCACCTGAATTCTGTTACGCTCTCTGTTAATCGTTATTCCCTTCTTGAGCTGTGCACGGCTAACTGTATAATATTTACATGTATCAGTTAACTACTACTACTCATGTTGTATTTCTATCTTTATATTTACATTAACTGTCTTAACGCATTTTCCATTAGGTTTTTAATTTATTTTCTAAGCGAACTTAACTTTAGGCGAAGTTAAGCCTTAAGCGAACTTAGCTTTGGGCGAAGTTATATAGCAGCGTACTTATATAACCAGCGAACTTATGTATCCAGCGAAGTTAACTAGGAAGCGATCATATAGGGCGAACTTAGCTGATGGCGAACTTTAAGCCAGGCGAAGTTAGGCTTGGCGAACTTGGCCTTAGGCGAAGTTAACCTTGATAGCGAACTTGGCCTTAGGCGAAGTTATCCAGCTGTGGCCTACTGTTCGTCCCCAAACCCCATAATCATCATCGTTTCATCACGAAAGCCTTGAATGCGAGTTTAACCAAACCCGTAAACATTCTTATGTTCATTTTCAGATAAAACTTAACACGTTACAGCATAAAGCATGAATCTTTAAGGCTTAAACGTTTACTACTAGATCTAGGGTTCATTTTACACGAGCCGCACATGTTTGCAGGTCTAACGAGTTCGTTTTAGCATCAAGTTCGCAACGTTACGTTTCATTTGTATCCGATCTATACTCATTTTAAGTTTCAAGGTTAAACGTTTATAAAAACGTAAACTTTTGGATCAAAACATACCTTTTATACGTTCGGTTGGTCGCGTTTTGCTTGGTTATCTTGTATCTAGCTCGTATTTGAGAGATCTATTGCTATTCGATGTTCGTTGGTCATTTCACCCTCTTCCTCTCTCTCGGCCGTAAATAGTAATAAGGAAGTGTGTGTGTGTGTTTTTGAGTGTGTAGAGATTAGGATGGATATAAATGAGGGTTTAGGGTTTTAGGTTGGTTTAAGAGGGTATTTATACCTCTTGAAGCCCATGGACCTAAAGCCCATTACCACTTAATCCACCTTAATTAATCTAAGTCCATGATCCGTTCTTTACTCGATATTACTTAACTAATAACGCGAAATCACTAAACGTAACTTTCTTTATTTATCATTATAATATTCAGAATGTTACAACCACCATGTCATCTATACAATCCTCCATTGTGTCCCCCAGTTTCTCTTTGAACATCATGTTGACCAATCTTTGATATGTGGCACGTGCATTTTTCAAACCAAAAGGCATTTTAGTGTAACAATAAATACATGTCGGAGTCATGAATGGCGTGTCTTATTGATCTAAGGATTCCATTTGGATATGCTGGAATCCCGAAGTGGCATCCATAAAGCTTAAAATTTCGTGCCCAACAGTTGGATCCACCATCGAGTCTATGTGTGGTAAGGGGAAAGGATATTTGGGACAAGCTTTGTTAAGGTCCGTGCAGTCTACACAAACTCTCCAATTGCCATTCTTCTTTTGTACTACTACCACGTTGGCCAAACCATCTTGGGAACTCGACTTCCCTGACCATTTTAGTTTTCAACAGCCTATCAACCTCCTCTTGTATAATGACATTCTTTATGGGGCGAACTCCCTTCTATTTTGTTGGATTGGCCTGAAACTTTTGTCCAAACCCAATTAATGAGTAATAATATTTTTAGATATACATGTCATGTCCTTATGTTTCCATGAAAAGATGGAGATTCTGCTTTTGAGGAACTTGACCAACTGATCCTCCGAAGATAACAATCATAATCGCCTCGAGGTGGAGATTCCGCCCTTTTGGGATCCTACTCGGGATCCTGGTTTCAACTTTTCTTTCCCAACAACTCTTTTAAATGGCCCTTGCTGAGTAGGTAACCGATCTCCCTCCTTAAGGCAATGAAATCTTCCGTCACATGACCAAAATCTTCATAGAAAGCGCACAACTTGGATTTGTCCTTCCACGCAGTATTTTTCTTGTTATTTCGTGGCCATATTGCCTTTCACCTAAATCCTGCATGGCACACATTAGTCCAGTAATATCAACTGAAAAACAGTAATCATTTAAATTAGGATAAGATTCATCATCCTCATCATCATCTGCCACATTAACCCTATCGTTTCTGGAATACGGTTTGGATCGATACTGTTTAGATGATAGGGAATCCAACTTCTTGTTCGGGTGGTTGTAGTCATTGGAACCATCCAGCCTTTCCTGAATCATCATAATTTCTTCCAGCCTGATGAACCTTAAGGCCCAGTTCCTTGCTTAGTCTAGATTCCTACAAGGATTCATGACGAGATCCTCATATAAAGAGGTATCTTTCATGAGACCCATCTTTAAAGCATCCACAGCCGTTGCAACATTGAGGTTGGGGATCTATAGGGCTTCCTTGCTGAATTTGCTGACATAATCTCTAAGGGATACATATTTACCCTGTGTTACTATATACAAATCACTAGTAAACCTTTCAAAACTTCTACTGCAAGAAAATTGGTTATTAAACAGATTAACTAGATGAGCAAAAGATTTCATAGAGAAAGGAGGGACACTTAGGAGCCATTTTAACGCAGCTCCGTTCAGGGTTGAGCCAAAGCCTTTACACAAACAGGCTTCCTTGAGATTCTGAGGTATGGGGTTGATCGCCATTATCTCTCGATATTGAGTATATATTCTTCAAGATATGTGGTTCCATCATATAGCTTCATGCTTAGAGTCTGGAATCGCATCGAGATCTTGGCATTACATGTGGGGTTGCAAATTTCGAGATCCTATGGCTACTGGTAGCTACTTCCTGAATTGGCTAGACTATTCCAAGTATGCTGGAGATTAACTCCTTCAGTTTCGGAAACTCCTTCTGAACCATTGGACTAATACCGAAATCCTGCACAGCATCAGGGTTAGTCACTGGAATAACAGCATTATTAACATTACCGGTATCAGGAATCCTAGCTGGTGATCCCGAGATAACACCAAGTTCCTGAGTAGGAGTGACCCTCGTGGCCTGGATTGGATCACTCATTTCGGTTGCGGATAGCATGGGAAGGAAATCATCGTAACGATTCCCTTGGGATCCGACACTTCATTGTTCATTTTCCTAGGTATCAATGGAGTGAAGGGTTCCTCCGCCGGCTTTTTCCTTTGTGCCCGGATATCTCAGAGCTCCCTCATGATAGATTTGTTGGTTTGCTTCTAATTTTCCATGTGCTCCTTCATCTGCATTAAAACATCAAAAACATCATCATTAGACATAAGGACATGCCTCATGTTGGGAGACCCAGATCTTTGGACTGGCACGCCAGCAGAATGCCTTGTTGTAGGAGGAAACATGCTACTTGATCCTCCGGCTCCTGAGATGTTAACGCTGATGTCGGTCGCCTTCCTCTAGACATCAGGTGGAGGAAGAAGTGGTTGAGCGGCTCTAGAAACTATGGACGACATGAATGAAGATGTAGCTTTCGATTGAGAGGTCATTTTTCAGTATAGCTTTATGATGAATGTAAATATGGATTTGAGAATGAAAAACACCACTTGCCCCATGGTGGGCGCCAAACTGTTTTTGTCAAAAATCATTGAAGCAATAATTGAATAATTTCGTTAAGTGAGGTAGTGTGTTCTTCAATAATATAGTAGACATGTGGGGGAAAATAAGGGGTTGACACAGTGATATAGCGAGGGAAACCCTAGGATCCTGGTAAGGATTTACCAGGATCTTCGGAAAAAAACCTTGGGAGGGGAAAAATATCCATTGCCTCAATTTATTAATATGAAAAGGTTATTACAGTTCGAGAGCTAATTGTGAACGATAGCTAGAATATAAGTGTAGTGCAGTGGGTGTGTTTGATGTGTTATAACGTTCAAAACAGCCTCCTTTTATAGAAAAAGAATACAACTATAAGTCCTATAATTCCGGGAACCCTAGCCGCCATGACCATTTGAAGACTCATTCTTTAGTCCACGTTCATTTCAACTGGCCCTCCGATCTTTCAGGTAGAATTAGTCACCTAGCCGTTGTAAGCCATTATATCTTTGAGTAGCCTGCAAGCATAACATAAGTAAAACAAATATAGTCGGTTAAATTAAGATCCTGCAGCTAGCTGGAAATCCGAGCTATCAGGATGATCATCAGGATCACGTCAGGGATAAAACAGCCCCTGACAATCACCATGACCCGTAAACTACCAAAAGGTCTTATCTTATTTTGCATGCCTAATTTTATTAAACTTTCACGTGTTACGTAGTTCGAATAATACCATAGTGTACGTTTTTTAGTTTAATGAAGTTTTTTTTATTATTGTAACATGTATTTTTTTTACTTGATTTATATATGTTGTTAATTTAAATGTTTGTTTTGAATATCTTTAGATTGAAGTAATTTTAATTAATAATCTATTATTTAAATATATGATATATAGAAAGAAATTTCCTAAAAGTACTTTGATTTATATTAAATAAATACAAAAGTAGTTTCAATGTTGTGAGAAAAGTTAAGGTTTTCTTTAGAATCTAATATGGCATGCTGAGGTGAATGTTTGAGGAGATTTGTATGTTTTAGCGTTGGAGATGCTCTTACAACATAGAGTAGCTATTTGTTTCTTTTCTTTATTTATTTTTTTAATTTATTTTATTTTTATTTTGTTATGGTTAAATGTAATTTTTGAGTTTTACGCCCCCACTAATCAACAAACCAAGAGGAAAGGCCTATCCTTAGCTTATGTGTAAAACCAACCTTAAAACCAATCTCTCTTGTAGGCACCGCAAAAGCATGAAAAGAAAATGAAAACAGAGATAATATCATATTGCACATCCTAACAGATTCAAGTATAAAAAACACATATTACCTAATATACACCTACCAGAAGTCTTATCAAAAACTAAACTCCAAAACCATAAGTTTTACGTTAGGCCGTGTCATGTCAGGTTTTCACACTTTGTAGTTAATTATACGTAGGGGAAACCTACATGATGGCTATCTTCAAACAAAAATCAACTCCAAAATTTGAGATCAATTTTCCGCTTATTCTTCAAATTTCCTAACACCCAATAATCATTGCCAAATTTCCATCAGGGTGTGTAACTAGCTTAAAAAAACTCAACTAATTTAGCTCAAGCCAATTAGCACGTACAAATTTGAACTGGGTGTGAGCTCGTTTGTTGACACGGTGAAGTAAAAGCCCACTTAAGTCCTATATATGAAATATCTAATAAACCCAACCTTAATAGAGCCCACTAAACCCAACTTTAATACGAATTTACAGTTCAAAGTTCATACACATAACTAGGTTTTGAATTTTTTATTGTTATTTTGGGTATGATTATAGTTGACATCATTTGTTCTTTAAATATGCACTCAAACGTGTAAATAAGTTGATTAATATTAACATCCCACTTCAATCATTGAGTTTATATGAAAGGAACTATTATTAACATGTCATGCTTCTTAAATCACTTGTTTTTTTTTTTTTTGTTGCGTTTTTTCTTAAACGGGTTATGGTAAATTTAAGCTCTGGTTTCAACTCAACAAAAAGAAAACAAGATGAGCAGACTCATTACAGATTTTAGCTCAAGCCAAACTGATAGGCTTGACTCAAACCCAACTCGTGAATGACTAATTTTCACCTAGACCAATTTCTTTTTAGATATTTCATCAACAACCAAGGGTTTTATCATCAAATTCATATTATATTCATTTATATAATATTGCAAAAAAAAAACGGGTATCTTGAATTTCTGAGAGTTGTGATCACACTTTCAGATCAAGTCGTTATCTTGGTTTTCTTTATTGCAGTGATCAATCGATTTGGCCTAAAGTGGAAGAATATTTAGATTAGTTCTATATCTTGGTTTTCTCTCTTGTAGTGATCAAAGATTTGAAGAACGATTATTTATACAGAAACTGAGATTCAATGGCTTTGTCGGTAAGGAAAGAGTATGTGTAAAAAAACAGTTCGAAAATAACCTGCCAAAGCCTACTTATAAAACCGGTTAAATCCAAATTGATTCCAACCGATGCGAACCAGCGGTTTGTTTACCAGTTTCCCTCTCATCACCCGAAACCGATTCGTAACCCGACCCGATTTTCCTGAAACCAATTTTGAACCGACCAAACTGCCAGCTTGTATACCCAGTGGCGGATGCACTCCATAAGCAACTACCCCTCAACTTTTCGTCGGCGGTGTAATTTTTTTTTCTTTTTGGGTCGGTTTTCGTATTTCGCTACCACTGAAAAAATATTATGTTACCCATATTTGTTTGAAGGCTAACCAATTTAAAAGTTCAAATTAAATCAAGGCCAAACAAATTTATAGCCCAAAGCAAATAAAAACAACTATTTTTTTTGTTTCAACGAGAAACATTAAACAGAAATAGACTCAAACAGATACATGCTCAACAGAATAATCATTTTTTAAAAGTTAAAATCAAATAAAGTCCAAACAAAGTTTATAGACCAAAGCAAATAGCAACAATTAACTTTTCTTATTTTGTTTGAACGTGAAACATCAAACAAAAACTGGCTCAATATAATCATCAATTTTGATATTGAAATTTTTGTAACGCCCCGTTACCGGTGCCTCACTGTGGACGTTGTATTTACTCATAAACACAATTCTACAAATCAGAGTTAATTAAAACCTTTCGCGGAAACGTTAACTTCAATCATTTGTTACAAAATATACAACTTGTCTTTAAAAACGTAACATAGTACATCACATTTAAAACATTATTTCTTCCATCTTCAGATGTCAGACGCTCAATCCATGCCATGTGTCATCCTCATGCTAGCTCTTTAATCTGCTCACCTGCGTGCATACTAAAAGTCGGCTACGCTGAGTGAGTTCTAGTTAATCAAGCAGCTTACCATACAACCATTACATGCATTATATATGTATCCGAAGACACATAGTCCACTGTCTAACACATTCACCTTACCACTTAACCACATAACCATCGGCGGATTTAAGGGAGGGTCAGGAGGGTCCCTTAACCCTCCGGCCGGCCAAATTTATAGTGGATCGGAGTAGGTATTTTATTTTATTTTATGACTTGACCCTCTTGATCACCTCTCAAAGAGTGCTTAGAATCAAAAAGAAAAGGTAGAAATCTTGTGTTTGAGAATTTCCGACAAAACTTTGAAATATGGTGAAGAATGAAGAAGATGACGTGAGTTGTGGGTGGATCTAAAAAGTCATGTACTATTTACTGTATTTTTAAATGGGTTTATAGGAATGTGGGCCATTTAAATTAACCAATTTAATTATTTTAATAAGCCCATATTCAAACCTAATATTTTATTGATAATTTATTTTCACTTTTCACCTTTATGTAGAGGAAAATCAGAAAAAGTTCAGCCGTCCTATTATCTACTCCTCTGTTACAACTACTACTTTTCACTTTTTTTTTGTGTTTCTTTTCCTTAATGTGGCCCCATCTCAAAAATATGAAGTAAGTTATTGTATTTAGTTTTTATTTTAACTACTTGTCTACTTGTTATTATTTATTATGCTAATACTTTATAATTTTAACCGTAGGAAATTAGGAATCTTGTTTTGTAGTTGTCTTTTATGTGGTTAATTTACAAGATCAATTAATATATATGATTTAATCAAGAACTTATTGTTTTATATAATGACTGCGATAATTAATTTTTTATATTTGTGTATGTAGAAACGCTTCCATCAAAAACTATTTTGGTAAAACACCCAAACCAAGCATCGAGACTCCATCAAGTTCGTCACATGCCAATGAAAAAATAATAATAAAAGAAGTCGAGAAGAAGTTGAAGTATCGGAAGATGAAATTGTTGGTGACCCAGCCTTGCGCAAACCGATAAATGATTATTCGATTAATATCCGAGAGGAAGTAAGGAGACGTTATATAACGAAAGGTGCTTGCCAACCAAAAGGTCACAATTTTCCCAAAACACAAATTTGTGGACAATTGAGAAAGTTTCAAAAAACATGGTTCGATCGTTTTTGTTGGTTAGAATATAGTGCATCAAAAGAGGTGGCATTTTGTTTGTGGTGTTATTTGTTCCCAACCGGTAATAGACATGGGGATGAAGTCTTTATCAACCATGGTTTTAGAAAACTGGAAAAAGGCATTTGAAAATTTTCATGATCATGAAGAAGGTCAAAATAGTAGACATAATCATGCTAGAGTTCAGTTTGAATTTAAAGATCAAAGGCACAATCTTAGTAATGTATTGTCACAACAATGTAAGCAGGATGAGATTATTTATCGTGTTCGGTTAACCGTTGTTGATGTGATTCGATTCCTTTTAAAACAAGGTTTGGCTTTTCGCAGGCATGACGAGTCTATAAGCTCTGATAGTCGAGGTAATTTTCTTGAACTTGTCAAATGGTATTGTGAACGTAATAATGAAGTAAATAATGCGTTTAATTCAAAATTACATGGAAATAATCAGTTGACTTCGCCTAAAATCCAAAAAGAAATAGTTAATGCATGTGCTGCGGAGGTAAGAAAGATTATTGTGAACGAGGTTAAAGATAAGTTTTTTTTCTATTTTATTGACGAGTCTCGTGATTGTTCTATAAAGGAGCAAATGGCGGTGGTTTTGAGATATGTGGATGATGGTGGAGAAGTGATTGAATGGTTTGTTGGGGTAATACATGTTACTGACACATGTGCATCATCCCTAAAATGTGTTATTGATAACTTTTTTTCGAAAAATAATTTAACAATGTCTAAAGTTAGAGGTCAAGGTTATGATGGAGCTTCCAATATGTGTGGAGAGCTAAATGGATTGAAGCAAAAAATTTTAGCTGAAAATAAGTTTGCGTTTTATATACATTGTTTTGCACATCAGTTACAATCGGTAGTTGTGGCCACGTCATCAGAATATGCATCTGTAAGTTCTTTTTTTTATTGCCTTACAAAGATTGTGAATATTGTTGGAGCTTCATGTAAAAGGAAAGATTTGATTCGAAAAAAACAACATGATGATTTTGTGAAACGAATTGAGATGGGTGAAGTATGTACAGGAAAAGGTAAGAACCAAGAAATGAGTTTAGCCCGAGCTGGTGACACTCGTTGGGGTTCCCATCTTAAAACTATACTTCGACTTTTAGACTTGTAGAAACCGGTGAGAGAAGTGCTATTGCTTTGTCTAGAGAGGGCACTGATGCAAAAACTCGAGGCAATGCGCTTGGTATAGCTGAGAAAATGGAAAACTTTGAGTTTGTCTTTATTGCTCATTTAATGGTAAACTTATTAAGAAAGACGAATGACCTATCACAAGCCCTACAATTGAAGAACCAAAATATTAGTAATGCGGTTCGATTGATTGAAGATATGAAATATGATATAAAGAAATACAGGGATGATGGCTGGGTGGAGCTATTAAATGAAGTCACCACATTTTGTTCTAAAAATGAAATTTATATGCCTAATATGGAAGACATTATTCTAGGATGAATTAGAAGGACAATTGATGATGAGCCACAAACATATCTCCATCGCTTTCGCACTGATATTTTTTATCAGGTGCTTTATTCTCATTTATTTTTGTTAACAAAGTTTAGCTTATAACATTTTTTTGTTGGCAAGCTTTAAATATTTTATTTCGACATGATTCTAGGTTGTTGATCTTCTTCTTAATGAAATGAATGAGCGTTTTACTAAGGCAAACTCGGAGTTG
The DNA here is from genome assembly GCF_021521415.1 of Bidens hawaiensis. Classification (NCBI taxonomy): domain Eukaryota; kingdom Viridiplantae; phylum Streptophyta; class Magnoliopsida; order Asterales; family Asteraceae; genus Bidens; species Bidens hawaiensis. Next base: position 343,479 of record NW_027493375.1, on the reverse strand, counting down.
CTTACATGTATAGCATGTCTTGACCCTAGAGACTCATTTCAAACTTTTGACCATGAAAAGTTACTACGGCTTGCTGAGTTATATTCTGATGATTTTAATGGTTTTGATCTCGGTCAACTAAGGATACAACTTGATCGGTACATTTCAAATATGAAAAGTAATGAAGTTTTTTCTAGTCTTCGTGATATTGGAGAACTTGCAAAGAAAATGGTCCAGATGAAATATCATATTATATATGACCTCGTCTATCGACTAGTTGAGTTGGCTTTGGTCTGTCCGGTTGCAACAGCTACCGTCGAAAGATCATTTTCCGCGATGAAGTTTATCAAGACTGACTTACGTAATAAGATGGGTGATAATTTTCTCACGGATGCATTGGTGTGCTATGTAGAGAAAGATATCTTTGCAAGTGTTGAAAATGAAGCAAATCTTCAACGGTTTCAAGCTATGGGACCTCGAAGATGCCAATTACCGGCTATCGGTAAAAAAAAGTAATTTGTGTACACTTTTGAATTCCGAATGTAAAACAATTATATTACGACCCCCCATTTGAAATTTTCTAGTTCCGCCACTGCACTTAAATGTCCCTTACATCTTAGACACTTGTTTACGGAAAAACATAGAGGCTTGCCCTCCCACGCACTCACGTTATGCCACTTTAATAACGAAGGAACGTATAAGCTTACTGTACCACGCACTCAGGTTATGCCACTTTAATAACGAAGGCACGTATAGGCTTACCTTACCACATACTATCATCATGCCACTAACACCCTTACCAGACCCTTGCCACTTCTATCACACTCTACCTCTACTTGTCGATAACATACTTTATATCATTACATCATTTACATAATAACCAAGTTACATCATAACATTCACACACACTAATAACAACTTGGAGATCATTCCACTTTGGCGGTACGCGCAATATCCGAAGATCGTTCACGCACCGACTAACGTTACCTTCCCTGTCTATACGTGCAATATCCGAAGATTGTTCACGCATCGACAGACGTCCATTCACAACATCTATATATATATCACACATTATAGCATACACTTACCACTTAAGGTAAGTATATTCACACTTCACATCGAGTATGCACACATCCCCGAAAACATAACAAGGAAGTGGGGATAGAAACTCACCTGAACTCGGTTACGTTCACCATTAACAGTTACTCCTTTCTTTAGCTGTGCGTGACTAACTGTATAACAATTACACGTATTAATTACTATCACTATCCATATCGTATTTCTAGTTTAATTATAACCTTCAACGAACGGGGGTCCGGGGGCAGCGCCCCTGGCAGCGAGATTCTAGGGGCGGCAGCCCCTAGCAGGGTCCAAGGGGCAGAGCCCCTGGCTGGGGTTGAGCTGCCAGGTCAGCTTGGAAAAATTTTATTTTCATTAACTGTCTTAATACATTTTACATTAGGATTTCATGATAATATTTTGTTGTTAACATCTTAATCCATTAAGGTATCTTTGATCAATTAATAAAGTCCAAGGGCTATTTTGTAATTAAATCATTCTTCCCTAAGTCCAGGACTGTTCTGTCATTCTTTTAAACTTCTAATTTGTTACCCAGTTCCTTAACGAATGGGGTTCATAACGAATGAACCCATTCGTTACTTTATAACGAACTGACTATTATAACGAATTGGACTTTATAACGAACCGGACCTCATAACGAATTGGAACTTATAACGAACCAGTCCTCAAAACGAATTGGACCTTATAACGAACTGGTCATCATAACGAATTGGACCTTAACGAATGGGCCTAGTTCTTCATTCTCTTTTAACGAATTGGCATAACGAATTAAGGCTTATTCGTTATCCTTCTGTTGACGAATCACTGTTAATTCGTTAGTTTTCCATAACGAATTATGGTTAGGGTTCTGACATTCTTTTCAACCTCGTACACGCTTTTCCGGCGCCGTCATTTCCGGAAAACCGGGATCTCGCAGGAAAAACGAGATCTCAGTTATTTCCCACCGTTTTTCATCGTTTTTCATCCCGTTCGATCCAGATCTGAGCTAGGGTGACCCCTAAGCTCATCTTTTGATCAGTTTATACCCGATTCCACCCGAATCTCGTGACTTTAATAGTTTGAGGGTGTCGGCTCGTCGTTTCGCGACTAGATTAACGGGTTTGGATTCATACAATATCATACTATCATTACCTCAGGAATCGATTCTTCTGCTTGGTTTGGCTAGAGAGAGAAGTAGGATGAGAGAGAGCTAAGTGTGTGTTTTGGGTGGTGTATGAAATGGATGAGAATGAGGGATTAAAGGATAATTATGGTTTATATACTATGGGTCATGGGCTTGAGCCCATAGTCCATCTCCATTCCTTATTAACCCCAGTCCATTACCCATACTTAACCCAACACAAGCCCGACTCATAATAACTCCTATTTATTTTATTATTTCTCCACTATCTCGAGTAAACTTTCCCACCATAATTAAATAATATAGTTAATATTATTTTTAGAAATTTTGGAATGTTACAATTTTTAAAACGGTTTTAGATATGCGAATTCAAGAACTTGAAAATAGATTTAGTGAGGTCTTAACTAGTTTGTTAGAAAATAAGTCTAGTTTAAATATTTATATTCATTTTCCAAGTTTGACATATCTAAAACAGTGGCATTTTCGGAAATGTATCCGAATGATTTTAGAGAAAGATAGAGTATTTCGGGTGATCATACGACCTTTTATCACACTTAAAAGGAATATGATAAATTTTTCAAAATTGGATGAATGTGTGACCTTGCTCGTGTAATAGTGGTAATCAGAAAGCACACCACTTTTTTTTGTTTATCAAATATTGAAGCTAGTGTTGGTTTTACCGATTGCAACCAGAATCGTTGAAATATGTTTTACTAGAAAGAAGCGTATCAATACGAATTTGCATAAGCGAATGGGTGATGAGTATTTGAACAATGCTCTAATTTGTGCAGGCGAAAGAGAAACGATCGATAAAGTAAAAGATCAGGGTGTAATGACTCGATTTCAAGCTTTCAAAAATCAAATAACAGAAATTTGCACCCCATGTATCGTGTTTCGATTTTTGTTTTGTATACATTGTATGAAATACGGAAAATATTTTGAACGTTACCCCTGATATTTATGTCTAGATCCGCCACTGTGTATACCCGAACTGATTTTGAAATGATCTAATCTGATTTTTATAGGGTTAAGAGTATGTTACACCAAAACCAGTTTATGACCTGAACCGGTTTCTTCTCAAACAGTTTTGACCAAAGTTGACCAAACTGGTTTGGTTTACAACATGAACCACTTCAGACACATAACACAGATGCCGTTTTGCTTTAGTTATACATGTTTGCTACATAAATACATAACTGTGTCAAGATCTGTCTAGCTTTGTTCGACTCTAGTCCGGGCATACAAAAAAATCAAGTAGCCTAACACGTCTCATTTAACTCAAATCTAAACGAGTCAAACAAGTTATTATCACCTTGTAAACTTGTTTAACAAGTTGTTTGAATTTGATTACTGAGGATCAGAACTTCAGAAGTATATCAACCAGTAGATTCATGGATTAACCGATAAACAAATTAACTTCTGAATTGACACCCAAAACAGACTCAAACTCGATGTATTACTCAAATCAGCATATTTCCGGTCTTTGTTCTAGCCTACTATCAATCTTGTACCCATACATTATAATATTTTAAATGCTATATTTTGAGAAACAAAAATGAATATTTCCCTTTAACGCCGTCAAGGTAGATGCAACTCGTTTTGAAACGAAACAAGTGTCAAACTCTTGTCTTACATATTTAATATCTGATTGCATCTCTTACATATTCAAGTAAAGATAACACATATTACCTAATATACACCTACCAGAGACAAATCTTATAAAGTGGAACTCTTGTCTAGAACTAATGCTAAAAAAGTAAGTTTTATTTTAGGTTGTGTCAAATTCACACTTCATAGTTAACAATACGTAGGGGAAACCTACATGAGGCCAAAATTTGAGATCAGTTTCCCCTTATTCAGCAAATTTCTTAATGCCCAATAATCATTTCCAAAACTAGTAGGCTGACCTGCAGCGTTGCGGCGGGGCCTAGAGGCGATCGTTACATGCATCTTTGGCTTCTTTGATCTAAGATCTCTCATTTACGGCGAATGTTTAAAAGTGCATGTCAGTAACACCTTTCTGGCTGTGTCAAACAAAGTAAGCAATAAAACGTCTAGTCTTCTTTCCATACATATAATTTTAGTATGTGAACTCGACTTTGCAATTCAGAGTTATAGTAATATGTCTAGTTATGTATAATTGGTCATTTCAATAATTATCTTATATTTGTGATTTTTAATATGTTATAATGAAACTCAAGACATTTCTACAAGAGTGAATTGGTAATAATTGATAGGTAACTGGTTAAAATAATTTGATCTGAATTATGTATAGCATACAATATTTGGATATGATAAGAAAAGTTATGAGAGACAAAACTTAAAACTTCATAAGTTTACATTTTGAGCGGATTAATAAAGAAACTATATACATTTTGACGCAGTACTAATGAGAGAGAGAATATAAAAAAGAAATATTAATGATAATTCAAGAGACCATAAACCATGGGACACCTAAGATTTTTGTGCAAACTCGAGACCAAAATTAAAAGATGGGCTTCATGAAATTGAAAAAAAAAACTATTAATAAGCAATGAAAATCATAGTTAGAAAATTAGGATTCATACATACAATTGCCAGAATAGAAGAATCAAATATACCCGGTGACGATTGTGAGTGAAGAAGAATAGGGGAAAAGTGATAGAAGGCATAACTGTAGTAATAATAGGAGTGCATGTGAATTCAGTTTGGATCTCCATGGAACAGCTATGGAAGAACACGGAGTTGGGACTCCATCTTCAAAACCAAAGTTAATAACCTTTAACAAATTAGGAACACATTAGTAAAAAAAAGGTTTAATTTCATTTGACAAACACAACTAAATTGAACTCACAAAATTAACTATTATAAGAACCGAGCAATTACGCGATATAATCGTCAGGGGATGACACATGCAAAGTTAATTAAACAATTTAGGTTCAAGAGATCTAAGCATGAGAGTCCAAACCCTAGAAACGGATGGTCACACGATGACTGAGATCAAGGTAAAGGAAGTGTTAGGTAGTAAATAGTAGAGGAGTGAATTGTAATAATAGCATAGTATGGGGGTTGTATGTGTAATTAGTCATTGGTGGTGATTGTACTTAAACGATGAGATGATAGATAATGAACTAGCTATTGATTTGTGAGTTTATCTCCTTCTTCTCATGTGTTCTTCTTCTTCTACAACTCTTTAGCTCAATTACGGTTTGTGTCGTAACAAGTGGTATTAGAGTCGTTCATCTTGACGCTCTTGATCGTGAACCCTAATTCACTCAATTTTTCCTAAATTGTTTGGATTCTCTTAAATTGATATTTGTTCTGATCAATTTCATCTCAGTTACAATCAAATTCTGGTGATAAAAATAGTCCACGGCAAGTTCAATTTTCGGCAACAATATATCAATCCACGGTGGTGAAAGGTGTAGGCGTTTTCCGGAAACAACTTTATCTACCTACTAGATTGATTCATGGGCAATTGAGGTCTACATCAACAATTGAATTTGGACAACAACTTAATCTTGAAAGCAACAATCAAATGTCAGTGCTTTTAAGGAATTTCAGCAAGTAATAGAGGGTTTATGCATCAACAATCAATTTAGGCCAACAACGGGATCTTGACAGAAATAATCGAAGGCAATAATTAAAGTAACAATGGTGTTCTTGTGTTCGTGTGTGGGTGTGATATGGGAGAACAAGGTTCATGTTTGTGCAACGAGTAGGTGTTCTTGCGGATGGTTGAAATATGAAGGTAGGGGTCATTGTTGTGGTTACATACCAGATTATTCAAAAACACCAACTGATTGGGAACTGTACAGTGGTTATCGATGTTGATTAATGGACCGGATCACCAACATGGGGAAAACGAAGTCCTAGCTTATTCGGAACAAAATAATCAAGAAACAAGAATTCCAAATACTGCATCATCCATGGAAGAAATCAAGAATGTAAAGCAAACAGGTTCATTTCAAGATTATTGCAGTTCATTTGATTTTTCTCCCTACTAAAGTAATTGTAAGTGAGGATTATGCTACAAGCTTGTTTATGGAGGGTCTTAAACATGAAATTAAGTGGTAGCTTATGTTTCTAAGACCAAAAACACTCATGGAGGCTTATGAAATGGCAAAGAAATAAAATAATTTGCTTACCATTTGTTATGGAAATAAATAATTTAAGAAGGTAAAGGTCAATCTTTGTGTGCAAATCGCGATGAGAAATGTAGTGAAAGCAAGATTCAAACCATTGTTGAAGTTGAAAATGGGGTTGATGTTCAAGAAATAAATAATCAAGTGCTGACCGATGATTCAAAGGAAGTTTGGAAGGAAGGAAAAACAAACCTTGTTGATGAACTCCTTGAAGAATCAGTAAATGAAAAGCATGGTGATGTTAGAGAATCTGAAAATAGGATTGAAAAAACTGAAAAGGAATTAGGTATGCCATCTAAAATTGATAAAAACAGTCTGGTTCATAGTGTTTTTACTAATGTTAAACGCGCGAATGATGAAAATGATATGAGCGCCGTTTTGGAAATGGAGCAGAAAAACAGTGAAAAGAAAGTTCTAGCAAATCATATTGAAACAAAAACAGATGATTAAAGTGAACATAAGAAAGATAATACACTTGATGAGGTTCATATCGATCTTGGTTTTGCTCTTTATAATACTCAATATGGGGATATTGTTTTATATTAAAAAAAAAAAGGAAAGTGATGTTAGAATATGACTAAATGAAAAGGAAAATCATGGTGAAGAATTAGGAAACGAAACCGAAAATATAAATGGGGATGAAGTTTCATCAGCTAGTTCATATGATGATACACTAGAAACAATTGAGGTAAGTAATTCCATTTTTCACCATGAAGATAGTCAAATATTGAAGAGTAGTCATGTGGTAATTTTGGATGTTTAAAAGGATGACAATGTGACAAAATTTGATATTGATAGCCAGAATCATGATATAAATGATCATATGCAATTGTATCTTATTTTTGGCCACTATGTTAAAGTTGAGAAATATGTTAAAGTCTTGCGTTCAGCATTAGTATTTGGTCCATGGAAAAGAAAGAAACAAATAAAATGGAAAGATACTGGTTGGGTTGGTAAGCCAGCTTGTAGAGGTAATGTGATCATGGAGATTGGTGTGCAATTAGCATACGAAAACAAGATCTGGGACGTGGGGTTAACTGCTGCTATTAAGCCACCATCACATTCATGTCTAGAGGCAAATAAAGATGCTAGAGATTTGGAATGGTTTTAAGCCACCAACACCCCATGTTTTGATTCTGATTTTTGGGCGAACATTAACATCTTTGTTTAAGTTGGAGCAATTACCGTCAAGGGAAGTAATAGCTGCAAGCAAGGCATATACTCTTTTTACGCTAATTCAAAGAACTGCACCAACTACAGCAGCTTCTTCACAAATCACTTTTGAAAATGAGCATGAGAGGTATTTCATTATAAAAGTTACTTCTAAAACAAACATGGCAAATGACGCCGACATAAGACAATTAACTTATTGTTGTCTTTTAGAGCCTAACATGTAAAAATGGAAGTTCAAATACAAAAACAAAGAGCCTGAATCAACACATGAGGAAGCACAAGAACTGTCCCAGTTTGTTTTTGATAGTTTTGATTAGACATTTTTTTTCTTTATTCAGATTTTTAGGAATATTTTAAGGGTGGAGTAATGTTAGGTATTAAATAGTAGAGGGACTAAAGTGTAAATAGCTAATAGTTTAAGGTCATATCCATAATATGTTCATATACATATACGGGAGTTGTTGAAGGGAAGAGTATCGATGAATTGATTTGATTTTCCTCTCTCTGTTCTTCTTCCTTTCTCTTTATCGATCTTAATCTCTTGATTACCCATTTGTATCGTGACAAGAAGTGATTCTCTCGTCGGTTCTCTCTATCGTCGTCCTTTCTCTTCACGCCTTATTCACTTTCTCTCTCTCTCTCTGCTTCACTTTTTCTTGATGATGGCATGGCATTGTCAAGCGGTGGTGAATACGTGGAAGTCTATACAACTCATGAAACACATGATACAACTTTTGATGCAGTAAATCAACCGAAATTGTAATTATATAAATTTCCATCAGGGTGTGTACTAACTTTAAAAAAAAAAAACTCCCAATTTAGCTCAAGCCAACTGGCACGGTGAAGTAAAAATCTAGAGGCGCACAAATCGGGTTTTTTCTAATACCCGGGTTCGGGTATTGAACCGGTCTCGGGTATGATCGGGTATTGGAAAATCGGGTATTGAGAGAAATCAGGTAGGGTTCAGGTAGGGTATTGAGGAGAAAAACTCAACCCTATGTACCCGGGTAGGGTATGATCGGGTTCAGGTATTGGAACCGGTTACGACCGGGTATTAATATCCGGTTTTGAATTTGTAATTTTTTTATACATTTTTTAATTTTTTAAAAATTTAAATTTGCTTTGTAATTTATAAAAATAATTAAAATATACTACAAAAACCATAAATCCACTTAATTACAAATTATTTACTTAGTAATATGCATTTTACAAAAACTTAAACATAAAGGTTATGAAGTAATCATAAATATACACTATAAAAACTCATGTATTATTTCGGGTATTAGAAAATTGGAATCGGGTATGACCGGGTATCGGGTATAGGGTATGACCGGGTCCGAGTATAAATCGGGTACGGGTATTGACCTAAAAATGCATACCATATCTGTACCCTACGGGTAGGGTTGGTTCCGGTTTCGGGTATAGAACACCCGGGTATAAAAAAATCGGTTCCGGGTATTTTCTTCGGGTCCGGTTCCAGGTACGGGTTTTTTGTGCACCTCTATAAAAATCCCACTTAAATCCTAAATATCTAATAAAACCCACATTAGAAACCCAACCTTAATAGAGCCCACTAAACCCAATAGAGCTCAGCTTTCAACTCAAAAAAAAGATAACAAGATGAGCAGAAACTGAGTACTCTAACTTCCACCTAGACCAATTTCTTTTTAGATAATTTATCAACAATCAAGGGTTTTATCATCAAATTCATATTACATTCATTTATATAATTTATTCATTTATATAAATTAAATTTTGTTGGGGATATAGCATCAAAATGGGTATCTTGAATTTTTAAGAGTTATGATCACACTTCCAGATCAAGATATATGAGGTTCATAAAAGAATTTATTGGATCAAACTCAGAATTGAAAGGAAGAATCAAGTATGGAGGATATTATCAGTGATTTTGATGAACCAGCGAATTAAATATTTGATCAACCAACAGAGATAACTGTATTTCACAGTTATCATCAATTTAAAATTCAAAATGACGCTCATGTTTTGTAACTGGAAAAACATATATGAAGTTTAACCAAATTAAATTTCTAATGGGTTTTTACAAAGTAATGTCACAAATAAAAAATTTCCAAGCTGACATGATCGACCCCAACCAAGGGCTCTGCCCCTTGGACTCTGCCAAGGGGCCGTATAATAAGATCAAAAGGTGTCTACCCTACACCGACTTACTTAAATTCATATTACAATTAATTTGATCAATAAGTTAATCCCTAATTGTACTAAAATTAGTAGCAATTTTAGATATTACAGTAATATTAAGAAAATGATCACTTGGCCAAGTTGGTTTTCTCTATTGCATTGATCAAAGATTTGAAGAACGATTACATATACAGAAACTGAGATTCAATGGCTGTCTGTTATGGAAGAGTAGGTGTAAAAAAGACCAGTTTAGAAATAACCTAGACCAATGCCCACTTCTAAAACCAGTTAGATCCAAATCGATTCCAATCCGACTCAAACCGCCGGAATGCCCACTTCTAAAACCGGTTAGATCCAAATCGATTCTAATCCAACTCAAATCACCGGTTTATTTGCCATTTTCTCTCTCATCACCGGAAACTACAAGCGCACAAAAAACTGGTTCCGGACCCGACCCGGCGGTTCCTACCCGGAACCGAACCCGACCCTACCGTGGGTGCGGACCGGGCTTCAGGTTTCTCCCCGGAACTGTACCTGAACCGAACCGGACCCGGCGGAACTGGAACCGGAAATACCCGATCAAAACCCAACCCTACCTTACCCGAAACCCAGTCAAATACCCGACTATACCCAGAACCGGTTCCTACCCGGACCCGGTTTTGACTTTTGTTGACAGTACCCGAAACCCGGTTCCGGTTCCTGAAAATACATTGTTTGTGCACCTCTACCGAAAACCGATTCGTAACCCGACCCGATTTTCCTGAAACCAATTTTGAACCGACCAAACTGCCAGTTTGTATACCCGAACTGGTTTCGAACTGATCTAATCTGATTCGTATAGGGTTAAAAGTAGTTTACACCAAAACCGGCTTATGACCCGAACCGGTTTTTTCTTAAACAGTTTTTGACCAAAGTTGACCAAACCGTTTGGTTTACAACCCGAATCGCTTCAGGCACATAACATAGATACTGTTCTTATACAAGTTTGCTACATAAATACATAATTGTGTCAAGATCTGTCTAGCTTTGTTCGACTCTACTATACAGAAAATCAAGTAGCCTAACACGTTTCATTTAACCCAAATATCTAAACGAGTCAAACAAGTTATTATCACCTTGTAAACTTGTTTAACAAGTTGTTTCCTGAATTTGATTGCTGAGGATCAGAACTTCAGAAGTATATCAACAAGTAGATTCATGGATTAAACAATAAACAAACTAACTTCTGAATTGACACCCAAAACAAACTTAAACTCGATGTATTACTCAAAACAGCATATTTCCAGTCTCTGTTCTAGCCTACTATCAATCTTGTACCCATACATTATAATGTTTTAAATGCTATATTTTGAGAAACAAAAATGAACACCGCCCTTTAACGTCGTCAAGGTAGATGCAACTTGTTCTGAAACGAAACAAGTGTCGAACTAGAAGTATGTAGATGGTACCTTCATATAAACGAATGACGTGTAACAAAACCGTACACCACATTCATGATGCTTTGAAGCTCTCTGACAGTACTTGATAATATTGTTTTTGCTGCAAGAATACAGAAAACGCACATCATAACCATCACCAATGTCTAACGGCAAATGAGATCAAACACAACTTCTACTTCTGGATATACAAGTCATTATAGCACTATGAGTTTGTATGTTGTCAACTATGCTCTGAGCAATGACATATTTATAAAGACGGTGACGAAATTAGGGGTGCTAACTGTTCGGTTTCGACAAATATTGTGGGTCAAACCCCTTTCAGCGATTTCAAAAATAACAAATCAAACAGGCATTTTTTAAATGCTTGGTTATTTTTTTGTATTCATATACATAATCACATATTCCAAAACATAATTTTTTTTTTTAAAACGAGTGAATAATAAAGGCTAAAAGACCCGTTCCAGATTCCAAAAGCATGACCCGTAAACTACCAAACTGCATTAATCTAAACAAAACGAAAAGGCAAATTTGTACTGGTTTAGGTGGTTCAATCGGTTTGAACGATTTACAAAAACAACCCTAAATTGTTTATGAACACAAAAAAGAGCAAGTTTATACCTTATCAGATACGGAAGGTGTGATTTTCCCCAATGCTTGCTCAAAATGGACAGCTTTAATAGTATGTGGCATGCCACCAAGACAGCTTTCTGACGTCTCTTCAAGAGCAGCAGCTTCAATTTTACTAAATTTTTCTTCAACAGCAACCATGGCAGCTTCATTCATCTGAAATAAGAAAAAACAGGTTAAACAAATGAGATAAACTGTATTGGCTGGTTAGCGAGTAAAAAAGGTCACAGACCAATGCAGAAAGATCGGCTCCACTTAAATTTGCACAAGCCTCACTCCGTGCAATAGCAATCAAGTCCACATCAGCATCTAACGGTTTATTCCTAGAAAGAGCTTTCAGAATCAACCCCCGCTCGTCTTGATTTGGCAGAGGGACATACATAAGTTTCCCAAACCTTCCAGGTCGTAACACTGCTCGGTCCATCACCTCTGGCCTAGAATAACAATTGAACAAGATAAGTAACTAGAAACTATTTATCATGAAAAAGTAGACTGTTGTAACCAAAATATGACGTGTTGTTGGTACCTATTGGTAGCACCAATAATGTAAACGCCCTTGCGCTGATCAGCACCGTCTAGCTCTATCAATAGCTGTAAAAATACAAAGAAATTTCATATCTTGGATATCACAACATTATGAGCACAAAAACTTTGAAAATGTAATGCACGATGAAAATCTAAGAATCTTACCTGGTTTAGAAGCCGCTCAACAACCCACCCCCCTTCCTTTCCACGCTTTGTTGTCAAAGCATCAACCTATATTATTAATCCAAAATAAGTCGGTATCAAACTTAAATCAACCATTACAACTTCTACCATCAGTTTAGTAATATTTTAAAGAGAGAAATAATTTCATACACCCCTTCAAAACTTAATACAATAACATATATACCCATTTTCAAATTTGTGACATTTATATCTTTCCTTAAAACATACATTAGGATTGAGAGTTGGATTATAAAAAAAAATAGAAGGTTATAATGGTCATACTATAAACTGAAATTAATAAAAATCGGTGAATATAATGGGTTCAATATATTCATTTTTTTTGTTGGATAACTGTGTTGTTATGCGAGTTTCAGGTATATATTAAAGTGCTCCTAAACTATGCATATGCATAGATACCATATAGTGAGATTATGGTAATGACTAATGACATTTATAAAAAAATTCTAGAGAGAACAAAAACCTCATCAAAGAATAATATGCATGGTGAACATGTCCTTGCACGACTGAATATAGTCCGCACCGCCAACTCACTCTCGCCGACATATTTGTTAAGAAGCTCCGGGCCCTTCACAGTAATAAAAATATCATAAATTTTAAAATATAAAACATTAGATGAATAAAAATACCAAAGGGTGTAATCATAAAGCCCATCGTGGAGCTACTCCAGATCAGCTTGCTAAGAAATCAAATCAAGCCAAGCTAAAATGAGCCCGAGCCTAATATTGAAGACCATTTCTAATAAACGAGCCCAAGTTCGAGCTTCATATACAGAGGTTGACTATGCTTGCGAGCCTAAACCGGACTAGTATTATATATAAATAAATACCATAATTTGTGTTTAACATGAAATATACAACATAACAAGATTACTATGTATATAATTGTGATGAAAATAACTACATTATATATATTATTTTATATAAACAAAATTAACAAGTATAAACCAAGCCAAGCTTGAAAAGTAACTCAAGTGCCAAGCTTGAGCTTTATATATAGAGTTCACAACAAGCTAAGCTCGCATTTGGCTCACAGAACGCGGTTAAAGTCCTAGATAAAATTTTGAAAAAAAGAAAATTAGAAACAGACCTTAATGTGTATGAAATTTGCTCCTGCTTCATTAGCAACCGCTTTAGCAATCAATGTTTTTCCACAACCAGGAGGTCCATAAAGCAAAAACCCAGTCTCCAAATCAACTCCATATTCCTAAAAAAACAAGAAATCAAGTATGAAAAAATCCCTTATTAAAATCAACAATACCATTATATATTAAACTAATTACCTCATACTCGTTAGGATATTTTATACGTCTAACTATGTAACGATCAAACTCCCTTCTCAACAAATCAAGACCACCAACATCTCCCCATTTGACATTTGGAACACTCGAAAACCCTTCTCTTCTAGAAGACGGTTGAACCAATTTGGCCGCCACCTGTATATAATTTAACAAAAGTCAACAGAAACAATCAAACAAATTTGATAAGTAAACAACAAACTATCTCTTAATACCTCAAAGTCAGACATTGAAATGCTTAATTTATCCATTTCTTCAGGAGTCCATTCCTTCTTCCACCAGTCTTCATTTTGTTCAGTATCTGTACTTTCTATAGAAAGTTCCATTTTTCTTAAATCAATAATTCTCTTCATAGCAAGATTACCAGCTTTATTCACCAAAGCCGCTAAATCCGCTCCAACAAAACCAGGAGTTGACCTTGAAATTTTAACCAGATCAAACGCGCCTTCAAGTTTCAAATTCCGTGTAAGCACAGAAAGAATCTTTATTCTAGCATTTTCATCCGGAACACCTAATGATATCTCACGGTCAAAACGTCCTGGCCTTCTTAACGCTAGGTCAACGGCATCAGGTCTATTAGTCGCACCGATCACTAAAACATAACCCGGTTTGTCATTTGGCAGTTCTGTGCTTTTGGAATTCTCGTCTGGTTTAGCGACCCTGTGGGATTCATCCATACATGTCATCAATTGTGTCACGATACGTCTCTCCATCTCACGTTGAAGGTTTTCTCGTTTTGAAGCAATTGCATCAATCTCGTCAATGAAAACTATAGATGGTGCAGTTCTATATGCTTTTGAAAACAATTCTCTTATATTCTCTTCTGATGCACCTGATACGTCAAGATGGTATGTCACTTAAAGCTATTGATGCAAAAAATTTATAGAAGTGGCAATTTCATGTACCCCTACAAACTTGGAATATCATATATACTATATAGCCGTGCCTAACTAAAAGTAACAAATTTCATATATGCCCTTACAAAATAGTTAAGATATCAAATATACCCAATTCATCAAAAACAATTTAATAAACGATACCATTATTTTTCTAAAATTTTCTAAAATTCAAATATACCTACTTGTAGCTTCTGTTTGCCCATTTTTAACTTTAATTCTTTTTAACCATTTTTTAACTTCAAACTTCTATACTTTTACACATCACCAATAGTTTTCTCATAACATTATACTTAACTTTCTTGCTTTCTTTCATAGCATACATACATTCGAGTTCGATTATCTGACAGAAGAGACGAGAGTTCGGTTCGCTCCCTTGTCGACGATGTCAATCAAAATGCAAATAAAACTAATATTTAAACAAACACAATGGAAAGGAGTAGAATGATTAACTAAAAAAATCATGAAAAGTTGTGTATGTATGATATTTTTAGTTTTAGTTAAGTATATATGAAATTTATCAAGTTTGTACAGGTATATATATAATTAATCCATTACAGTATATAGATTATTTTTTAAAACTAATCCCGTACACAGTCTCTTACCCGAATATCTGTCCTAAATGTTTCAGGTTTGGCATCACTAACTATAGCAATTAGGACTTTCAAACACATTATCATAAACAATGACAATTCACATATTATCATAAACTAAATATTATTTTTATATGTAACGCTAAGGTATATGAATTCAAGTCAAAAAGGCATGTGTTACCTGATATACCCGATACCAACTCAGTAGCCGATATCTTATAAAATGGACAACCAGTCTCATTCGCAATTGCATGAGCTAGTTTTGTCTTGCCACACCCTGGTGGCCCGTGCAACAAAATACCAGACATTGGTCTCACCCCAAGCCTACGAGGCAACTCATGATGATACAACGGAACAATCACCTCCATTTTAAGCTCATCCAACACCGCATCCATTCCACCGAGATCCTTAAACATCGGTCCATCATCTTTCCCATTCGCATCACCACCACCACCATCATCATCAACACTCAATCCGTTCGAATCATCGCTCGATTTATTTCCTCTAGCCTTAACTTTCACGGCTCGTGATTTAACCGTTTTCGCTTCCTTTACCATATCCAACTTTTTTGTTTCTTTATTATTACTATTAGTAACCACCTCCAACTCTACATTTTTCGCCGATTTCGTGTACTTGCTACGAAGCATCGATTTCGTTAGATCAAAATCCGGCTCAAATTTCAAACTGTACACGTCATCCTCCGACGTCGACACCGCACTTATATCATCATCATCATCTTCTTCTTCCTCTGATTCCGATTCCGATTCCTCAGACTCTGATTTCGCCTCAACTCGTCTCTGTGCCACGTGTGCAGTCTCCAATTGGAGTAACCTCTCTTCTCTACTATCAACTCTCTTCATTTTCTTACTCGCCGGGGATGCCGTCATGTCATCGTCATCATCAAAACTGAATGATTTTTTATTATTACTACTTTTGTTGTTGTAGTTGACCGATTCTAGGGTTTTTTTGACCATTCTGGTGAACAATTGGGGTTTGTGGCGGCCGTACTCTGGGTACTTGGAACGGAGGCCGTCGATGAGGTCGGTGATGGACGGCGTGGAGCTGCCGTAGGTTTCATGGACACGGCGGCGTAGGAGTTTTTCGAATAAGGATGACTTCACCGGCGTCTTATTGCCTGATTTGCCCATTGGTGATAGGTCAGTCAGGTGGCGGCACAGATGAACCAACGAACGAACCCTTGGTGTTTTTGGTTAACAGTATCGTTGGGGTTTTGTATTTTAATTTTAAGTTTTAGGTTTTTACTTTTTTAGCACACACCTTTTTTGATTCACAATATACGCACAAATTTTTGCTTTTCAATTTCATAGTTAACAAAATAACCAGTCGATAAGGGGTGTTCTTCGGGTTTCAAAGTTTTAAATCTTGACGTGAAACCCGACCCAAATCTCTCACAAAGATTTTTCGGATTTGGGATTTTTCGGCTTGGGTTAGTCAGGTTTTGCATATCCTAGAAAACAAAACAAAAAATAAAAAACTACAATGCTAAAATTAAAATAGCATAGTTTGCTTTACTTGTAACGCAAATAATCAAATAATAAACCAACATAATTTGATAAAAAAAAAATTCAAAAAAAGAGTAAAACTAACTCGAATCATAATCATATTCAGTCGAGCATGATTTGGTTGTTCGATTACGATTGTTATTACTAATAAACAGAAAACATAAATTAACGATAAACATTCGACCCATAATAGTTGGAATGACAATAGTCGATGAAGAAACACGGATCCGATCCCCGGGTATGGGTCCTGGATCCAATGAGTCCACAGGGTAAAATATGATAACTACTAACACAGTATGAGAACAACTTCCCGAAGTCCAGTGACCAGATGCTGCAAAACAGACACCGGGAGTCTCGTTACAGAAAAGACAAGAGGGGGGTCTTCCTGTAACCACCCTCCGGCGTGAGAATCAGTAACCTTCGTAAAGGAGAAAGTACTGAAAGTCTACGGACTAAGTGTAGTCAGAATATATGTGAGTTAGAGTGATTGTGAATGAATGAATACCTCATGCAGGTTGACAAGGTATTTATAGCCGAAGGATGTAGGAAGGTGATTGGGTCAGCTGTCCTCTTCTATAAGATCTTGGTAACCGCCTGGACGCGTGTCCCTTTGTGATAGGTTGAGCTATACGTCCCATGTGCATGAGTATAACAACCTAGACACGCGTCGTCTGATGATAGGACGGATCATACCCTGGCCATGTGCACGGTTATAACAACCTGGCCAGGTGTCCTTCGCTCATTGGCTGACGAGTCACGTATTCTTCAAGTAACAATCGTGAATTCTCTTCTAGAGGATAGTTAGTTCGTGACAACTGTCCAGTTGGCATTGCCTTCCGGTCATTTTAGCGGACATATATCCTATCTCGCGGATGACTTCTGAGGGTGCCTGGATGCTTCCGCGTGTGGTGTGAGGACGTTCCTCTTCTACCGAGTTATGAGGATAATCCATATGTCCCGCGGGCGGTGTATGAGAGGTTTCTTTATGACCCGCGAGTGATATTTAAGGGTATTTGGGTCTTTTTGGTACCCTACCTCTATAAGTCCCCCATTCCAGTGTTTTTTCCGCGTGAAGTCTTTATGCGGGTGAAATTTTGGACTTAATGTATTTTTGGGGGTTTTTGAACTTTGAGGTTTGGTAGAAAATATCCTCTGTTGGTGTAGATAATCATGAAAAAAGGACAAGTTGACCACTCGCAGGCGCGTGAAAATGTGATGGAATGTTTTTGACGGCTGTCACTGTACCCGATTATGCAACTTTTTCTCCTTTTCGAATTTCCCGCGTGACGTGGCGGTCCTTAATTGGGAGATGACTTTCTCTCTCCACTGTTCATATCCCATCGCATTAATTGCGATGGGTATAAATAGAAGGAGTTATCTTCTATTCGAAGTTTTATCGCCTTTGTTTCCTGATTATCTTCTTGCTTTTTTTCTGATAAAATAATGAACTTCTTGTATACCTTCTTGCTATCTCATCAAATCCTACTATAATGTCGAATGTTCAGACTGAGATTGACGAAATAGAAGTTTCATGGGATCGTTCTGAATACGAGAAGTTGTTAGAGACTTACGACATTCCATCGGAGTGGGAACCGGAGTTTTCTTCTCTGGGTTCTAGAGTCAATCTGCCACCGCCTGGCAAAATGGCTATCTATTCTGATTATTTCGTTTATGGGAATTTCCGTTTTCCCATAACGAAATTTTTCATAATGGTGTTAACTGCTTATGGGGTCCATTTATCCCAACTGCATGCACGTGCTGTAATGCGAATTCGTCATTACGAATTCGTATGTACAGCACGTGACATGGTACCACACCTTGACCGATTCCCGGTCTTCTACCTACTTGCCATCGTGACGGTTGGTTTACGTGTCAAGGATTCTCCGATCGAAGTATCGGGTATGAGGTTGAGAAGGGATCCGCCAACTGGCACAATAAGTTTTTTTGGATCTCTGAGGACGTGGTACATATTGCCATGGTCCGTCGTCCGGTTAATAGAGCTCCTCCGAACATTGTCACGGCCTCTCACGAGGGTCGTGATTGATATCGCACTCTAATGGCGGAGCCAACACCAATGCGAGCGTTGCCTGAGGAAGCCCTAGCGTGGGCAGGCATGAGCCGCTTGTGGCCATCGGAATTTATGGAGCCTATTTTCGTTGATCTGAATGAATGTAAGTTGTCTTTTTTGCCTTTTCTCTTACTCGAGGCTTTTTATAATTGATTTTTTATCTTTTTAGGTCGGGGTTCTATGCTTAACGCCCTTTTTGAGGATAGGGGTTGTGTCCGTAAAAGCATCCATGATGCGGGGGACAGACCTATCCTTGAGAAAACCAAGTCTCGATTTCTTTTTCCAACGACGGTGCGGGCTGAACCTGTAATTTCGGACGCCACCTTTCAACCAGGTACGTATGTTCTAAACCCTCCTCCGCTTAATGCCATTACTTCTGATGGGATGATCGCCATTCTATCATCAAGCGATGATGATGATGACGATGCCTCTGAGTTTTCTGCCTCTCAAGAGGAGAGGAATTCTGATGACGATGCCCCTAAATTTTCCTCTGTCTCTCATTTACTGACAGAGTTGGAGAAGAAGAGAGTTTTTTCGTCCATTCAAGCGGGTGATGCGGGTGCAAAAACCGCGGACGCTGGAGAAGGGTCTTCGAAGAAAAGAAGGAAAACCCAACGTCCCAAGAAGCCCCAATATAGTCTTGCGGAACGGATGGATATAGTGGATGGTATGTATTTCACTCTCTATACTGTGTTGTTTTGAAGTGTTAGCTAACTATACCTTTTCTTTTTTGTAGATCCATCGAATTTTGGGGACGATATATCTGAGAGGTTGCCCACTCCAACTCCCAAGTATGATAAACCTCCGTCTCCTCCGCTTGAGAAGACAACAGAAGAAAAACCACCCACTCCTCCGGTTGATGTTTCGGTGGAGGAACCCAACGTCCAGTCTGGTACTGATAGCCGTTTTGACTATCTTTTTCAGACTGGGAGTGCCACTGGTTTCCAGGAGGATAACCCTGCCGTGAACGCGGAGGGTTTCAGGACTGAGGAGTCTCCCCCTCGTTCTCATTCTCAAATTTTTGCTACCTTTTCCCCGTTAACCACTGGTGGGGAAGGAGGTTATCAGATTGGGCAAGCGTTCCAAGGTGCCGGGGAGGCAACCACACAAACTGCTCCTCCGCAGCCATCTTCAATCCCCGTGCGCCTCGAAGCCTCAGGTTCCCGTTATTACGGAGATGCGAACCTGGGGGATGATTATGATTTGTTTATCCCTCCATGGGATATTACAAACGGGTCCCGGTTTTCTGATCACGGGACCTGTATGAGTTTTGTAAAACACTGTGTGCCGCCTGCCGAAATGGTACACCAACGAGACCGCTCCCGCCACGACCTTCATACTGACTTATCTTTTTCCTTGGCTAACACTCTAGCCTGTAGCCAGGAAATTTTGCGTGAATGGCGTACCATGGGTGGGAAGTTGGGTGAAGCTTATCGGGCCATTGAGGCTGCAAAAAAAGAAGCTGAGCAGCATCGCTTGGCGGACAGTACTGCTAAATGGAAGCAGACGGACGAGGAGATCGCCCTTAGGGGTGAGCAGGACCAGAATGCTACCACCGCCCCCCAATGGAAGGAGGCCTGTGAAAAGCAAAACTCCCTTCTTGAGGCTGCCCAGGCTAAAGAACAAAAGGAAAAGGATGATTTGGCATGGGCTCAAGAGGCAAACTCGGCTTTGGAAAATCAAGTGACCCTTCAAGGCACTCGAATCCAAGAGCTTGAAGCGGAGCTGAAGCTGTAGAGGGAGCAAGTTGAGCTTAAAGATAAAAGCGCAGCTGAAATTCAAACTGCTTATGATTCCCTTTTGCAAGCTCGCGAAGAAGCGGATGCTCGTGCCACCTCAGCCTCAAATGAAAGACAACAGGCGATTGCGGAAGCTCAAGAGCTCCGGATACGAGCTGAGCGCGCGGAGAAAGACCGTCAATGGTTCCTCACTCGGGGACTTGATTCTGTAAGCTTTCCTCATTTGTTGTCCATTATACGTTCCTTGATTCTAAATAACTTATGTTTTATGTTGCCAGGTCATTCGCCATATTAAGAGTAGTCCAAAGCTTATTGACAACTTTGCTGACCTGATGACTGCTTCAACTCAGCTTGGACGGATGAAAGGTTTTAATGAGGGGATGACCTATGCTCAAACGAATGTTTCTCCGGATAGTCATCCACTGCATGGCCATGACGACAAGCAGGAGAATAATATGCGGATTAAGGACCATGACAGCCTGGTGTTTACGCTACAAAATAAGCTTCCGGAATTTGCTGCGGCCAGTGATGGTGTGCAACAACTGAAGGAGTATCTGAACAATGAATCCGAGGACGCCTCCTCTGAGGAAACTCCACCAACTCCTTCAGAAGATGTTGTAGCCCCAAATCCGTAGGATAGAATAGGCTAGGTTTTTAAACCCTTGTAATTACCTTTTCCCCGTATTGTAATCGTCTTTTGATATAATGGAAAGAAATCTTTTGAAAAAAAATTTGTGAAAATTATACTTGTGAGTGTGATAATATCTTTTGAAGATATTTTTGAAAGTAGAAATTTTTGAAAGTTGGATAATCATGATGACATGGCGGAGAGAGAAAATTGAAGGGACAACTGATAAGGCGTGTATGACGCCCTTGACAGCATGTTCGCACTTTCTTGAATCTCCCGCCTGACGTGTCAATCATCTGGCGATCCGCAGTTTCTCTCTCTTCTGGCACCCCATCAGTCGCATTAATTGCGATGAGTATAAATAGGTCACTCGTGGCTTCCATTTTACTCTTATCACTTCCAAATTCTTTCACTCTCAAATCTTCAAAATTTGAACTTTCTGAGATTTCTTTGTCTTTCTTTTTACCAATCTTGTTTCGATGTCTGGAGATAAAAAAGGTGCTCCTGCCATTCATGAGGTTGTCATGAACCTCAAGGAGAAAGATTATGACGATGTTGTTAACGTGTACGGTCTGGCATCTGAATGGGAACCGGAGCGTCCGGCGAGTGGTTCTATCGCTACCAGTCCGCCTCCGAGGAAGATGGCCATATACGTAGACCATTTTACGACGGGGAATTTTCAGATCCCGGTGACTAGGTTCGTCCAGTCGGTCTTGAAAACCTACTGGATTCACCTATCACAAGTCCATCCCTTTGGGATGCTGAGAATTCGACATTTCGAATCCTGTTGCCAAACCCGTAGTTTCGAACCCTCGGTTGGCATGTTCGTCGTTTTCTACAAAATGACCTTCCGTGACGGATGGTATAGTTTTGCTTCCACCAGGAAGAAGGTTGTAGGTACGGAATGGATTCGTAGCCTTCATGGCTGGAAGCCAAAATTCTTCTGGATCCGGGGGATGTTATCTCATTTGCAATGACTTATCGCAAGGCGGAGGACGCCATGCCAGTGGTTCCGGCCGCCACTCATGAGGGTCTTCCATGGTTTTTGACCTTGATCGCTACACCGACTCCTATGCGCCCTATCCATGTGGGGGGCAATGGTGAGTGCGAAGATGAGCCGCCTGTGGCTGTAAGTCCCGAATCTGGATCACTACAATATGATATCAACTAAACGAGTATTGGTGCGGAATACCAACACTCGGTGATTCAAGAACACGAACAAGAACTAGTAAATAACACAAGATTGCTTCAAAACACACGTATATTATTGAATACGTCGGGTGCTTAAGCACTTATAATACTTGATCACAATACTTGGAATGAACAACCCTTAACCCTATACATAACATCTCTATATATAGGGACACTAACCAACTAGGCCGGCCCAAACAACCAAAAGCCCATCGAGAACACATAAGTGTTCTCGGTTTACATATACATTTACAACCCAAGCCCAAAACAAAATATAAACTAAATCAAACTATGCTTAAACCACAAAACTAGGCCCAACAATCTCCCCCTTGGTTTGTAGCTTGGTCTTTTAATCATGCTCCATGTAATCAATATCAGCATCTTTCAGAGCACCCGCCCAAAACTTGCACCGAATTATAGTAGCTACCATACTCGTGAATTCTTTAGCAGCCGTCTCAAAAATCGAATCTACAACAATATGAAAAGTATTAAGCATCTTGATGTCTCGTTCTCCCAGCTTTAATAAATCTCTTGGCTCAACAAATCTGTACTGGCCCTTTCCCTTTTTAAACTTAATAATGACAGTGGCGGTGACTCTATCATATATCCAGAATCTCATGTCATCCAAAGTGCCATCCGGTATCTTTTCATGAACAGGAATGTGAGTAGCCTTGTTTGTTGCTGGCCACATTACGTTAACCATAGTTTTTCCAGTCCTCGGATCCTGGACTCCCTTGGCTTTCTTTAGAAAAGACTCTGCAGTAGACATACTTGGAAAACCTCCGTCAACTTGACTTCTCAGAAAGTTCCAGAAATCTACACCACGCTTATCATTTGTCGGATTGGTGAAAGGAGAATTAATTAGATCACTCAAATCTACTTTAGTCTAGGAACCAAAATCTTTCATCTTCTTATAATATTCGGTGACTCCTGACTTCCTCTTCACCCACCACATATTTTTATCCGCGTCAAAACCCTATGACAGAACTCCCGATCGATCTCCATATTTAGCATTAAAACCCTTTTGAAATTCAATAACAAATCTGTCTGGATGATCTGACGATTCCACATTCTGATTTGAGTTTTTCATTACCAGCAACTTTTTTTTCCCTTCTCAAGGAGATTCTTCTTAATTATGTCAGGTTTCTCTTTGGAGACAGGAGGAGCATCTAGATATTGTTGCAGAGATTCGGAGTCATCGATGTTTTCAACAGGACGAGCAGTTTGACTCACATTGGGTACTTTAGAAGTTACGTCATCACTGCCATTAAATTCATCTCCAAACTTTTGAAAGAGCTTTTGTTGGAGGTCAAGATATAGTGCAGTTAACTCTCCCATGTTAGACTGCAATTCTTTAATCTTGGAGTCTTTATCAGAATTACTCGCCTCCAATTCCTGAATACGAACATCTTTGACTACCGAATGTTGTTCGAGTTCAAAAACCCGACGTTGTAATGCATGAACATCAACAGGAGCCTCTTCAAGAACCACACCTTTACCTTTATTCTGAAGATAGGTTTCCTGCATCGCCAGAATCTGGGCAACTTTGTCTGACGTACTGGTGCTTGACTGACCCTGAGTGTCTGGGCCAGATGAGCCGGAGGGAATATTTGTAGTGTCGGTGTAAGGAACTTCTGCCTCAAAATCAAAATCATCACCAAAATCACTAGTCAATAAATCATGGAATGATGCCTCATTAGCAGGTTTATCTTGTTCAGCTTGTGTTTCTGGAGCAGGTGTCTCAGGTTGTGTGGAGTGTTGAACTGGGTTGGTTGTTTCAGACTCATTTATCAGAACTCCAGGCCTCGGAACTTTCTTTCTACATTTAAGAGGACCGAGGTCAGCAGTTGGATCTTCAGCTATGTCTTCTTCATTAACTTCAGTAACAGACTGAGGAGGTTTCAGAGCAGTTGATTGTAATACAGCTTTCACAGCTTCCAAAGCACTTAAATTTTCAGTACTTGGAGGGGTATCTAACTGACGGTGTTCATTTTCATCATCAGAGATTTTGAAAGTAGCAACACGTGGTTGAGCTGGTACCGCATGTTCATTAGTAACCTGAGCCAAAACAGGCTCAGCTTCTGTTTCAGCAAATCGTCCGAATTTCACCAGAGCATGGAGGCCCTGATAGACGATCTTGGCCCCCTTTCTGTTTTGTTTCATCAACCCAAAGGTGCTGGGTCCCAAAGACTTCATGTCCATAGTATCAACAGATTTCACAAGATCTGGAAAGTGAGAATCAAAAATCATCTGCAAGAACCTTGGATACATAAGAAACATTTCCTTCTTCTTCCCTTTCTGATTGCTCATCATTTCATTGAAAACGAACTTGGAATAATTGTAACTCCAGTCCATGATAAGAGCAACGATTGCGGACATCTGAGTGTGACTGGTCTCATCAGAGCCCCCTTTCCTACCGGAAACGCAAGTGAAAAACGTGTGAATCAAGAATCTCCAATATGGGTGGAACGGTTTCTTGATTGCCGGAGGATAGATGCCTTCGTAACCCATCCTTGTAAGAACTTCTGTGACAGCAGCAGTAGAATACTCGGTCGGGTAATCAGGTTGATCACCAAACAATAACACCTCTCTCACAATCGCCTCAGTGATGCTCACTGGCTTCTTCTGTATTTTGGAGTCTATGGTCATGACTCCGTCTTGTCCTTGAGGATTGATTGATGCATTGCTCCAAAAATCAGAGATCATCTTCTTGCAGATGACTGGATTCTCTCATAGTGCATGAGAGATCCTACAAGTGTTGAGAGCTACTATCATCGAATTGAATTCCTTGTGAGCCATGGGTGGATCATATAAGTATCCAGCCACGTTGTGTGAGTCAGCAACCTTCAATACATTTTGGTCGGCCATTTCTGCATCAAACGAATCAAGTTAGATATAAAATAGATTGGCTTGATAAAGTTTAACAATTTTATAAGAATTTTCTTTGGACCCACATTAGTTTATAGCCCAAAATTTCTAATTAAAAACCAAAAGAGATATAAAATGGCCCATGATCACAATAGAAAGGATTTAGGCCCGATCAGAGAGTATTAGATCCAAGTGAAAGATTGGGCCCAGTCAATGAGAGTAAAGCCCAGCAAGGAAGATCTCGGTCAAGATGGTGTTCTCGGTCAACACCTGAGATTTCGGTCAATAAAGTTAAGAATTTTGACCGAAAACAGAGAATTCTGTAACGAGTTCTCGGTCAACGAAATTCAACCGAGAACCCTTGACATCTGGGACAGAAAACTCTTGACTTTTCTCATTGGTAAACGTGCCATCATCTTCAACCACCGAGATCCCTATACATCTTCCATTAAACCTGCAACAACACTCAAATATTCGACCGAAAACCCTTAATTCAACCCAAATAACCACCAAAGCCCTAATTACTCATAACACCAATGGTCGATTCATCAAACTATCCATAAAAACAGTTAATGGCAACACCAATGTAAGCCTCAGTGACATGTAAATCTCATGTAACTTAGTCCAGTACCTGCTAATCTCGGCAAGTAAGATTAGAAAGAGGATCTCGGCAGAGATAATTGACGGGTTTGTAAATGGTAAAGTAATAAAAGTGAAGAAAAGGAAACCCTTAAAATATTTATACCAAATTCAGGCAGGCCGAAATGCCTTTGATGGGCTCAAAATATGCCAAACGATAAAGACAGCCCAACAAGGGTCAAGACCCAACTAAAATGACCCAAAACTTACTTGTGTGCCCCCATCTCTGTAGTTCTAGTTTGTCCATTTAAGCCTTTATTAAAATTAATTTAATAATAGATAAGGAACTCATAAATAACTCTTTTGCTGATTTTTTTTTTGAATACAAAAGCAACAATATTTTTGGTGATCAAGACACTAACGGGTCGTGTATGACTGGGTAATTGCTTTTCTGCCTATCATTCGGAGAGATGTACCTGGAGACATGCACCTGTCTTCAAAATGATTCTCCACATTAAGTTCAGCAATTTTAGTGTAAATCACTTCAACTTTTACGCATCATGGAAAGCTACTATACAATATCAATGACTGTTCTAGAGCTTTTTAAGCTTAATAACTTCACCCGTTAGGCACATAGAAACAATTTATCTATCAATTTCCAAAGGTTGGATCAATTTTCATTTTAAAAAATTTTGATGCTTCTAACAAGCTGTTAACTGAATAGTAATATCATTTCCCAGGGAGTTAAGTAAAACACACGTGTTAAGAATTCAGTCACCCCAATCACTTTAAGCCTTCAGGTAAATGGCTATCCATTGTAACCACAAGTGGTTAACCAGACCAAACATGCATGAAAAAAAATGTCCTTTCAACTCAGAGATACCGACATAATTTTAAGTGAAAGAACACGAAACACAAAAACACATCATAATCGCCCCGGGTGCTTTCAGTCGTTAGGTAAATGGCTATCCTGTGAAACTACAAGTAGAACACCGGACCAACCATATACAAATATACGTCCTTCAAACTTGAGCAACCGACATAATTTTAAGCGAGAACGAATCTTGGAAAACTCAAAATTTTATATTATATATATATATATATATACATATAAAAAAACAACACACGCATACTATTTTTGTCTTTTTGATTTTTCTCCCCCTAAATTTGTGCAATAAAAATAAACTAAACTGTACAAATTTATCCCCAAAAAGACTCAATCCTCGAAACGAAGCATTTTAAGAAAACTCAAAAGCACATTAAATTTTGCTGTTCCAACCGGTTTTGTAAATAAGTCCACCACGTTGTTATCGGTGTGGACTTGTTCAAGATGAATCAATTTCCGATCAAAACACTCACGAATA
Organism: Bidens hawaiensis; assembly: GCF_021521415.1. Taxonomy (NCBI): domain Eukaryota; kingdom Viridiplantae; phylum Streptophyta; class Magnoliopsida; order Asterales; family Asteraceae; genus Bidens; species Bidens hawaiensis. The sequence goes on along the minus strand of NW_027493375.1, from coordinate 316,305 downwards.
AAATGAATTTTGATATCGATGTGCTTGGTTTTAGAATGTTGGACAGGGTTTTTCAAAATCGCAATGGCCGCATCATTATCACAGAAAATAGGAGTGTCAAGAAATTCCAAACCGTAATCCAGCAACTGGTTTTGCATCCAGATAACCTGAGAGCAGCAAGCGGATGCGGCAACATACTCTGCTTCGGCGGTTGAGGTGGACACTGTTTGTTGTTTCTTACACTGCCATGAGATGAGGCGGTCTCCGAGAAACTGGCAACCGGCTGACGTGGATTTCCTGTAATGTCATCTCCACCATAATTGCTGTCAGCAAAAGCATAAAGATCAAATTATGATTGTTTGGGATACCAAAGACCTAAATTCGGTTGTCCCTTCAGATATCTAAAAATAAGTTTAACAACAATTAAATGAGAAAGTTTAGGATTAGCCTGGAAGCGAGCACATTGGCAAACTGCATACATTATGTCAGGACGGCTAGCTGTGAGATACATCAGAGACCCAATCATCGATCGATAGTATGTTTGATCTACGGGACTTCCTTCAGGATCAGATGACAATAACGGTCTTTCTACCATTGGAGTATTAGCACTCTTGGAGTCTTGAAGCTCAAACTTAGCCATCATATCTTCAACATACTTTCCTTGATGCAACAAAATTTCTGTCGGACTTTGGTGAACCTGTAAACCCAGAAATGTTGTCATTTCACCCAACGAGCTCATCTCAAATCTTTTCTTCATAACACTTTCAAATTCTTTGCACCAATCAGCACTGGTGGAACCAAAAATAATGTCATCAACATAAATCTGGACGAGAATCAAATCTTTTCCAACGATTTTCCAGAACAAGGTTTGAGCGATAGTTCCACGCTTGTACCCATGATCAAGAAGGTGCTTGGACAACGTAGCATACCACGCTCGAGGAGCTTGATGTAACCCGTACAAGGCCTTGTCTAGTCTGTAGACGTGATCTGGTTTCTTGGAATCAACAAAACCAGGTGGCTGATCAACATAAATCTCTTCTATAACTTCTCCATATAGAAACGCAGTTTTGACATCCATCTGATACACAGTGAACCCCATGAATGAAGCATATGCCAGGAAAATTCTAATAGCCTCAAGTCTAGCCACAGGGGCATAGACTTCAGTGTAATCTAATCCCTTAACCTGACGAAAACCTCGAACTACCAGTCGAGCCTTATTACGAACAATAACTCCTGTGTCATCTTGCTTATTTCTGAAAACCCATATAGTGTCGAGAGCTTTCTTTCCCTCTGGCAGTTTAACCAATCTCCATACTTTCAACTTATCAAACTGATTCAACTCTTCATGCATCGCGTCAACCCAACTTGGTTCTTGAAGAGCCATTTCTAAATTTTTAGATTCAATTTGAGAGATGAAACATGAAAACATACAACTATTTATGTGTCTTGTTTGGCTTCTGGTAGACACACCCGCTTCAACTGGACCTATGACATTTTTGATTTGATGATCTTTCTGAATTCTTGATGGAATTAACTGTTCAGAAACATCACCGGTGTGTCGCAGATTTGACAAGTTCTCGATATCATCAACAAGAGGGTTTTTCCATCCATATGTTGTCGTGCTGTGAGAATATGAGTTGCCGGCGACATATTCATTTGGAATGTCATCGGGAAACAACGTGCTTCCGAAGATCTGACGAATAGAGCTCTCCCCCTCAACATTGGTTGCACTTTCACTCGTGTTTGGCGAGCATTAAGGTTCTGGAGTTTTGTTGGACTGACTGTCAGTAGCAGGTGAAGCCACATTCGATTCTACAGTATCATCATCAATCATTGAAGAAATATGAGACACAGTCTGTGGAATTTCCGTTGCAACTTCCACCGTGGGATTACATGGAAGTTCGGAGTTGATGATTGGAAATACATTGAATGGTTTGAAAAATTCATTATAGTCTCATTTTCTTCCAGCCAACGAACCTCATAAGACAATAAAATCTGTTTGGTGGACTTGTTGTAAACCCGGTAAGCGGTATTTCCCGCATATCCGACGAAATAACACTCATCAGCTGCATCCCCAAATATTGGAGTGGTTTCGAAATTTATTGAAGTACACGGACAACCAAACGCCCTGAAATGTGCAACCGTGGGTTGATGACCATAAACAATCTCATATGGTGTCTTCATTTTCGATTTGTTGATTATCACCTGGTTCTGAACATAACATGCCGTGTTAACAGCTTCTGCCCAAAAGAACAGTGGCAGTTTCGAGTCACACAGCATTGTTCTTGCAGCTTCGATAAGGGTTCGGTTTCTTCTTTCAACCACACCATTTTGTTGAGGAGTTCGTGGGGTGCTGTACTGACGAAGCACCCCTTTTTCTGAACAAAAATGATTCAAGGTCGCATTCTTGAACTCTGTTTCACTATCACAACGGATTCCTTTCAGTTTCAGGTTCAGTTGATTTTCCATCAACACCACAAACCTCTTGATCAGATCTGCAGTTTCACTCTTATTCGACAAGAAAAATACCCAGGTAAAACGTGAGTAATCATCAGTAATAACAAGACAATAAAAGCTACGAGACAAACTTAAAACATGAACTGGCCCAAACAGGTCCATATGAAGTAGTTGAAAAACAGATGAGATGGTATTAGTCAATTTTGGCATGTGAGTTTTTCGATGATGTTTGCCCAAAGCACAAGCCACACATTTTTCAACGGTCACAAAATCCTTGATTGGTAAACCACGAACTATATTGTTTTTAGCAAGACGATTCAAGTTTTTAGTGTTAGCATGACCAAGCCGACGATGCCAAAGCATCTCATTATGTTCCGACACTTTTGAAAACAAGCATGTTATTTCGTCAGGAACATTTTTGTTCATGTCGATCACATAAGCATTATCTTTTCTTTGTGATCGAACACGAATCCAATCTTCTGGTATGATTATACCAGGTTTCAGAATTAAACACTCATTTTTAGTAAAATGAGTTGAAAAATCTTTGTCACAAATTTGTGACACACTCAAAAGACTATGCTTCAATTCTGGAACAAAGTTAACGTTTTCAAACTTTAAAACACCGTTACTTACAGTACCCTTCTGAGTGATATTTCCCTTTTCTCCTCCCGCAAAAGACACGTACCCACTATTAAATGTTTGAATGTTGTGTAGCTGGGTAATATCTCCTGTCATGTGCCTGGAACATCCACTATCAACATACCAAGGTCTGATGATATTCCTCCATAGCTGTCCCTGCACGAAGCGCGTGATTAGTTAGTTTTTGGTACCCAGTCCATGCTTACACTGGGTGATCCTGACTCATCTACAGTTGTTACAGATTGCCATGACATATCCTTTTGATAATCAAAAATAGAATGAGTAGATGCTTTCGCCGGAGATTTAGGCAACCATTTTTGTCTGTGTGATTTGGAATTATAAGTACGAATGGTTTTCATGATCTCCGGTGTTTTAGAAGTAGAATGAGATGAAGCCGTCTTCTTTTCCTGCTTTGGTCTAGTATTAGTGTTTATGTGAGAGTTTGAACTTGAAACACCCTTATTGACCATTCTTTTGGACCTGTTGGGTTTGGTCCGATGAGGGCTAAACCTGCCAGATTTGTTTCGAGTCCAATCATCGTCAAAAGAATTAGCCAGATAATGTCTGAATCCTTGTCTGTACACATTACGAGGCACATATAGCATATTCCTTTGATAAAATCCGTAATAAGGAATGTACGGACGATGTGGACAATTTCTGGCAATATGACCAGGAGTGCCACAGTTAAAACATGTTTGACATTTTATGAAAAACTCATTCTGGGCAGCTCCTTTTCGGGACTGGTTGTGTGGACCAGTCTACTTAGATTTGTGAGAATTCATATTCCCCTTTTTGAACTTGTCACCTTGTTTGTCATTAGAGCATCCCTCCTTAACAAACTTTGGTGCAACATATTTTTCTGATGTTTTTGAAATTTTTGAAGTTTTGGTTTTACTAGGAACCACATTATTAGAGTTTAAAATCTCAACCGAATCAACCACACAAGAATCCTTGCTTTTTAAAACAGAGCCCACACAAACAGTCGGAATAACAGAATTCAAAACAGGAAGTTCTAAAGAAATATCAGAAACAACATTATTATCAAAATCAAAACACGGGTCGTCATCCTCATCAGTCCATTCCTTCACAATTATTCTTTCTGCACACGAAGTATATACATTAGAATCATTCATAATTAAAGTAGATGAACCAGCATCAGCAGAGCTGGTTCCATCACCTTTGTCTTGTTTACCATACTTCATACCCTTTATCTTTTCTTCTTGTTCTTTGGTGACAGGAGTAGGAACATAATTGTGATTATATGGTGGGGGAACCTGACTATATCCTATGCCCTCACCTTCATTTTCTTTTCACCACAGTTGATTTTCAATCATTGAATCAACTACTTTACTGGAACCATCGAATTTTTTAAAATCAAGTTCAACCTTTTCAAACTTGCTAGTGAGATTCAAGCTTTCTAGCTTGGAGGCTTCCAGTTTAGCAGTTATGTCAACAATTTCTTGTTTGGCATCAAGGTGATGACAACTTTTTATACTAAAATCAGACTTAATTTTTTTAATGTCCTTGTTAAGAGATTCTATTTTGTCTAGAAAACCCTTTTCATTTGTCTTAAGTTTAAAATTTTCTGATTTTATTCTCTCCATATCTCTACTCAGACTGTCATTATGAAGTTTATACATTCTATTTTCTCACCATAATTTAAAGAACATGGTTGAAAACGTACCTCAGTTGAATCCGGAGAAGTGAACGCCATGTATGCAAACTGGAGTTCCTTGATCTTCTCCTCAGCAGTGTTTTCATCTTCAGAGTCTTCAACAGTTGCGAAATTCGCAGTCTGATTTCCAATGTTCAGCGCAGCCATCTGACCTTCCCAAGAGAATGTTTGAGCAACCATACCCCTTTCACCATTACCCGAACTACCTCCAGCTTCACCCCGAGCATTTCCAACTGGAACCAAAGCCCTTTCCGTATTCCCATCCTTAGCGGGATTAGTGCATTCACGAGCAAAATGACCCGGCTCGTGACAGTTGTAACACCTGAGAGTCTCTTTGTTAAAACCCACTTTTTGATTATTTGGCATGTTCCAGTTATTTCTACCCGTCCTTTTGGTAAACTTCTTTGCACGGAAAACCACCATGGCGATTTGCCAAGAAATGTCCATTTCTTCGACATCATCAGGATGAATCTGATCTAGTTCAGTAGCAGCCATGGGTTGAACCAAATCTCTGGCCAGAAAAGCATGGTAACAATTCATAAATCCCACCATTAATGCTATATTCTCTTGAGTTTCTTTTGGTATAGTGGCAATCTGGCTGATGTTCTGACTTGAGGTGGTTTTACCAGAATCATTTGTAGACTGACTAGATTTGGTGAAAAAAACTTGGGCTGGATTAGGTGAATTAGATGATGATGATTAACCGAGGGTGGATGAAAACATCTGGAAGTTTCCCTGTGGTGGTTGTTGAGTGGGCTTGAACAGTGAGAAGCTACCTTGAGACATGAGAGCACTATTAGACGCAACGTTATATCCAGCAGCACTATAAGAACTGGCATGATTTATTGCACGTTGTTTATCATCCATATCACAGGCTTTAATAGTGGCAATCATTCCATTCATGCTCATTCTGTTAAGGTCTTTAGTCTTTTTGATAACTGCAACATTCATGTCCCAATTTTTCGGCAGAGAGTTTACCAACTTGTTGTTAATTTCTGAAGTTTGCAGAAAGATTCCTGCAGTTCTCATTTCAGTTAGAAGAGATATAAACCTTTGAAGTTGGGATTCCAATGTCTCTCCCAAAACATGAATGAACATATTGAACTTTTGTCGCAGCAGGTCTTGACGACTTCTCTTCATATCCTCATTTCCTTCATAAACTTCTATCAGTGCGGCCCATAACTCCTTAGCTGATTGGAGTTCTCTAAACTGAAGGGCAATCTCGAGTGAAAGTGCCATAGTTAGAGTTGAAAGAGCTTTCTCATCTTCCTCAACTTTTGCAAAGTCATCATCATCATATTGAGAAACTGGTTTCACAAGGACCTCGGTTGAACCATCTCTTTGATAGGTAATCCTTTAAGGTCCCCTCACGATGCTTTTCCAAATTTTTGAATCTTTCATCTTGGCATAGTGTTCGAAACGGAATTTCCATTCACTGAACCCCTCATGGGACAACAAACAAGGTATACGAGTAGCAGTGCCCATGATGGAATCAAGTTCTTGGTGAAGTGATGAATTGATGGAGCTGCTGCCATTAGTGATCTGTGCCATTTTAATATGAATCCAAATTAAGTCCAATTAAAGTTTTAAGTCCAGTCAAAAGTCCAAGTCCAATACAAACAGGGCCCAACAAAGTAAACTAGGCTGAGAGTATGATGAAACACGTTGACCGAGAACTAAGATGTTGACCAAATATTGACCGAAAACTTTTGTTGACCAACTCTTTGACCGAAAACGACCGAGAACTAGAATGTTGACCAATTCTTTAGCAGAGAACACCAGTGTTGACTAAATATTAACTGAAAACTCAATTGTTGACCAAAATTGACCGAAAACACTAATAAGCCGAGAACACTATTAAGCCGAGAACTATGTAAGCCGAGAACTATTGATTTTAAAGCTGTAGAGGCCGAAAACTAGAGAAAACTTCAACTGAATTGTGACAACTTTCCAACTAAAGTGGGATTGGATTTAATTATAATTTTTTAAGTCAAACCAAATCTTTATCCAAAAATAAACTAATCTTCTTCTCTGAACACTGCCTCGCCGGAAAAACACAAGTTCCACCCAACCTTGATATCTTGAATACGTTGATATCACAATAACGAGCCTGAATTCGTCAAAGACTCTGATACCAATTGTAAGTCCCGAATCTGGATCACTACAATATGATATCAACTAAACGAGTATTGGTGCAGAATACCAACACTCGGTGATTCAAGAACACGAATAAGAACTAGTAAATAACACAAGATTGCTTCAAAACACACGTATATTATTGAATACGTCGGGTGCTTAAGCACTTACAATACTTGATCACAATACTTGGAATGAACAACCCTTAACCCTATACATAACATCTCTATATATAGGGATACTAACCAACTAGGCCGGCCCAAACAACCAAAAGCCCACCGAGAACACATAAGTGTTCTCGGTTTACATATACATTTACAACCCAAGCCCAAAACAAAATATAAACTAAATCAAACTAAGCTCAAACCACAAAACTAGGCCCAACAGTGGCCATTCCCTATGGGCTTTTGGTTGTTTGATGGTGCGTCGTCCAATTGATCCAAGGGATGTGCCCTTTTTCGAACGCACCAGTGTCAACTTCTTATTTCCCACCGCATTCCGTCCGGAACCAGTAGTTTCCGAGGCGATGTACGCCAGAGGTGAGGATTACGTTCAAGAGTCCATCCAGAAAGGTGAGGGCATTCTACAACCCCGACTTGTGACTGCTATTACTTCCAGCGGAATGATTGTACTCTTTTCGTCCAGCAAAGAGTCGTCACTTTGCGAAGGAAGTTTTCCAGTTGATGCTATTAATGTCGTGGAATCAACTGCAGGTTTGACCCGTCAGAGAACCACGTCCAACCAAGTAGCAGATCAAGATGATGTTGACACTGCTGCGGAGGGTAAGCGTTCTGCGCCAGATGATGTCACCACTGAGGGTTGGCATCAAACTGCTGATGCGGGTGCTTCCAAGGCAGCCGGCAAACGCAAGGCTCAACCTGCTAAGGTTGCCCCATTAAAGAAGTCAAAAAAGCGGAAGCCTGCTGCTGACTTGGAATCGCGCCTCCATCAGCTTGACTCGGAAGACCCTTCCTTGGGTAAGTTTGATATTTCTCGTGCTTGTTGATTGTCGCGGGTCAAATGTGTTTTTGACCAGATATTGACATTTTTCAGTGTGCCTAAATGATCTTTCTGGAGGTGTTTCAGGTGTAAAGAGTTCGACTCCTCTTCCGCCACCACCATCTCCGCCTCCAAACACTGCCGATGATCCAATCTTTGTAGCTGATGACTCTCCTTTGAAGAATAAGGAAGGTGACACTACTGAGCGTGTTAGTATGTCACTTTCCTACAATGTTAATCGCTTTAAAGATCAAGAAGGTGTGAGCAAGTTTCCTCATGGTCCCCAGACCTCTCCGGCTCCTCAAGAGGAAGATCCTACCCCACATCGTCCGCATTGGTCTCTACATCGAGACTCAACATTTCGCGACGTGGACTTATGTTTTGAATATCTGCAGGAAAGTCTTCCTCCCGCTGAAAAGGAGCGACGTCGCCGTAGTATTCGCCAAGAGTTATTAAACTCCAATTCTTATCATTTGGCGAATACTATTTCCACTAGTCAGAAGATAACCCGGGACTGGTTTGCGATGAATGAGGAATGGGTTGACCTGGAAATGAAGTTGGCGGAAGCCAAGAAAGAGGCTCTCGGGGCCATGGATGAGGCCAAAGAAAGTTGAAAAGCGTTGGAAGAAGAAAAGACTGCCCACCTTGTTGCTGAGGAAGCCAAGGCTGTTCTCCAAAGGCAACTGGATGAACAAGCTGAACTAATAAATACCTTGCAGGCTGACTCAGTGGTGAAGGAAAAGCGCTTGGTTGATCTTGCTGCCGAAAACCGAGAACAGGCTTTGGAATGTGCTGGCCACAAGATGGAGCTTGTCCGGGCCAAAGCGGACAAGAAACGGTTGTTAGCCGAAGGAATTCCCAAGGTATGTATCCTGCTTTGTTGAAAATAATCTAAGTATTCAAAATTACTTATACTTTATTACTTTAACAGGTCATCGCTGACGTCCGGGCGAGTGATGAGCTTGGGAACTGTGTTGCTATCCTCCTGAAAGCATCTAAGCAAGCTGGCCGTCAGCTAGGCTTCCGGAAGGCTATAAATTTGCTTCCGAATCCAAGCTACCGGAAGAGTATGTCTTAGCTAGCCAAGATACTGCTGCCATCCTTGTCCAGAAAACAAAGGATTTTGATTCTTTAAAGTTTTCTTTGGCAGAGTAAATATCCGAGCTTGTAGATGAGGAGGATAACATTGAGCAACTAAAATATCTTCTTGACCTTGGTGAGGAAGATGAAGAAGATGCGGAAGATAAAGACGCGGAACATGAAGATGAAGCATCATAAATAGATTTTTCTCTTTTTTTTTGTAATTAAGATCTTTTTGTTGTAATCCCTTTTGCATGAATAAAGAAGTATTTTTGCATCCGCCACACTTTGTTTTATTCTTCATAATATAAGTGTTTGTAGGATCTTCTTTGTATGTCAATAGAGGATTATATAACAATACATGTCGTAAATGACTGAAATAAAATTTCCATAAATGAGACATAAGCCGAATTACAAAAGACGGAATAACATTGCTAGTCTATTTAGGCGCGCAGGCCAAAAAAGAGAAACATACTATATGTAACACTTCTTCAGTTGGGCTCCATTCCAAGTTCTAGGGACCTCAGTCCCATCCAACTTTTCCAACTTATAGGCACCTTTAGATAACACTTTTTGATTCTATAAGGTCCTTCCCAAGTCGGGGCCAACTTGCCCGGAGGCTTCATTGTTGCGGAAGAGAAAGTCTCCTGCATCGAATTCGCATTTCTGGACCTGCGAGTTATAATACTTTTGCAACTGGCGTTTGTAATTGTGCTCGCGGATCGATGCTAGTTCTCTCCTCTCCTCGAGGAGGTCTAGATTCATCCGGAGTTCGTGATCATTGTCATCGATCATCTTGCGGATGGAATCCCAATCTCGGCCGGAATCATGGCCTCTGTGCCATAGGTTAGACTAAAGGGTGTCTCAGAATTACTGGAATTATTTTGGGTGCGGAAGGCCCATAGTACATGGGGAAATTCATCAACCCAACCTGTCCGTTTAGTCCCTAACCTTGTTTTGATTCCTTCCTTGATTGTCCGGTTGGTTCTCTCAACCTGACCGTTCGCCTGCGGGTGGGCTACAGATGTGAAAATTTGAGATGTCTGCAATTATTTTAGCCATTCCTGTAGCCCACTGTCTGCGAATTGAGTACCGTTATCACTAACGAGTTCCAGCGGAAGACCAAACCGGCATATGATGAATTCCCATAGGAATTTCTTAACGCTTATCGATGTTATAGAAGCAACTGGTTTGGCTTCAACCCACTTCGTGAAGTAGTCGATGGCTACTATTAAGAATTTGACACGTCCCGGGGCTTCAGGGAAAGGTCCCATTATGTCGATAGCCCATTTTTGGAACGGCCAAGCTGAAGTGACTGGAATGAGCTCATTCTTTGGTCGAAACATGTTAGGAGCATGACGTTGGCATGAATCACACTTTCTAATTTCATGCACAACGTCCAGAAGCATTCCTGGACAATAATATCCAGCATTAATCAATTTTGCTACGACCATGCGTGGGCCAGCGTGAAGACCATAGATGCCATCATGAACTTCTCTGATTAAGTAATTCGTATCCTCGGTGTCCACACATCGAAGTAGTGGTCTGAGGAAGGAACGTCGGTATAAAACACCGTCATGTATCAGATAGTTCAAGGATTTGTGCTTTATCTTCCGGGTCGTGGCGTTTCCCTCTAGGAATGCTCCTGATGACAAATATGCTATGATAGGTGTCATCCAGGATTCTACTCCAATTTGGATCACTAAAACTTGATGTTGCGGGACAGACGGACGATCCAATATTTCAATGCGAATGTCCTTAGCAAAGTGTTCGAAGTTCGTTGAAGCCATTTTGCTAAGAGCATCTGTGGATTTGTTCTCGCTTCTTTTTATATGGATCACTTTGCATGAGGAGAACTGAAGCATCAATTCTTTCGCATGTGACACATATGAAGCCATTATGTCATTCTTTGCTTCATATGTGCCGTTGATGTGTCCCGCAATTAAAATGGAGTCCACGCGGGCTTCCAAATGTTTCACCCCAAGCTTTTTGGCTATCCGTAAGCCGGCCAAGAAAGCCTCATACTCCGCCTCGTTGTTAGTACTCTTGAAGTCTAATTTTATGGCGTATGTAAACTCGTGGCCGTCGGGATTAACTAGCCTGAGGCCTGCGCCAGAACCCTCACTGCTTGAAGCCCCATTCGTGAACAAAGACCAAAATTGTCCTAGCTCAGGGGGGTGCTTGGGGTTGTTACTCTATCAAACATACTTTCTCTTTGTGCTGCGGGACTTCAGTGACGAAGTCCGCCAACACCTGCCCCTTAATTGTTGGTCTAGGTTTGTATTCTATCGCGTGTTCACCTAGCTCAATGGCCCACTTTGCCAATCGTCCAGACAATTCCTGCTTACTGAGAACGTTCTTGAGCCTATATCTGGTTAAAACGTTGATGGGATGCCCCTGAAAGTACATCCGGAGGAGCTGGGCAGCATAGACCAATGCTAGGACAAGTTTTTCCAACATCGAATATCTTGTCTCCGGGTCTGACAGTGTTCTGCTGACGTAGTAAATCGGTGTTTGAACGTTTTTCCTATCCGTCAGGAGGACATCCCAGATAGCAATGTCTGACGCTGACAAGTACATTGTTAAAGGTTCTCCCACGTAAGGTGCTGTCAATGTGGGCAGTTCCATCAAGCATTTCTTAACCTCCAAGAAAGCTTGTTCCGCTTCCGCGGTCCATCTGAATTGTGCTTTCTTGAGGCAGTTTCGTAGTGTTGAGACAAAAGGATAAGATTTGGCTGCTTGATTCGCCAAAAAATGATTCAAAGCAACCAACCAACCATTGAGCGTCTTTACTTCCTTGAGGAGGAAGGAGAAGGCATGCGGCTACAGCTTGGACTTTATCCGGGTTAGCTTTGAAGCCCGCACCCGTGAAAATTACTCCAAGGAATTTTCCTTCTTCCATCCCGAACGAACACTTAGCTGGATTCAGCTTCATGTTGATGCTTCTTAGCGTTTCAAATGTTTATTCGATGTCCCTCAACATTTGGTCTTCCTCAACACTCTTGATCACAAGCTCGTCCATATAAACTTCCAAATTTCGACCAATTTGACTTTTAAACGCTATGTCCATCAACCGTTGATATGTGGCCCCCGCATTCTTTAATCCGAAAGGCATCATTTTGTAGCAAAAAGTGCCTTGATCGGTACGAAAAGCTGTTTTATCCTCATCACCTGCGGCCATGCGGATTTGATGATAGCCTTTGTAAGCATCTAAGAAGCATTTGAATTTGAATGGTGCCACAGCATCAACCTTGAGGTCTATTTCTGGTAGCGGATAACAGTCCTTGGGACACGCCTTGTTTAGATCCTTGAAATCTATACACATCCGCCATGTCCCGTTACTTTTGGGAACGATAACCGGATTAGCGACCCAGATCTGACATTGAATTGGACGAATGATTCCAGCCTATAACAGGTCTTGAACTTGATCATTCATTGATTTTGTTTGTTCCAGACCCATATTACGTTGTTTCTGGACAATCGGTGTAAACATCGGGTTTACCCTCAACTTGTGCTCCGCAATGTTCCGCGGGACACCAGTCATGTCCACGGGTTGCCATGCGAATACATCAATATTCTTTGTTAACAATTGCTTCAGAAAAGTCCTTACTATCTCAGAGATAGCAGGTCCAATTGTTACAGTCTGATCAAGAAACTTCTTATTCAAAACCCATTTTTCTGGTTCAGTTCTCAGAGATTGTTTTGGAATCTTGCTAGGTTTTGAGCTTTCTGTTGAAAAGTAATGTCGATTGACATGAGTTATTGCTACACCGGTGCTGGTTGGAACCCCTACCGTATCATGGGCCGTGGACGGATGAGCATTGAAGTCACCAGTTGCCTCTTGTCCTAAGATGATGTCATGTTTCGACGTTGCTGGCAAAACTAAAAATCGACTTCTTCGGTCCTTGAATAAACTCCATCGCTTAGGGTGACTGGGAAAGAAATCACCCCTCGCGGATGCATTATTTCCCCTCCAAATCCTGACACAGGAGCATAGATGGGTTTCAGTCTTTCCTTGTCCTCTTCATCAAGTTGTTCAAAGCACTGTTCGTACATGATGTCCGATGTACTACCAGTGTCAAAGAAAACATACTGAAAGTGGTAATGACCGAAGAGGGCAGCGATGATCAAGGGGTTTTTGTTTCTGGGACCTCCCTTGAGTCGTGGAAAGATCACTGGCTCATTCTTCCACTCTTCCTCATCGTATTCACGCCTCTTTCCTCCGACCTTTCGTCCGCCTTGAATCATGTGAACGTTTAAGTCCTTGACTTGTTTCTTGGATGGGCCCTGGTTGTCCCGCATGGGAGCTTTACCAGTCCCAGGTTTCCCATTTTTCACCAGGTGTGTAAGTTTCCCGGATTTTATAGTCGCCTCAATTTCACTCTTCAAAGCATTATGTTCGTTCGTGTTATGACCGATGTCATTATGAAACGAACAATGTTTTTTGGTATCGAGGAATGATCTTCTCGTGAGTGGCTGTGGTTTCCGGAAATTCACATTCTCAGTAGTGAGAATTTCTGCGGGGGTCTTTGAAAGAGGAGTCCACCTGTTAGGACCTCGATTCGAGGGTCCTACCTTGTTCTTGTTGCCGATGAGAGATCTTGCATCAAATGGCTTTGATGCTTCCGTATTTGGCTGAAGTCTTGACCAAATTGGTCCCTTTGCCTGTTTATTGCGTCTCGGAGTTTGAAACGCGACTTTAAGTTTTTGTTTTGAATTATTGTTCCCCAATATTTTTTCAGTGTTGGCAAACAACTTTGTCGCGGTCATAAGATCGTCCCATTCCTTTGGCATTCCATCCCTACCAGTGAGTGTGCGGATCAGTTCATCACACTTGACATTCTTGCGGAAGGCACCGCGAAGCATGTCCTTGCTGATCCCGCCAATGTTCAGACTTTCGTCGTTGAACCTGGTAATAAAATCTTCTAAGGATTCATTATCACGGCGGACAACATCCAGAATTTCTGACTGATCACGTCTGTGTTTTTTCTGCTGGCTGAATTGTTGTGAGAACTTTTTTAACAGATCATCCCAACTCGAAATTTGACCGTCAGGTAATTTTTTGAACAATTCCCTCACTGCCCCTGTTAGTGTCAATGCGAACATATGACACCAATAAGGGAGCGTCCATCCGCTCACACCACCTACCGCCACGAAGTTTTGGAGATGATTACTTGGATCAGTCATGCCATTGTATCTGCCCACCGTTGTAGGTATCTTAGCATTGACAGGGAAAGGTGCTGTCACAATACTAGCTATAAATTTTGACTTCTCGGCGAAGGCTGCCGGACGGTATGGCTTGGTGAAATCTTCCTCATCATCACTCTGATATTCGGTGTGGCGGACCACGTCCCGCGGATAACTGCTTCTTGCCCTTGAACTCATTCTGCTATCACCCGTGTAGAAACTGTAATCTCCTGGGTGATACGTTGAATCATAGCTGTCATACTCATCGAAGTAAGACGGCATCCGCATGTCCATGCGAGGACGAGGGCGCAACCTTCGCGGTTCAACAAATTCTTGTTCAGTTTGTTGACTGTAGCGGATCTGACTTCTCCTCACCGTTAGAGGAGGAGAAAGAGATCTCCGAGGGGACTCTTCGTAAGTCATAGCACGGGCGTGAAGATGTGCATTCCGCACTCTATTCTCGTATTAAATACACCACGTCTTCTTGACGTAAATACTTTTGGCAATCGCGTTTGTTAAATACACCACGTCTTCTTGACGTAAATATTATAACATCTCAATATGAGATTAGAGTGGTAACATAATACCGTACACTTTTCTCTGTATCTAACCGCTTCATCGTCCGAAAGAGAGCTTCTAATCATCTTCTTTTCATATTTGATTTCAGCTTCATATTGAGTTAGCCAATCCATGTTAACTATTACGTCAAAACTTCTTAACTTTACTGATCGTAGGTCAATAAGGAAAGGTTAATCGTTCAGAATAATAGGACAATTCCGAACAATTTAGTTAACCATTAGGGATTTACCGTTAGCGATTCTACAGTATAGGGTTCTATAGTTTCACTAATCGGTATCTTTCCAAATGATAGGAGGTTAACAGGAACTAACTTCTATCGGCGACCGTAAAAAAAAATATCACTGAAGCCTATTGATTTAAAACTACAACGTACTTAATACCACCTTTGGATCATGACGTGCCTTATTCGAATTACTCACAAAAGCACGGCTCCTTGCTTGATCAGAGGTTGATGCTTGTCATGAGGTTCGTCTTCCAACGACACCTTGGTTCAACTTTGGGCAATTTCTCTTGAAACGTTCTGTACTGCCACGTTCATAGCAAGTACAACTGTTTGGCATAATTTGATTTCTTTGGATGGATTGTTATTGAAGCTGTTGGGTTCGGAGTGGTTGAGCACGAATGGGTTGGGGTTGCCGGTTCACATGGCTATAATTGGTTCTACAATTGGGGCATTACGTCCATCTTTACCACACCTGGGGCCTACTATCACTCGACATTCTTTTTCCTGCTGATAACCATATTTTCCACATTTAGGGAATGACCCTTCATGCGGTTCATGTCTTCACACCAGAACTAGTCTTAGTATAATTCTGGGTTGTAGGACATACCTACTTATTCAAAAGCCTATCTTGCACTATACCTTTATCATTTCTCTTCTTTAACACTCGACGTCTCACCTAACGTCCTTCCAGTCCGTTTCCCATAGAGTCAAATATATCAATGCTGGCTTGTGACACAACCCTTCCAAAGGTTGTATATTTTACAGGGTTGACTATACTCCTTATCGATGGAGTTAGTCCCCAATATAGCGCTCACTTCGCTTAGTTTCAAGGGTAATTAGCCATGTTACCAGACATGACAATTCCTTCAAACGATTAGCATGTTCTAAGTGATAGCACACAACATTTCTATCTTCCATAGTTCAGTTTCCAATCTCTGAACTTAATTACTCGAATAAAAGTGCTCTAGCACAAGAATTTTAAATTCTGACCACATCATCTGAGTAAAAATTTTCTAACTATAATTTTATACCATCGTGTTCCATCACGATACAACATAATCTACCAACATATCTGTAGCATATTTCACTACACAATGTTCTAGACTCTTACCAATATCCTTAACCACTTCGATCTTTTCTATCCACTCGCTAATCTATTCCTCCCTTTACCCTCAGTAAACTATTAATAATTTCCTTAACACAACCAACAAACATATCCTTCATACCGGATCTAATTCATTACGACTACTATCCATGTTTAGTTTATAACTAATACTTGTAGTCATAATAGTATTCGGTGGAACATTATCACTCTTAGTAATAACACTAAGAATTGAAATATTCACAATCATGTGATTGCTCGATCTATAATTCTGCGATCACATTTGCATCAACACTAGCAGTGATCTGTGATACAACATTCGGTATCATCATCTGCTATCTTTGAGCAATCAACTGAATCATATCAATCTCCATCATTGGAGTTACTCTTTTTATGTCATTCTGCCGTACTCATCCCGTACGTAGTAATCCATACTAATCTCACCGTATAACTCGTTACCAGCTCAATCATAACAGCAGGTATACATACACACCAAATATTATCCTACATATTACACATACCAGTATCTAGTATATATGTCCCACAAATATAATAATATATAGACTTAACCTGACGTCGGTTAACGTTTAAATATGTTTCATAATTCTTGTCACCAACTGACATATAGATCTTTCTCAACAAGGATTAATGTTTAATACACTTGATTTCAATATCCTTCTACATGACAGCATAACCGATACATGCTCACCGTGAGCACCAAACGATTACGTACCACGGAGTTATAATGTCCGTGTCTATTTGTATATCCGGCATACACGGTATACCACCTACGAACGAACAACCAACTATGCTATAATGATTCCAACACCTCTTTGTGTATGGGTAATCATTCGATTCGAGTATTCATGAGTATAGGCATCTAACGGATATAAGGATAACATAGGGAGTTGCAAGGTTCAAGGTAATCGCGCAGCCCATGTTGCCTTCAAATATTCTCAATTACTATTATGGGAAACTCTATCACTTGTTCAGTCAATGTCCTCAGGCGTTCTAGGTTCGCTAAAATCGGTAATTCTATATCTGGAGGTGGTATGTCTCATATGTTTGAGAGTGAGAAACGCACATATACATTTCTATATATTATTTTTATCTGCTCATTTATTATCAAATTTATTATTATTATTATTTTATTTTATTTATTTATTTATTTATTTACCTTAATGGAATAAGAATGGGTTCAGGTACAGGTCCGTCCGTACGTGAGGGTCGGCGGTTCGGGTGAACATAGGGGGCTATTAGGATATACGGTACCGGTGTTGGTAGGGTAAGGGATTTATCAATTTTGGTTGGGAGTGACGGTTACTAGATATTTCTGGTTAATGTCAAACGGGAGATCTAACTTTGTACTATCATAACTATGGCCCGATAAGTCAGGCTTATCATCAACCGATGCTCTCGAAATTTCAGCATCCTCGGTGCTCTTATTATTTCATCCCCCGGTTCCTTATCCGGGTCCTATTTCCCAATACACGTACCCACAAGATATGTACATATATATAACATTAGCACACATAAATAATATTATATACTTTACACATATGTTGCCATTTTTACCTATTAATGTACCCCGTGACTTCCCCTGAATTCCCTCGTGCGGACAAGTCTGTTATTATGTTCCGGACCATAATAACTCACTTGTCCATCCAAGTTCATCCCGATCTCGTCACTATAATTTATTAGTTGATATTCATATCCTATAATACTTGAGCTACTGGTTATATTTTATGTATCTTTTAAAGACATCCTAAATCTTTATAACCAATGGCTCTGATACCAAGTTCTGTAACACCCCGAAACCGCAGCGGAAACGTAAACGGGATGCAACAGACACCTCTGATATCAACCACATTGTTTATAAAGAAAACTGAATACATTAATATACTTCAAATTACAATATCTCGTATTTCATTACCGTCTAGGTGATACATACATCATACAATACGATACATAATTCTATTTAATCTAACGTATCATAACATCCTGCACGCAAATCTTACACACATCAAGCACTTAGCACGTAAGCAATCACTTCCTCTTAATTGTACCTGAAAAGCATGTGAGAAAACGGGTCAACTACGAATAGTTGGTGAGTTTCACAATTTGAGTAAACCATGATAAATCCATATCATAATATAATATTATCTGGGGACACTGTTAACCTAGTACTGTACCTATTCCGGGGGCAATGTTAACCCAGGAACACTTCTAGGGACATCTGGGGACACTGTTAACCCAGTACTGTACCCATTCCGGGGGCAATGTTAACCCAGAAACACTTCTAGAGACATCTGGGGACACTGTTAACCCAATACTGTACCCATTCCGGGGGCAATGTTAACCCAGAAACACTTCTAGAGACATCTGGGGACACTGTTAACCCAGTACTGTACCCATTCTGTACGATTCCCGTACAATCAAATATTTATAAATACACGCAAATCCATGCGTTCAGTATGTACTTAAACATTTCAATAGTAACATGCTTCCACCCCGGGAAAATATTTGAAACAATTCAGAAAAAGGGGCTCGTGAAACTCACCTTAGCACATGCAAGCAGGTAACAACAATCATTATCAGTTAACACGTCCAATCTGTAATATGATCCCTACGATCGTTACTATACACTCATTATTAATATAACTTTAACCGTATCAACCGGTACATCTGGGGACACTGTTAACCCAGTACTGTACCCATTTCCGGGGGCAATGTTAATCCGGAAACACTTCTCCGGACTCAGATTGTGATATCGTTTAGAGTTCCATGGTCACAATTACTATTAGTCGTTTTTCTCGTTTTGCGTGCCTAGCACGGTTATCCGTTTTTACGTTTCAAAAATGAGTTTGGTCACACACGACCCGAAAGTAGTGGTTGACTGATAATTTAATTAAAGTTGTGAAATTTGAGCTCGGTTTAGACGCCCCGATTGGCCGCGGGACCCGTTTCCGTCTTTAGTGCACCGGAAACCGTTAAATCGTTTAAAATTACCCAAATCATCCGAATTATTTTCGGATGATTTATTTTTACTTGTTTAACTCAGTTATATGAAAATAGTTCATTTTTAGGGTTCTTATACACCAGTCAGCTCGTCTACCTGAACTTTGCTGGTTTACGCGTTTTATATTATAAAAGTTCACTTTTATTCCAAATAAATATCCGTTCATCCTCGGATCTTGAGATTTTGCACAAATAACATTTTGACAGTGGGGAAATTTATAAAAATATTTCCAGAATTAATTTTTATATTTAAAATTTATTTATCTATTTTTAAACACCATTTAAACACTAAATATGTCGTAAATACCAAACGACCTTAGAAAAATCCCAAATTTTTCCTGGATGTCCCCTGCCATCCACATAGTCCCCTGTAATTTTTCCAGAACCAAAATCTCTTTTTACATGCCATTTTCACTAAAACCGAGCTAGAAAACCCTAGAACTCGTTTAACCGAAAAGCCTACTTAGACTTCTCCAACTAACCTAAAATTTTGTGTGTGACTTATACATGTTATAAAAAGCTTATCTGCAATTTTCCAGAATTTTTCATGATATTTAACTATTTTTCACCATTTTTAGCCAAAACCGAGCATTAAATTCACCAAATATTCATCCTTTGTCCAAAAATTACCAAATATTCACAGAACTCATATTTTCATGTGTAGATCATCCCTGTAAAATTTCATGACCTAACTCTAAACCATCAACAATCTGTCCAAAAACTCCAAAACCGAACATAAACCGAATATACCTTTCGATCTCCGCCACTACAAGCTACAAACTCGTTTTTCCGCCTTATCTACCACTAAATACAGAACCTACAACCAACATACCACAATACCAAGCAAGTTACACTCACAATCAAGCCTCTTACACTATAGTTTCGGTTATTGTTTCAAAACTAAAGTTTGAACCGTAAAAATTCGTTTTTGGTTCGTTTAACTCCCTTCTTGGACCAAGATCCCTTGTATAACCCGTATACATCACTTGATCATGCAAGAATCGGTTTTCATCTTTGAAACCTCATTTTCTTGCAAACAAACTCAATAAACGAAGATGGAAACGTATATAACCCGCTCATTACCTTGTTTTCTTGCTAAAAATTCTTGGTTTTAGATCATGATGTTGAGAGAGTTGAAGATTGTTGGATGTGTTTGTGTGAAAAAAGAAAAAATGGAATGGGGTTAGACCCCCCTTGGTCCGATCGGAATTGATAAGGGGTAGGGTGGGACCCACTTCTTCATTCTTGGCCACTCATTTGGATATCTGTAATCTGGATAATGTTTTGGATAATCTGGTTCAGTTCGTTTTTCGGTTAGACGTTTAATTCGGCTTAAAACGAGGTTAAAATGGTCGTTTTCGGCTTAAAAAAATGAAGTTTATATAAAACCGATTTAAAAACTTTAAAAACTTAAACCATGACATTTATTAACTTAAAACATCATATTATTAATAATTGCGCATCTTTTTCGGCTTGATCGATTGTCTCTTGCTCGGTTTGGTATTAAAGGTTTCGTTTAATGTACCGACGTACCATTAAATCGAAATTCTTTTTCTGTGCCGTACTTTACTTATCCCGAAGCATTGATGCTTCGTAAAATCACTAAATATTATAGATATCGTCTATAATTGAACCCTCGATTCGTTCGGGTTTCAATAACTATCAATCGATTAATTGCATATTCAATACGATGAATTATATATTCACGTACAATCAATACAGTGAACCCTGTATTCTCGTATAATTATTATGGTAATTCATGCACCCGACATTAAATATGACGTAACTATTGTCTACCGGTTAGGGTATACCGGGTTTCGTCGGAATCGTTACATCCAGTGACCAGATGCTGCAAAACAGACACCGGGAGTCTCGTTACAGGAAGGACAAGAGGGGGGTCTTCCTGTAACCACCCTCCGACGTGAGAATCAGTAACCTTCGTAAAGGAGAAAGTACTGAAAATCTGCGGACTAAGTGTAGCCAGAATATATGTGAGTTAGAGTGATTGTGAATGAATGAATACCTCATGCAGGTTGACAAGGTATTTATAGCCGAAGGATGTAGGAAGGTGATTGGGTCAGCTGTCCTCTTATAGAAGATCTTGGTAACCGCCTGGACGCGTGTCCCTTTGTGATAGGTTGAGCTATACGTCCCATGTGCATGAGTATAACAACCTAGACACGCGTCGTCTGATGATAGGACGAATCATACCCTAGCCATGTGCACGGTTATAACAACCTGGCCAGGTGTCCTTTGCTCATTGGCTGGCGAGTCACATACTCTTAAAGTAACAATCGTGAATTCTCTTCTAGAGGATAGTTAGTTCTTGACAGCTGTCCAGTTGGCATTGCCTTCCGGTCATTTTAGCGGACAGATGTCCTATCTCGCGGATGACTTTTGAGGGTGCCTGGATGCTTCCGCGTGTGGTGTGAGGACGTTCCTCTTCTACCGAGTTATGCGGATGATCCATATGTCCCGCGGGCGGTGTATGAGAGGTTTCTCTATGACCCGTGGGTGATATTTAAGGGTATTTGGGTATTTTTGGTACCCTACCTCTATAGTCGATTAGGGTCAAATTCTTGATTTTGATAACTTTAGTAGCTAAGACTTAGCCTATTATATTTAAAAATATATTTAATTTCAAAACTAAAAGTGTATTTTGGTTTTTTAAGTTGGCCCGAAACTTATAAATCAAATCCGAGAACCAACCCGAATTACTTTGGTTCGGGTTCGGTTTAGTCATTTTTCGGGTTTGGATTTTTCCAGGTCAGGTTAGTTCGGGTTCGGGTACGAGTTTTCTCGGGCTAGGTTTCGGGTGAAAGTGACAGCCCTAACCGACAATGACGTAATACAACATTAACCGCAAGTCACGTCAGTGTAATGCTAAGTTATATATGGAAGTATGGAACGCTTAGGTTACTTGCAAGTACGGATCATCTAATAATTCACTCATTTACTCTCACCTACTATCTTGTTATCGTAGTCACACATTAATTCTCACGCATGAGGGAGAACTATTCTCTATGTAGTTATTATGCTAGAGAGGTTAACTCAGCTGTCAGTGAAGGTGAGTGATACGTGTCCACCGTCTAGCCACGTTTCCCTCGTCTTCAGTATTGTTCATGTTTTCATTAGTTGGTTGTTAGTTTTATGTTTGTGGGTTAGTGCATGTACTATATAGTTTTCTTTTGTAGTTTTTATCGTAAGCCTATTAAAGACATGGCTCTTAATGTTTTATTGAGAAGAAAATATATTACAGTAAAATGTCTTGTTCTTTCTCTTATTTCTTAGAGCTTGATCACTCAACGGATTAATTATCTTGGAAGATTGACTATCTCGAATCGGTCCTTATCAGTTAGGAACATCCATATGGTGTCATTCGTGCTTGAATCAAATGTGTAATGAGAGATGGTGTTTAGTATATACAATTTCTTCTTCAATTATACATCGCAACTATCCTCTTATTTCTCCGGTGTTTAAACGATGGCAAGGAGTAACCTAAAGTTGGGAAAGTATGCAAACGAAAATCTTTAAATAATATGTTTAGTTTAAAAACAAATTGAGGAGCAAATAGTACTTTATGAACATCTCTACAAACTGATCATTTATACAAATGAATAAACTTGCAGTTTATTTTGTGTGTGGTTGTTTCCCTACAAACTACAGAGGAACCTCATGGTTATCTCTATGAGCATGAAACATTAAGTTTTTGGACCCGTGAGTAGAAATAGCGTTATCACGCCATAAGTTTAAAGGTATGCAAAGTGGAAAGCATGGTTTGAAAGAATAAACGGTAACCGTTTGATCTCAATAGCGAGAGACCTTACGATCTAGAGATGAACAAGAAACCAAGATGGAAAATCCACTAAGCCATCTGTCATACAAGGCAACATGCCTAAATAAAATGCATTAAGACGTTCAATCGAGGATATCAAATGATGAGTTAATAACAATGTTGTAAAGGCCGTTAGGCGGTCCTAGGCGGTCAACTGGGGAGTTGCGAGTACTCGGGAGTAGTCGGGGATTACTCGGAAAATACCTAAGGAGTACTCGGCCGAGGCGGGGAGTACTCGATCTAGGCGGGGAGTAATCGGGGAGTACTCGCCGCCTACTCGGGAGTTTTACAACATTGGTTAATAATACCATTTAACATCATCTGTCCATTTAGCGTCTCTTATTTGGCGTTCGAAACTGTACAAACCCCTTATGATATTATACAGTATTTACAAAAACATTACAAAATCATTGAAAAATGGTTTGAAGCAGCCCAAAATGATACCGCAAAATATCAAAACACGAGCATGTATATGGCGATACCGATACGTCACACAATGGCATGTAGCCACCATATGACCTGGCATGACATGTACAAAATGATCCGACATCATATGTTGTCAAAAACTTTTCTTAAATACAGTTAAGCAAACTACATTTAATCGTCACCATCATCATATCTATAAACTAATAAAGCCAATATGCAATGTCTACACCCAATTATAAACAAAAGTCTATGTCAAAAGTCAAAGTCAAACCAAGTAAGAAGACATTAGATTCCAACTAATCTTCATGTGAGAAGGCATTGGTGCCACAAATCTAAGAACATCTGGCTTGGACTTTGTAGTTTCATTAACCACAAGATGTTTAGCAACATTAGGAACTACAAGCTCCCTACAATGTAGATGCAACAAAGGTACTTTTGACAGCACACTTCCTTTTTGGACATCCAACCCATCAGGCCTTCTCAACTTGTACGGCTCTCCGGTTATTGGCTCGTAATCGGTCCTTGGCATTTGCTTCCAACGGCTGTGAACAAACCAACCGTACTTGTAGTCCCCCACGATTGGTGTACCAAGAGCTTCGGCACAGTGTACCCGTAGCTAGGGGTAAAAATGTAAAATACATGTCACTAATGAATCATGTTTGATATTATTCGTTAGTGAAGTCAAGAAAAGACTGAAATTTTTTTGTTCATTTAGTTAAACAAATGAACATGAACACAAGCCTCGTTCGTTCATTTATGTTCGTGAACGTTCGTTTATTTGTTCATTTTACGCCCCGTTTATGTTCATTTATACTCGTAGATTTTAACATTTGTTGAAGTTTGTTCGTTAATATATTCATTTTAACTTTTTACCCATTACAATTTATTCTAGTTTATAAAGTTAAAATATCATCAATTACAATTATAGTCTACTTTAATGATTTTTTTAAGCCCAACCAATTGATGCTTACGTTTACTTTTAATTGGTGTTTGCTTGGTTATGTTTGTTCACTTTATGTTCAATTACGTTTGTGTTCTGTTTATGCCCGTGATCTGTTCGTTTATACTCTTAACAAACCAACATAAACGAACATGGACACTCATTTTCTTAACGAACAAATACGAACACCCCCCGTTCGTCTTAATAGCTAGTTTTTAACAAACGAACATGGACACGCTCATTTTCTTAACAAACAAACACGAACATGCCCCGTTCATCTTAATAGCTAGTTTTTATAATCGCGGAGATTTCTAAGAAAGGTAACTAAAGATCCCAAATTTTTATAAAACTCACGGGCCCACTAATGGTTCATACCTGATGCTTATGATTAGTAAGCGGGCGCAACTCAAGCCATGAACAACCACTAATTGTGGGACCGAGCACTCGATATTCTGTCACAGCTTCTTGGGAAGCTTCTAGACCACAACCATAAGCCAACATTACCCTCTCGGCTTTCCCGCCACTAAGCATCACCTGTAACCAACACTTTTACACCTTTTCTTTCTTTTATAACTTAAAAATAATTATTATATATAAAGAGCAACACATACCTTAGTGAGAGGGGCACAAATTAAGCCCTCTTTTTCCTTTGGAGTACCAATAACAAGTGCCCAATATCTTTGATAACATGTGTCATTGTATGCCTAAAGTTGTGTTTATGGAATACATTAGCATGACTAACTTATAAACAATTATGTCACATTAATCTTTATATGCATGTGTGTCAATGTGTACCTTAAATGAAGATTTTGTTCTATTGATGTCACTAAACAAGTAATGAAGATGAGATATGCTCTCTTTTGTTCTGCCCATTAGAATAATCCCGCTGCTTTCTCTATCGAGACGATGAACCTAAACCACACTCGCATATTTAGAATAAGCGGTAAGGGTAACGACCCAAATGGGTTCCTAGTAAAAAAGTCAAACCATGTCATTTTAAGTACAGGTCCACCTGCCAACATCTGTTTGTCCTTTTCTTTTAAAATTCATACAAACATAATGTATTTAATATGATTACAAAATAATCTAATTCTTTAATAATGTAATAATGCACCTTAGGCGACAATCGACTTGTCTCCTTTAGGCATGTAAACAAACTGAACGCTCAGTGAACGAACATGGACACAATTTTTTGTTCATTTAACTAAACGAACGAACATGACACTTGTCCCATTCGTTCAATTACGTTCGTGAATGTTCGTTCATGCCCGTTCAATTATGTTTTGCTTATGTTTGTTCACTTATGTTAATATATATCTGTCTAATTATGTTCCTTTGTTTAAGTTCGTTTAAATATTCATTGGAATATATTTTGTTACTAATATTAAGTTTAAAATCAATTTGAATTTCATATTTAAAAAACCTTTATTATGCATCTTTGTCAAATGTTAGATTTAATGATTATGACATTTTAGACTTTAATTTGGGAATACAATTACTTTTTATCCGGTATTCATTTATGTTTGTTCGTTTATGTTCCTTTCTTATATTCATTTGTGTCCGTTTATGTTTGTGAACCATTCGCTTAGAATATTAACAAACGAACATGAACACATTCATTTTTTAACGAACTAATATGAACAAAAAATCCATTTAGTTAAGTGTTCGCGTTCATTCGTTTGTTCGGTTAAAGAACGAACATGAACAAACCTCGTTCGTGTTCGTTTGCTTCATTTACAAGCCAGGATTCTTTTTCTTTTTTTCGTATTTTACACATTTAGCCCATAATTTTTTAATGAGGAAAAACATCATAGCAGTAATCAATTAAAAAATGCTTACCAGTTTAGGGCCCTCATCATAATCATAACATAATGCTGCAGCCGCCAGTCCATCCATACTGTTATGAACAGACAGATTCCCCTAAAATATTAAAAGATACTAATAAATTTGAGAAAATAGCCCTGCTTGCGGTGCGCACATATGATGTATATATGTGTGAACCCTCGGGTGGGCAAAAGTGAAATTGCACTAATTTTGACGTTATTTTACTAATCTCGTGAAAATAACGTTAAAAGTGACGGACGGTTAATCAGGCATCATGTAGTGGTGTTGATAGCTGAAAGATAAGGGTACATGCACCGATTAGCCGGTGTCCCGATGATTGAGTGCTATGTGCCTTATGTCCAAGGCTTGATGCAAAACTACTATCGAGCCGGGGGTCTCACCGGAAGCAGCCTCTCTATCCCTATGGGGTAGAGGTAAGGCTGCCTACATCTTACCCTCCTCAGACCCTACCATAGCTTTGCTATTGGTGGGATATACTGAGTACGATGATGATGATGATGATGATGATGATGAATAAATTTGAGAAAAATAGCATTAAAAACAACTTACAAAGAAAGAA
Organism: Bidens hawaiensis; assembly: GCF_021521415.1. Taxonomy (NCBI): domain Eukaryota; kingdom Viridiplantae; phylum Streptophyta; class Magnoliopsida; order Asterales; family Asteraceae; genus Bidens; species Bidens hawaiensis. Next base: position 289,626 of record NW_027493375.1, on the reverse strand, counting down.
AAAAAAAGGTTTGACCTAAGGAACCGACCTTGACTGGCACCTTTGGTGGCTTGTTCAGAACAAGTATTGCAGGGTCCTAAAGTTTCAAAACAAAATGATCAACAAATCATATTTCAGAAAGACGCAACAAATAATAGAAATCAAAAAACCTTGTACATAACAAGCCTTTGTAAATATTTAATTTCATCTGCATTCGGGCACAGGGTTGCAGTTGGTATGGTATCAAATCTCTTGGAAATTCTAGATTCAGCAACAGATACGGAAACAAAAATTCTAGAACCCGTCTTCATGATCTCGCTGTGCTTAATCTGAATGTTAATGAAGTATTAATAAATCATACTAAATTAAATTAGTAATCACATACATCATGAGTTCAGTAGCATACACCAAAAGTATTAATTACAGGCTCAATTACAGTTATACCCTCATTTTAAATGACATATTGAAAAATTTTTAAGCCTGTAAATGAACCGAACATGGACGAGACATGCTCATGTTCGTTGATTTACTTTAATCAAGCAGACGATCGAACACGAACAATTAAACGAACAGCGTTTTATAGTCCATGTTCATTCGTTAAGAAACTGAGCGTGTACGCATTCATTCATTAGAATATTAAGCGTGTTCGTGTTTGTTCATTAAGAAACTGAGCATGATGGTGTTCGTTCGTTAAGAACCTGAGCATGTTTGTGTTGGTTTATATTCATTTTTTAACAGTGTTAGCGAATGGTTCACGAACAGACAAAATTGAACATAGATGAAGAAACATAACCAAGCAAACACCAATTAAAACTTAACGTGTACATCAATCTATAGCACCAAAAAAAAAAAGAAAAAAAAAACTAGACTACTTTGTAGTGGATAAAAAAATTTAACTGAATATATAATTGAACATAAACGAACGGACTAAAAACACATAAATAAACTAGCATAAATGAATGTAAACGAACAAAAATAAACGAACGTTCATGAACATAAATGAACAAACAGGACATGTGTTCAGTTCATTCGCTAAACTAAATGAACAAATTTTTTTTTTCCATTTTCATTCGCTTATTAAATAAACGAACTTCCTGCTAGTTCACTAAAAGTTCTGTTTGTTTACACGCCTAATAAGATTTACCTTTTTCACAACTTTTTCCTGTCCTTGCTTCTCTGCATCATGACACTCCATTTTCACCTAAAAAAAACATATATATTTTAAAATAATTATACAAAATGCTTTTATCAATAAAAAGAAATGTACTCACAAGGCCCTTGTTAAAGTGTGATTGGATGACGGAACCGATGACATCAGCAAAGTAATACTTGATCCAGCTAATGGCAGTGACATGGGAATCAGGGGAAACATTCTTTCCAGGTAGATGAGGTGAAAACGGGGGCAAAGACAAGAGCTGACGTGGCTTGGGGCCCGCTTTCGGGCAGCCCAAATGAGTTATATTATTAGAAACTCGAATAACAGTTTCACCGCGAGCAGGTCGTGGTGGAGACACTCGCGAAAAGGGTCTTGCTGTAAACGGCACGCGTTGATGTCGACTGATTTTGAGCCACATTGTTGCACATAGTTACTGAATGTAGAGGTAAACGATGTAACATTAGCAATATTGACTAAAAAAAGGTTTATGATTTTGATAAACTAATACGCGTAAGCAATGAATTGTAAGATGACAAGATAAGCATTTCATCGAACAGTTGGTGGGCATACAATGTATTAATGTCCAACTGCAAATACTATGAACTGAAACACTACAATTTGAATAATTTAAGCAATATACATCAAAACCCTTAAAGTATTGATTTAAAATTCTTAATGATATTAGAAAACTAATACACATAAGCAATGAAACATGATAAGCATTTCATCAAACAGTTGGTGTGCACACAATGAATTAATGCCCAACTGTAAATTTACAAATTGAAACCCTACAATTTAGATGATTTAAGCAACACCCATAGAAAGCATTCGATATGAACTGAATCAACATAGTAGCAAACAACATCTGTGCAAAACAACGTAATTTTGTAAAAATTAAAGATGTTTCATTTATAAAAACTCGTAATTACCTTTTAGAAGAGATGTAAATAATAAATACAGAAAGCAGAGAGTTAAATTGATTGAAGGAAGATTATACTTTATGATGCCAGAGTTTGGCCAATGTTGATTTCACTGTAATTTGCAGCTGGAGCACAAACCGGTTTAAAATTTAAAATCGGTTTAGGTCGAAGCCAGTTCGGCTTGGTCAATAAAAATCAAAATCGATTTATGATCGGGTTCAGTTCGGGTTGAAACGGTGTCTTTACCATGTTATGTTTTTGCCTAGTTTTGGTTGGTTTCATTTTGGTTAGCCGGTTTAGAACCGGTTTTGGTGGAGAATATTACAAACAAACCTACGGTTTCACTCGGTTCCAAACCGGTTTCTACAAAATCGGCTTTAAACCGGTTCGGTTTCGGTTTGATTTTCTAGTCGGTTAGGTTAACCGGTTTATTTGGCCACCTCTAGCTGGAGCGTACCCATGCTGTGATGTTGAGTAACGTTATATATACAATTTCAATCATAACACTACCACGTGTCGTAATGGGTTGGGTTTAGGTATTACGAACGTAAATGATGTTGACTTCGACATCACATACCCTTTTTAATATTTTTTTTTTGTTTATGAAACAAGCTTTATGCATGATTGTTGGTAGGGGTGTGCAAAGTTGGTTCGCTTTACCGAAACCAATAACCGAGTTTCGGTTATGGATGGTTCAGTTAACTAACGGTTATTCAGCACGATCTGTTAATTGTCCAAATGTTTTTTTAGTCTTGGTTCCACACTTTTGGCTCTCCAAGCTCGTTTATGCAGGTTCCAATATGAAATATGTATGTTCCAAGCTCAGTTAGGCATGTAAATACATAGAAGTGCATGAAAATATGCACGGTTTGGTTTCGGTTAAGTCGGTTAAGCAAGGGGACATAACCAAAACCATAACTGATGGCTCGGACCAACCCTATAGTGTAATAGTTAGTTTCGGTCCTCAGTTCCTGGGAAATTCGGTCTCGAGTAGGGTTCGGGTATTAGCCCATGAAAATATGGAAAAACCCGAAGGCCGATTTTCCGCCGATTGTGATATCCTTTATGGATATGTAACTTTGTCACTTTTTTCTAGTCGGATAGTATTAGAGATGAGGGAAGCGGCTCTGTTTTAACAGTTACTATATATGATACGTAGAAATAACCTAATGCTTGGTGGGCCTTTAATTTGCCAAAGCCTAATTAAACAAAACGTTTACAACACTTTTTTTTGTTATTTTCTATTTTGTACTTTATATTGCTCTGTATATTTAAATCAACATCACACTGTTTCTTGATAAAAGAATAAAATACTATTTTATCAAAGTCTTTTGAATAACAGTTAATGCCACATAAAAAGAAGCTGACAATTATTCTCGCGTTTGTAGTATGCCGATTTTCATAAATAAAAGAATTGTAGCCAACATAAGCTTTTGAATTGAAAAATAGATAATTGTGAATTACAACTTTATAAAAAAAGCATATTTTAGACATGTGTTTCCTCCAAAATCAAAAAATAGAGAATCACTTTTATGTACATGTTAAATAGCTTTATGTACAACCAAAAAATATTAAGAATAAATAAATTGGAAAAATAAAAGTCGGTCCTCGGGTCGGGTCGGGCTTTTCTCGGGGCGAGTTGGGTTTTGTACTTTGTTCACCCCTACCCTTAACCATAACTAATTGGTTTGGTAGTTTTTCAATTAGTTTTTCAGTCACACGTTCGGTTTTGGTTAAGCCGGTTAATCAAGGGGACAAAACCGAAACCATAACAAATGGCCTGGTGTGGAGATGTACTTAACCATAACCAATCGATTTAGTATGTTTTCTGTTATGGTCCGATTTTTACACACCCTAATTGTTGGATTAAACTTTGTGACTAGAATGTTCATTTGAATGACGATTAAGTATATTAGTTTCTCAAATGTGTTGATATGCTTAAATTATTCATTTACGATTTAGCATGTGATGATTATTTGAATCGAGTTTGAGTTAATACATTTTTATGCACCATTTACAAAATAATTTTGTTGGGACAACATTGCAATCAATACTTTGTTTTGATAATGATCAAGATCAAGTAACTTATATCTATATTGTTTAATAAGATGATAATATATGACATCCATGTCCCTATACACTTAACGAGTTATCTTAAAGTTTATTGGTTATCAATCATCCATGCAAAGCTACATGAACTCGTCTAAGGATGCGAACATCAATAATATTACAAGATCAATGACTACAACTTAAATGTGTTGTGAACCAAGAGAGATTCCAAAATAACCTAAAAACAATATTTGAAAATTATACGTATAAGGATTCTTACAAGATCATTATATCTTCCAAAGTTTTAGCTAAAATCTTTTTATAAAATCTAAGGACTTATAAAACGTTTTTTAATGATTTTCAATTTCAAATAAATGGTTGGTGGAGCTTAGTATAGTGAAGACATCAAATATTTTAAAAGGGTTATCATTTTGGTGAAAACTAAATTGTTAGTGTAATGGTGTAAAGGTCAAGCATGCAGTTAGGGCCGTCTAAACCGCTCGTCGCTCGAACTCGCTCGCCGTTCACTCGGAAATTACTTGCTCGTTTTTCCGCTCGATTGTAAACGAGCCGCTCTGCTCGGTTCGGTTTGTAAACGAGCCAAGCAACGAGCAAAGGTTGGTTCGGTTCGACTCGAATATTTTTAATTTATATATATATATATATATATATATAAATTTATATAATTAATTTTATAAATACCTTTCTATTTGAATTCAAAATCCACTATACACTACAAAAAAAATTAAATTAAATTAAAAAATATAATAAATATTACATCTTATCTCTTTCACACCATACAAACCTTATCTCTTTCACCAACTACCATTTACCAAAACTCAATTCACGCTCACGTCAATCTCACGCACAACCCTCCGGTCTCCGGCCGTCGCGCAACTGCCACTGCTCACGTCTCGCGCCACTGCTCACGGCCTCCGAGCCTCCATGCCTCCTGTACATCTCGTCTCCTTCACTGAAACTGAAACTGAGCGAAATCGAGCCTCCGTGCCACTGAAACTAAGCGAAATCGAGCAAAACCGAGCCGCTCGGTTGTAAACCAAGCGAGTTCGAGCAAGGTTTTTCTGCTCGTTTCCTTATATTCGAACCGAACCGAGCCGCTCGGTTTCAATTCGAGCCGAGTTCGAACAGAGGCTTGCTCGGTTCGTGAACAGCCCTAAGCATGCTTAAAGAGTTTAAGATAACTTTTAAACATCTAGAAATAAATTAACAAAAGTGGACATGACATTACATAAAGTTCAGAACACACAACAAAGAAGATTGTGGATTGGTAATCGGCCCAAAATAGATAGTCCACCTTTTTTTGTGTTGTGTTTTTTCGCTTATAAACATGTGTTGTTCAACTAGTTTCGTTACACCCTTTAAAATACATATCTAATCTCTATTGTTTCCGTCATATTTATATATCCAATTAAACAAAAGAGATTAATAAAAAAGGAGCAGAATATAAGAGTTAAAAGAGATTAATAAAAAAGGAGCATAATAGACGAGTTGTACTACAATTAAACATCCGTTAGCGTATGTCAATTAAACATCAGAACGAGTCTCAACTAATTATTTAATACTCGAGTTCTCATATTTTTAAAATGGACAGTATTTCTTCAAATTTATTCATGAACAACATTTTCTCTTTTCTTTACTTGAAACCACACTCTAAAAAGTATAGTACATACTCACATATTAAGACGTTCAATCGAGGATATCAAATGATGAGTTAATAACAATGTTGTAAAGGCCGTTAGGCGGTCCTAGGCGGTCAACTGGGGAGTTGCGAGTACTCGGGAGTAGTCGGGGATTACTCGGAAAATACCTAAGGAGTACTCGGCCGAGGCGGGGAGTACTCGATCTAGGCGGGGAGTAATCGGGGAGTACTCGCCGCCTACTCGGGAGTTTTACAACATTGGTTAATAATACCATTTAACATCATCTGTCCATTTAGCGTCTCTTATTTGGCGTTCGAAACTGTACAAACCCCTTATGATATTATACAGTATTTACAAAAACATTACAAAATCATTGAAAAATGGTTTGAAGCAGCCCAAAATGATACCGCAAAATATCAAAACACGAGCATGTATATGGCGATACCGATACGTCACACAATGGCATGTAGCCACCATATGACCTGGCATGACATGTACAAAATGATCCGACATCATATGTTGTCAAAAACTTTTCTTAAATACAGTTAAGCAAACTACATTTAATCGTCACCATCATCATATCTATAAACTAATAAAGCCAATATGCAATGTCTACACCCAATTATAAACAAAAGTCTATGTCAAAAGTCAAAGTCAAACCAAGTAAGAAGACATTAGATTCCAACTAATCTTCATGTGAGAAGGCATTGGTGCCACAAATCTAAGAACATCTGGCTTGGACTTTGTAGTTTCATTAACCACAAGATGTTTAGCAACATTAGGAACTACAAGCTCCCTACAATGTAGATGCAACAAAGGTACTTTTGACAGCACACTTCCTTTTTGGACATCCAACCCATCAGGCCTTCTCAACTTGTACGGCTCTCCGGTTATTGGCTCGTAATCGGTCCTTGGCATTTGCTTCCAACGGCTGTGAACAAACCAACCGTACTTGTAGTCCCCCACGATTGGTGTACCAAGAGCTTCGGCACAGTGTACCCGTAGCTAGGGGTAAAAATGTAAAATACATGTCACCAATGAATCATGTTTGATATTATTCGTTAGTGAAGTCAAGAAAAGACTGAAATTTTTTTGTTCATTTAGTTAAACAAATGAACATGAACACAAGCCTCGTTAGTTCATTTATGTTCGTGAACGTTCGTTTATTTGTTCATTTTACGCCCCGTTTATGTTCATTTATACTCGTAGATTTTAACATTTGTTGAAGTTTGTTCGTTAATATATTCATTTTAACTTTTTACCCATTACAATTTATTCTAGTTTATAAAGTTAAAATATCATCAATTACAATTATAGTCTACTTTAATGATTTTTTTAAGCCCAACCAATTGATGCTTACGTTTACTTTTAATTGGTGTTTGCTTGGTTATGTTTGTTCACTTTATGTTCAATTACGTTTGTGTTCCGTTTATGCCCGTGATCTGTTCGTTTATACTCTTAACAAACCAACATAAACGAACATGGACACTCATTTTCTTAACGAACAAATACGAACACCCCCCGTTCGTCTTAATAGCTAGTTTTTAACAAACGAACATGGACACGCTCATTTTCTTAACAAACAAACACGAACATGCCCCGTTCATCTTAATAGCTAGTTTTTATAATCGCGGAGATTTCTAAGAAAGGTAACTAAAGATCCCAAATTTTTATAAAACTCACGGGCCCACTAATGGTTCATACCTGATGCTTATGATTAGTAAGCGGGCGCAACTCAAGCCATGAACAACCACTAATTGTGGGACCGAGCACTCGATATTCTGTCACAGCTTCTTGGGAAGCTTCTAGACCACAACCATAAGCCAACATTACCCTCTCGGCTTTCCCGCCACTAAGCATCACCTGTAACCAACACTTTTACACCTTTTCTTTCTTTTATAACTTAAAAATAATTATTATATATAAAGAGCAACACATACCTTAGTGAGAGGGGCACAAATTAAGCCCTCTTTTTCCTTTGGAGTACCAATAACAAGTGCCCAATATCTTTGATAACATGTGTCATTGTATGCCTAAAGTTGTGATTATGGAATACATTAGCATGACTAACTTATAAACAATTATGTCACATTAATCTTTATATGCATGTGTGTCAATGTGTACCTTAAATGAAGATTTTGTTCTATTGATGTCACTAAACAAGTAATGAAGATGAGATATGCTCTCTTTTGTTCTGCCCATTAGAATAATCCCGCTGCTTTCTCTATCGAGACGATGAACCTAAACCACACTCGCATATTTAGAATAAGCGGTAAGGGTAACGACCCAAATGGGTTCCTAGTAAAAAAGTCAAACCATGTCATTTTAAGTACAGGTCCACCTGCCAACATCTGTTTGTCCTTTTCTTTTAAAATTCATACAAACATAATGTATTTAATATGATTACAAAATAATCTAATTCTTTAATAATGTAATAATGCACCTTAGGCGACAATCGACTTGTCTCCTTTAGGCATGTAAACAAACTGAACGCTCAGTGAACGAACATGGACACAATTTTTTGTTCATTTAACTAAACGAACGAACATGACACTTGTCCCATTCGTTCAATTACGTTCGTGAATGTTCGTTCATGCCCGTTCAATTATGTTTTGCGTATGTTTGTTCACTTATGTTAATATATATCTGTCTAATTATGTTCCTTTGTTTAAGTTCGTTTAAATATTCATTGGAATATATTTTGTTACTAATATTAAGTTTAAAATCAATTTGAATTTCATATTTAAAAAACCTTTATTATGCATCTGTCAAATGTTAGATTTAATGATTATGACATTTTAGACTTTAATTTGGGAATACAATTACTTTTTATCCGGTATTCATTTATGTTTGTTCGTTTATGTTACTTTCTTATATTCATTTGTGTCCGTTTATGTTTGTGAACCATTCGCTTAGAATATTAACAAACGAACATGAACACATTCATTTTTTAACGAACTAATATGAACAAAAAATCCATTTAGTTAAGTGTTCGCGTTCATTCGTTTGTTCGGTTAAAGAACGAACATGAACAAACCTCGTTCGTGTTCGTTTGCTTCATTTACAAGCCAGGATTCTTTTTCTTTTTTTCGTATTTTACACATTTAGCCCATAATTTTTTAATGAGGAAAAACAACATAGCAGTAATCAATTAAAAAATGCTTACCAGTTTAGGGCCCTCATCATAATCATAACATAATGCTGCAGCCGCCAGTCCATCCATACTGTTATGAACAGACAGATTCCCCTAAAATATTAAAAGATACTAATAAATTTGAGAAAATAGCCCTGCTTGCGGTGCGCACATATGATGTATATATGTGTGAACCCTCGGGTGGGCAAAAGTGAAATTGCACTAATTTTGACGTTATTTTACTAATCTCGTGAAAATAACGTTAAAAGTGACGGACGGTTAATCAGGCATCATGTAGTGGCGTTGATAGCTGAAAGATAAGGGTACATGCACCGATTAGCCGGTGTCCCGATGATTGAGTGCTATGTGCCTTATGTCCAAGGCTTGATGCAAAACTACTATTGAGCCGGGGGTCTCACCGGAAGCAGCCTCTCTATCCCTATGGGGTAGAGGTAAGGCTGCCTACATCTTACCCTCCTCAGACCCTACCATAGCTTTGCTATTGGTGGGATATACTGAGTACGATGATGATGATGATGATGATGAATAAATTTGAGAAAAATAGCATTAAAAACAACTTACAAAGAAAGAAAAAAAAAGGTTTGACCTAAGGAACCGACCTTGACTGGCACCTTTGGTGGCTTGTTCAGAACAAGTATTGCAGGGTCCTAAAGTTTCAAAACAAAATGATCAACAAATCATATTTCAGAAAGACGCAACAAATAATAGAAATCAAAAAACCTTGTACATAACAAGCCTTTGTAAATATTTAATTTCATCTGCATTCGGGCACAGGGTTGCAGTTGGTATGGTATCAAATCTCTTGGAAATTCTAGATTCAGCAACAGATACGGAAACAAAAATTCTAGAACCCGTCTTCATGATCTCGCTGTGCTTAATCTGAATGTTAATGAAGTATTAATAAATCATACTAAATTAAATTAGTAATCACATACATCATGAGTTCAGTAGCATACACCAAAAGTATTAATTACAGGCTCAATTACAGTTATACCCTCATTTTAAATGACATATTGAAAAATTTTTAAGCCTGTAAATGAACCGAACATGGACGAGACATGCTCATGTTCGTTGATTTACTTTAATCAAACAGACGATCGAACACGAACAATTAAACGAACAGCGTTTTATAGTCCATGTTCATTCGTTAAGAAACTGAGCGTGTACGCATTCATTCATTAGAATACTAAGCGTGTTCGTGTTTGTTCATTAAGAAACTGAGCATGATGGTGTTCGTTCGTTAAGAACCTGAGCATGTTTGTGTTGGTTTATAATCATTTTTTAACAGTGTTAACGAATGGTTCACGAACAGACAAAATTGAACATAGATGAAGAAACATAACCAAGCAAACACCAATTAAAACTTAACGTGTACATCAATCTATAGCACCAAAAAAAAAAAGAAAAAAAAACTAGACTACTTTGTAGTGGATAAAAAAATTTAACTGAATATATAATTGAACATAAACGAACGGACTAAAAACACATAAATAAACTAGCATAAATGAATGTAAACGAACAAAAATAAACGAACGTTCATGAACATAAATGAACAAACAGGACATGTGTTCAGTTCATTCGCTAAACTAAATGAACAAAATTTTTTTTTCCATTTTCATTCGCTTATTAAATAAACGAACTTCCTGCTAGTTCACTAAAAGTTCTGTTTGTTTACACGCCTAATAAGATTTACCTTTTTCACAACTTTTTCCTGTCCTTGCTTCTCTGCATCATGACACTCCATTTTCACCTAAAAAAAACATATATATTTTAAAATAATTATACAAAATGCTTTTATCAATAAAAAGAAATGTACTCACAAGGCCCTTGTTAAAGTGTGATTGGATGACGGAACCGATGACATCAGCAAAGTAATACTTGAACCAGCTAATGGCAGTGACATGGGAATCAGGGGAAACATTCTTTCCAGGTAGATGAGGTGAAAACGGGGGCAAAGACAAGAGCTGACGTGGCTTGGGGCCCGCTTTCGGGCAGCCCAAATGAGTTATATTATTAGAAACTCGAATAACAGTTTCACCGCGAGCAGGTCGTGGTGGAGACACTCGCGAAAAGTGTCTTGCTGTAAACGGCACGCGTTGATGTCGACTGATTTTGAGCCACATTGTTGCACATAGTTACTGAATGTAGAGGTAAACGATGTAACATTAGCAATATTGACTAAAAAAAGGTTTATGATTTTGATAAACTAATAAGCGTAAGCAATGAAGTGTAAGATGACAAGATAAGCATTTCATCGAACAGTTGGTGGGCACACAATGTATTAATGTCCAACTGCAAATACTATGAACTGAAACACTACAATTTGAATAATTTAAGCAATATACATCAAAACCCTTAAAGTATTGATTTAAAATTCTTAATGATATTAGAAAACTAATACACATAAGCAATGAAACATGATAAGCATTTCATCAAACAGTTGGTGTGCACACAATGAATTAATGCCCAACTGTAAATTTACAAATTGAAACCCTACAATTTAGATGATTTAAGCAACACCCATAGAAAGCATTCGATATGAACTGAATCAACATAGTAGCAAACAACATCTGTGCAAAACAACGTAATTTTGTAAAAATTAAAGATGTTTCATTTATAAAAACTCGTAATTACCTTTTAGAAGAGATGTAAATAATAAATACAGAAAGCAGAGAGTTAAATTGATTGAAGGAAGATTATACTTTATGATGCCAGAGTTTGGCCAATGTTGATTTCACTGTAATTTGCAGCTGGAGCACAAACCGGTTTAAAATTTAAAATCGGTTTAGGTCGAAGCCAGTTCGGCTTGGTCAATAAAAATCAAAATCGATTTATGATCGGGTTCAGTTCGGGTTGAAACGGTGTCTTTACCATGTTATGTTTTTGCCTAGTTTTGGTTGGTTTCATTTTGGTTAGCCGGTTTAGAACCGGTTTTGGTGGAGAATATTACAAACAAACCTACGGTTTCACTCGGTTCCAAACCGGTTTCTACAAAATCGGCTTTAAACCGGTTCGGTTTCGGTTTGATTTTCGAGTCGGTTAGGTTAACCGGTTTATTTGGCCACCTCTAGCTGGAGCGTACCCATGCTGTGATGTTGAGTAACGTTATATATACAATTTCAATCATAACACTACCACGTGTCGTAATGGGTTGGGTTTAGGTATTACGAACGTAAATGATGTTGACTTCGACATCACATACCCTTTTTAATATTTTTTTTTTGTTTATGAAACAAGCTTTATGCATGATTGTTGGTAGGGGTGTGCAAAGTTGGTTCGCTTTACCGAAACCAATAACCGAGTTTCGGTTATGGATGGTTCAGTTAACTAACGGTTATTCAGCACGATCTGTTAATTGTCCAAATGTTTTTTTAGTCTTGGTTCCACACTTTTGGCTCTCCAAGCTCGTTTATGCAGGTTCCAATATGAAATATGTATGTTCCAAGCTCAGTTAGGCATGTAAATACATAGAAGTGCATGAAAATATGCACGGTTTGGTTTCGGTTAAGTCGGTTAAGCAAGGGGACATAACCAAAACCATAACTGATGGCTCGGACCAACCCTATAGTGTAATAGTTAGTTTCGGTCCTCAGTTCCTGGGAAATTCGGTCTCGAGTAGGGTTCGGGTATTAGCCCATGAAAATATGGAAAAACCCGAAGGCCGATTTTCCGCCGATTGTGATATCCTTTATGGATATGTAACTTTGTCACTTTTTTCTAGTCGGATAGTATTAGAGATGAGGGAAGCGGCTCTGTTTTAACAGTTACTATATATGATACGTAGAAATAACCTAATGCTTGGTGGGCCTTTAATTTGCCAAAGCCTAATTAAACAAAACGTTTACAACACTTTTTTTTGTTATTTTCTATTTTGTACTTTATATTGCTCTGTATATTTAAATCAACATCACACTGTTTCTTGATAAAAGAATAAAATACTATTTTATCAAAGTCTTTTGAATAACAGTTAATGCCACATAAAAAGAAGCTGACAATTATTCTCGCGTTTGTAGTATGCCGATTTTCATAAATAAAAGAATTGTAGCCAACATAAGCTTTTGAATTGAAAAATAGATAATTGTGAATTACAACTTTATAAAAAAAGCATATTTTAGACATGTGTTTCCTCCAAAATCAAAAAATAGAGAATCACTTTTATGTACATGTTAAATAGCTTTATGTACAACCAAAAAATTTTAAGAATAAATAAATTGGAAAAATAAAAGTCGGTCCTCGGGTCGGGTCGGGCTTTTCTCGGGGCGAGTTGGGTTTTGTACTTTGTTCACCCCTACCCTTAACCATAACTAATTGGTTTGGTAGTTTTTCAATTAATTTTTCAGTCACATGTTCGGTTTTGGTTAAGCCGGTTAATCAAGGGGACAAAACCGAAACCATAACAAATGGCCTGGTGTGGAGATGTACTTAACCATAACCAATCGATTTAGTATGTTTTCTGTTATGGTCCGATTTTTACACACCCTAATTGTTGGATTAAACTTTGTGACTAGAATGTTCATTTGAATGACGATTAAGTATATTAGTTTCTCAAATGTGTTGATATGCTTAAATTATTCATTTACGATTTAGCATGTGATGATTATTTGAATCGAGTTTGAGTTAATACATTTTTATGCACCATTTACAAAATAATTTTGTTGGGACAACATTGCAATCAATACTTTGTTTTGATAATGATCAAGATCAAGTAACTTATATCTATATTGTTTAATAAGATGATAATATATGACATCCATGTCCCTATACACTTAACGAGTTATCTTAAAGTTTATTGGTTATCAATCATCCATGCAAAGCTACATGAACTCGTCTAAGGATGCGAACATCAATAATATTACAAGATCAATGACTACAACTTAAATGTGTTGTGAACCAAGAGAGATTCCAAAATAACCTAAAAACAATATTTGAAAATTATACGTATAAGGATTCTTACAAGATCATTATATCTTCCAAAGTTTTAGCTAAAATCTTTTTATAAACTCTAAGGACTTATAAAACGTTTTTTAATGATTTTGAATTTCAAATAAATGGTTGGTGGAGCTTAGTATAGTGAAGACATCAAATATTTTAAAAGGGTTATCATTTTGGTGAAAACTAAATTGTTAGTGTAATGGTGTAAAGGTCAAGCATGCAGTTAGGGCCGTCTAAACCGCTCGTCGCTTGAACTCGCTCGCCGTTCACTCGGAAATTACTCGCTCGTTTTTCCGCTCGATTGTAAACGAGCCGCTCTGCTCGGTTCGATTTGTAAACGAGCCAAGCAACGAGCAAAGGTCGGTTCGGTTCGACTCGAATATTTTTAATTTATATATATATATAAATTTAGATAATTAATTTTATAAATACCTTTCTATTTGAATTCAAAATCCACTATACACTACAAAAAAAATTAAATTAAATTAAAAAATATAATAAATATTACATCTTATCTCTTTCACACCATACAAACCTTATCTCTTTCACCAACTACCATTTACCAAAACTCAATTCACGCTCACGTCAATCTCACGCACAACCCTCCGGTCTCCGGCCGTCGCGCAACTGCCACTGCTCACGTCTCGCGCCACTGCTCACGGCCTCCGAGCCTCCATGCCTCCTGTACATCTCGTCTCCTTCACTGAAACTGAAACTGAGCGAAATCGAGCCTCCGTGCCACTGAAACTAAGCGAAATCGAGCAAAACCGAGCCGCTCGGTTGTAAACCAAGCGAGTTCGAGCAAGGTTTTTCTGCTCGTTTCCTTATATTCGAACCGAACCGAGCCGCTCGGTTTCAATTCGAGCCGAGTTCGAACAGAGGCTTGCTCGGTTCGTGAACAGCCCTAAGCATGCTTAAAGAGTTTAAGATAACTTTTAAACATCTAGAAATAAATTAACAAAAGTGGACATGACATTACATAAAGTTCAGAACACACAACAAAGAAGATTGTGGATTGGTAATCGGCCCAAAATAGATAGTCCACCTTTTTTTGTGTTGTGTTTTTTCGCTTATAAACATGTGTTGTTCAACTAGTTTCGTTACACCCTTTAAAATACATATCTAATCTCTATTGTTTCCGTCATATTTATATATCCAATTAAACAAAAGAGATTAATAAAAAAGGAGCAGAATATAAGAGTTAAAAGAGATTAATAAAAAAGGAGCATAATAGACGAGTTGTACTACAATTAAACATCCGTTAGCGTAGGTCAATTAAATATCAGAACGAGTCTCAACTAATTATTTAATACTCGAGTTCTCATATTTTTAAAATGGACAGTATTTCTTCAAATTTATTCATGAACAACATTTTCTCTTTTCTTTACTTGAAACCACACTCTAAAAAGTATAGTACATACTCACATATTATAGAGGACCTATTGTAAATATTCTTAGGCTAAGGGTAGTGAGGCTTGGTTGAGCCCCAAGTGATCCAGCATATTTGCGCCACGTAGGCGTTGACGTGACACATAATCAAGCCCTTCAACCAAGCCCCAGAGGGTGTAGTGGTCCAGGTGATCCGGGGCTTGATTGATTTTTTCTTTTCTTTTTTGTTATACACACAAATATAAATTAAAATACTTCATCCAAATAAACACAAGTGCCATCCAATCCATCCATCCATTTAACCCACACCCAAACCCCTTCTTCACTCCCTATCCATCTCTCTGCATCATCTTCTTGGAGGGTTTTCTTTCAATTAAACATGTAAGTCCACTCTCACCATTATCACACACACATACATGGCTTCAACTTTCTTTACATCTTTTGATATACCCAATTCACTAGACCTAAAACATCACAACCCATTCAATAACTCCCGTCCACCCCTGCGGTCTCGTCCACCCCCGTCGTCCCTCGTTGTCCGCGCCCACGCTCACTTGATGGGTGTAGCGGTGTTCGCGAGCCACATCACCATCCAGGTGAAACGCGCCCCTCCAATCACCCCCATTACCCTCAGCCTTAGAGATAGTTAAATTATGTAGGATAAAGGTCACACAAAACAAAATGTCAATGAGATAATAATCCCACGGGTGAAGTAAATAATTTAAAGAAAACATTATTCGAATTTATACAAGGATTTTAGACACTAATTTGCGACGAAAACATAAATATAACAATAATTTTAGAAAGTTAAATTCTCTACCAAAGATCGGTACTTGGTGTGAAACTCCTTGGTGGTGGTGTAAGTCGGGATGCGGGGTCTATTAGCAGCTTGGCTACGAAAAGGGCATCTAGCGTTGTAGAACTGATGAGTTGCCTCCCAAGACTTCGGGATCCTTAATGCGAGCTTCCTTTACTTCGCTCATGTATGGGAGTCACAAAACTTTTGTTTGGTTTGAGAACGTGCCAACCTATGTATGTGGGAGAAGCTGTTTCTATATTTGACAATGGCCTTCAAAGGGCGATTGAGGACATCATGGTCTGTGGGGGTCCATTCTTCGGGGATCTCAAATGGAGGTTGGCATCACTTCCGACCCGTTTTGGGGGGTTGGGTCTATGTTCGGCCGAGGATGTATCTACATATGCTTTTGTAGCTTCGAGAGCACAATCGTGGTGTTTTCAAGACCATATTCTTCGGGTTTGTGATATTATGAGTTGGACTCTGATTATGGGTGTGCGATGGATCGTTTACATACTTCACTTCCAGATTTTGATCTTAGCGGGTTCTCTAATAAGGACACCGCCCCCTCTAAAGCCCAACATGTTGTGGCGAGTGCCTTATTTAGTGGAATAGCCTAGAGTTCAGAAGCAAAGTTTGATATATCCCCTCGCCAAAAGACGGTGTTTGAATGCCTTCGAGCTCCTCGGGCTCAGGATTTTCTAACGGCCATCCCCATTGAAGGATTGGGCCAACATATGTCGGGTTTGGAGTATCGGGCTATCCTTAAGTACCGGTTAATGATCCCTATGTTCCTGACTGATGAGCCTTGCCCAATATGTCGCAAGGTCTGTTTGGATTCTTTTGGAGACCATGCGGTGCATTGCAAACAATTTCCTGGCTTTAAATACAGACATAATTTGGTTAGGGATGTTCTGTGTGATGTTCTTAAATGGCAGGGATTTCTGCTAAAAAGGAGGCCCCTGTTAATTTTCTCACGGATCCTCTTGAAGGGAGGTCTACTTTACGACCAGCTGATATTCTTGTGTTCGGGTGGGCATTGGGGAAACACGCATGTGTGGATCTTACAGGAGTGTCTCCTCTTGTTGGGCTCAGGGACCGTTGGTTTGTTGTGGGTCAGGCTGCGTTGAAGGCTGAATCAGGCAAAGTGGTTAAACATGAGAAATACTGTTTAGAGAATCAACATGTCTTTCTCCCATTTTCTTTTGATACGTTTGGCCCAGAGGCTGTGAATTTTTGAGTAGGGTTCAGCGTATCATACACGGAAACTCTTCAGCTCCTAGGTCCCAAAGCTTCGTTTTTAGTAGGATTGCCTTTGCTATTCAAAAGGGGGTTGCGGCGCAGCTTGTTGCCCATTTGCCTGCCACTTTATTGTAAATTCCTTGTAGTAACTAACTAAAAGATCATACTAATTAATATAGTTTTATAGTTACATGCTAAAAAAAGATCCAATGTATTAGAAATAAAATAACAAAAACATAGATAGTGTTGGAACCCTTAGTGAATTCGGTGTGTGTATGTGTGTTAGAGAGTTCAAGAATATCCTTCAAAGATAATGGTGATAATGGTCATAATATTCAGGCTAGCCAAGAGTATTCTTATCTGCCTTTACAAATTCCCTCATCTTCCCATATATAAGAGAGGGGGTCATATTCTTTACATTATGTAAATATCAATCCTAGCCTAGTAGCCCCTTTTCTACCGGTTTCTTCCCTTCACCGTTAAGTCTTCAACTTCTAGTCTTTTACCGGTCGTGCATTAACTAGGTCCAAGAAGCATGCTTGCCTTGAGCCTTTAACTATGGTCAGGGGAACAATAGCCTTGGGAGAGCCCCTGGATTTGACTACTCTTTGACTAAATCTCCAGCTTTATCTTTCCTCCTGAGCCTTTGATGTTGGGCCTTCTTGGACCCTTCTTGTTGGGTCTTTATTAGGCTTTTTACTCACTAGGTCTTGGGCCACCTGGGAAGCTTGATCCAAGGTAGGCTCTTCAAGTCTCCCCAGTCCATTGTGCTTGTTATTTATGATGAGTATAATGGACTCACAACAAGCTTTTATTCTATCTCTGTCGTAGCCTCTTGTGTGATCCACCTTAACCTCTGATTGACTAAGTGGTTGTGAGTATTTATTATTTTATGTGGGAATTGAGTGAGTACAAATGAAAGATTCCCACTTTATTTATCCAGGGCGCATCTTTGATATAAGAAAGAATATCCATAGAACTATTACATGCTGGTTCTTGACTAGGAGCTTTCTCCTAGGCCATTGTTCTCTTTGACTTAGGCCCCATCCATTCCAGCAACAAGGCTTGACACATGTGTTTATCTAATCCTTTCTTTCGAGTTGACATTAACACTTGTTTAGATCGATTGGGCAAGTCCTTATTTCTTCTAGAACCTTTTATTTCGTTTAGTTACTTTGGGAGGTCTTTTGGTTACTTTCTTTTGGGGCTTCCTTTCTTTAGCCACCTTTACTTTGAGCCTGTGGTTTCTATTAGCCCTATTTCTCTTATCACTCGAAGAGCCTATCTCAAGGGTAATCTATTCAAGTCTCCCCAGTCCATTATGCTCATTATTTGTGACGAGTATAATGGACTTACAACAATTCTTTGCTATACTATTAACCTGCCGCTTTCTTTATCCTCTGGGAGTGTCCGCTTATGTTGTTTCCTCTATTGTCATGATTTTCATGTTATTTTAAACGGCTCCACACTTCTCTATATATCTCCTGAAGACATTTACCCGTCTTCGCACTTTCTTCAGAAGGTTAGTGTCGATATCCTTTATTGATCTCACCATCACCTTAACGGTTGCTAAAGTGAGAATGCTATTGCTGGGCTCCATTCTAGGATAGCTTCATCAAGTCTCTCCCGTCTATGATAAGGGTAATGGATCAAACTTGGACCGACTCATCCTTACCTTTCTTTGAGTTAAATTATCCAATCCCCCTTTTGTCTTTTCAACCCATCATTGGGCCACACCTAAATTGGCAACATTTTTTAAAATGCCTCTCACGCTTCCCTCAAGATGTCATGATACCTTTTGAATCGCCTGCCTTTCTCTTAACTGCTTGCTCCCTTTTCTCACTTTCAAATTTGCATGTCCTATCTTCTTCTAATCTGGTTGGTAGGATGTTTGGTTAGAGTAACTAGTACTCCCGAAGTATCTTGATTTCTCCTGGGCTTTCCTGACTTAGACCCCATAATGGGACGGAGATCCATTTTCATAGCAGGATTTACAAGTCTCATAATCCTTATTCTTTATGATAAGGACAAGATACTAACGTAGTCCTGACCCATCTTTCTCATCACATACACGATAGGTTCATCCCTCTTAGACCCATTCATTGGGCCCGTTTCAGACATGATCCTTTTTTGATATTTTGGATAAGGTAGATGATATTTAGTTCCCATGATATTGACCCAATTCTCTTGATAATTTAAATCTACAACGATTGAAATACGTGATCCTTCTTTTATTTTGAATTATCAAATTTGGACCCAGTAAGATCGATATGGAGAAGTCATGGGATGAGACGGGGTTCAAGGATATCTCATCCCCTTACAAATGGGCCTACTCCCTAAATTATCTCTTCAAGTCCCCCAATCCCTTATGCTAATTATTTATGATTGGGATAAGTGACTTCAAGGCTAAGTTTCTTTAACATAACCAAGACAAGGTTAGGTTTCCTTTCTTGGGTAACTGTGTTGGCTGTACGTAATCTCTTTCTTCTTGCTGAATAACCCTCCCAAAGTTGTTAGTAGCCAATTAACAGACTCTAATAATGATCATGCTATTCTTGCTTAAAAATAGAAACTAAGACGTAAACAATTTCCAATGTGATCATATATGATGAAAAAATGTATCAACCACTAACATTAATCTTGATGATTTGAATTCTTTCTATATGTTTCTCATGCAAGGTCTTATCGGTTAATACGAATATATCAAGTTAAAGATGTGAATGGATATTTTGTTTTGACTCAAGGGTGCATTTGAGCACATTTTGGGCTATATGGTTCACCTCCTTCTTGAGGGAGGGAGGATGTATGTTCTAAATCTTTTAGAATGAGCTATTTTCCTCTGGGGAAATTATAATTATCGAGCCTCATTGATGGAGCTATTTTCCATGGGGGAAATTATAAGTATCAAGCCTCATAGATGGGGCTATTTTCCTCTGAGGAAATTATAAGTATTAAGCCTCATAGATGGGGCTATTTTTCTCTAGGGAAATTTTAAGTATTGAGCCTCATAAATGAGGCTATTTTCCTCTGGGTAAATTATATGTATTGAGCCTCATAGATTGGGCTATTTTCCTCTGGGGAAATTATATGTATTGAGCCTCATAGATTGGGCAATTTTTGTATATGGATCCAAGCCCCCATGCCGGGCCTTTCTTTCACTCATTGTGAATGAGAATTTATGTCATTTTCCCACTATGTGAACTTATAAGTATTGTGACTCTTTAAGAGGGCTTTATCCCACATGGGGAAATATAATTATTGTGCCTTTTAAGGAGGGCTTTATCCCTCCTTGAGGAATTATAAGTATTGTGCCTCCTAAATAGGGTTTTATCCCATATGGGTAAGTTATAACTATTGTGCCTCTTCAAGAGGACTTTATCCCACCTAGGGGAATTACAAGTAATGATCGACCAATTATATTGTTAGTCATAAATATAAAAGCATAACTAGTTTTAATACGTGTTAGAAGTCTTACACAGGAAGGGTGATAGAAGGGGCTAATGTAAGGGGCCCATATCCTTCTTATAAATATTAATATGGATATGGAAGTTTCTTCCCATGGGAAATTCTTGGAATGGAATGTGTTGCTACTTGAGGCTTTTTTTTTTCCTTCTATAGCGACTTTGTTACTCTTTGGAAGGGAAATATTCTTCTTCAAAAGGAAACTCTTGAAACATTAGATGTTATTGTAAAAGGCTTTCCTTCATCTTGTAAGGGACTTTTCCAATACCTCCTTCATTGGAAGGGGACTATTCTTCCTAGAGGTCTCTTTAAGATGACGATTTCTTTACGAGATACGTCTTCATGCATAGAAGCTGATGAATGGGGTCCTTCTTGTATTATTAAAGAGACTTCAATGAAGAAAACCCATGACATAATAATGCAATGTCAAATTAGTCTCCCAGCTCCATGTTAGTGTAGGGATGGGGTTCCTTTTGAATGAAATAGACCTTTCACATATATCATCCCCTGGATGGGATTTCTCCTTTTCATAGAAAACTCTTGTAGTAGGGGATGTTGCAATATGAGATGTTGATGTAGAAATCTCTCATTCCCCATGGAATTACTTTTGCCCAAATGATATTTTTTCTTCCTAGAGGGAATTTTGAAGCACATCATCCCATGGAAAGGGAATCTTCTTCTTTGGAATAAATTCTTGTAATATGGGCAGGGGCTTCGGCATTGATTGCCTTAGAGGAATGCTTGTAATGAAGAGATTGTATTGGAAGGAGCATCATTATGAATGGATTGTCTTGAAAGGAGGCTTCCTTCTTGGAAGTGGTTCCGTTATGACCCGCTTGTCTTGGAAGGGGTTTCGTTATGAAGGAATCGTTCCAAAGCGATTGTCTAGTAATGGGTTTCATATGAGGCTTGACTGTTTAACAAGGGACTTCATTTTGAAGAGATTGTTTAGTAAGGGACTTCATTATGAAGAGATGGTTTAGTAAGGCACCTTGTTCTGGAGGAATTATTTTGTAAGAGGGTATGTTCTAGAGAGATTCTTTGGTAAATGACTTCATTCTGAGGAGATGGTCTAGTAAGGGACCTTGTTCTGGAAAAATTACTTTGTAAGAGGGTTTGTTATGGAGAGATTCTTTAGTAAGGGACTTCATTAAGTGACCTTATTCTGGAGGAATTATATTGTAAGGGGGTATGTTTTGGAGATATTCTTTGGTAAGGGACTTAATTATGAGGAGATGGTCTTGTAAGGGACCTTGTTATGGAGGAATTACACCTTGTTATGGAGGAATTATTTTGTAAAGGGGTTTGTTTTGGAGATATTCTTTAGTAAATGACTTCTTTATCATAGGATCCATCTATAGGGGTCTCATTGTTGACTTGATCAGGAAGAGACTCCTTGAGAGATGTCTCACCTTAAAGACATTTATACTATGTACTACACAAACAATATCTAAATACTACAAACCATATGCAAGAGTTTGTTGGGTCGAAGATTTGACAAGAAAAGACATAAGAGAGATTGGAATCTTCTCAACACTATTTGTAAATGGCTAAGTATGGATACTGAGCACACTTAGGCTTCCGAGCAAGCTTTTACTTATCCTAGCAAGGTATTTTGCCTTTCGGGTAAGGTTATCTTCTAGAATTCCTCTTTAGTGTCAATCCGAGCAGGGTTCACTTTGTCTAGCAAGGTTGTTCTTTAAGTCAAGCATGGTTTGTTTCCTAGCAAACCCTTGGCTAAGCCAAGCTAAAGAAACCAAGTATTTTGGAAGATCTAGCAAGGTTTACTTAATAAACAGTCGTCCCAGCAAGCTTGAAGTAAGTTGATAAAGAAATATATTAAGGACTTATTCTAGCAAGGTTCAACTCAGAAAAAGCTACAGTGCTACCAGCACAATCTAAAGTGTTACCAACATACTTTGTTTGTTCAATAAGTTATCAGTAACAAAGAGTTGAAGGGATTCATGAAGAACAAGTTTGCTCGTAAGATCATATCGAGCAAAGTTTGATATGGTCAAGAGGATTGAAGTCTTCTAGGTGAATATTATGAGATTCGACAATTTCGGGTCTTAATTGTATTCGTTTATCATGTAAACCAACCCGTTTTGTAAACCTAAACCTTTGATATAATCAAAATGATGGATTTTATGTTACAATATTTTTTATACTTGTTGGGTCTCGAAAACATCATGTTCGGTCCTTAAAACGCCTTAAAAACGCTTAAAACGAACTTCAGAGGCCATAATTGTCATTTTTGAAACTATGAAATAATCTTCCGCCCACCCCATCGCGATACGCGATGGGGGAGACCTCTAGCCATCGCATATAGCGATCCCCATCAGATCAGATTGTGTTTATTTTATTGTTTTGTTCATACACTCTATTATCCAATCCGATTTTTACACTCTAGATCACTTGCTTAACCCTCTAAATCACTTCCTATAAATACAAGACCCTCTCCTACATTCATCCCTGCTCATAATTCATTTCCCCTCTCAAATTCGAGTTCTTTCAAGGTTATTTTCATTGTTCTTGCAAGTTTGACTTCTAAAAGTCAAACTGAGTAAAGTCTTTCATTTTAATTAACTTATGTAGTCTTATTAATACTTGAAGATGTTTATACAACATATATATAATATACACCCCTTTTTACCTTTGGTGGTCACTTTCCCGGTCTCGGTCGGTGAAGTGTCTGGCCTCATAAGGCAAGGCTACATGGAGGACGTACGTAATCCTTGATATATATATATATACACTTATATAACTTGTTTATACATATTAACCATGTTTAACTTCTGCTCATTTTAGTTTGTATATCATATTTATGAAGTTCCATGGTTATGGGTTTGTAGAGACTAGCCTCGGTTTAACCGTAAATAGTTTCAAACCGTAAACCGAACTTTGTTTACTAGTTTTTTTAAATAATTGTTTAAACATGATTATTGTTAGATTTAAGTTTCTAAAATCATTTATATAAGTTCTATGGTTATGGGTTTGTAGAATCTTACCTAGGTCTTAACCGGAAACAAGATCCGAACCGAGAACCGAACTTTCGTTTAAAAACTTTATTGTTAACTTTTTGGTTGTAAAACTTAAGTATCATCATTTATAAATTATTAAGGCTAGATATTTTAACCCGGTTTCGAGTAAACTTATATTTTTAAAGGACTATTGTTATAATTTCTTAAATATTTATATTTTAAACCTATTGTTTACATTTCTTAACATTTATTTTTATTTAAAGACTTCCATGGAAACTTTTCTAATACACGACTTCTTTTCTTTTAGGCTTTGTTCATTAAACTCTTCATTCCGGTTAATCTCCAAACCACAAATCTTTCAAGTTTATTACTTGAACATGAGTACTTTCATTCGCCGTTTTCCATCTTTCGTTTTGGGGGTGATATTGCATATTTATTCAAACTAAATGTTTTATACTTGAGTCCTAAACCATAAAATTTATTGTATACTTTACTTAAATATATGCTCGATTTGGTGTTATATGCTTACATGCTTATATGCTAATGTGTTTACCGCTTTTGGTTGGTTGATTCATAAATCCTAAGCTATTTGGTATTCTCTTATTGCAAGGTGTCGTTAATGTATTCTTATTAACGATTTCATTCAAAATCCGAGTATATATGGCATCCCCTTATAGGAAGGTGTCGCTAATGTATTCTTATTAGCAGTTTCATTTTATCTAAATTGTTGCTATTATTTATTGTTTTGTATACAAGTTGTGGAATTTCCTATTATATACATATTGTTCAAAACTATGAAATTGCTCACCAACCTTTGTGTTGACAAACTTTATTTTATGCAATATTACAGGTTTGACTTTAGGTTGACGAGTATAATGGACTTACAACAATTCTTTGCTATACTATTAACCTGCCGCTTTCTTTATCCTCTGGGAGTGTCCGCTTATGTTGTTTCCTCTATTGTCATGATTTTCATGTTATTTTAAACGGCTCCACACTTCTCTATATATCTCCTGAAGACATTTACCCGTCTTCGCACTTTCTTCAGAAGGTTAGTGTCGATATCCTTTATCGATCTCACCATCACCTTAACGGTTGCTAAAGTGAGAATGCTATTGCTGGGCTCCATTCTAGGATAGCTTCATCAAGTCTCTCCCGTCTATGATAAGGGTAATGGATCAAACTTGGACCGACTCATCCTTACCTTTCTTTGAGTTAAATTATCCAATCCCCCTTTTGTCTTTTTCAACCCATCATTGGGCCACACCTAAATTGGCAACATTTTTTAAAATGCCTCTCACGCTTCCCTCAAGATGTCATGATACCTTTTGAATCGCCTGCCTTTCTCTTAACTGCTTGCTCCCTTTTCTCACTTTCAAATTTGCATGTCCTATCTTCTTCTAATTTGGTTGGTAGGATGTTTGGTTAGAGTAACTAGTACTCCCAAAGTATCTTGATTTCTCCTGGGCTTTCCTGACTTAGACCCCATAATGGGACGGAGATCCATTTTCATAGCAGGATTTACAAGTCTCCTAATCCTTATTCTTTATGATAAGGACAAGATACTAACGTAGTCCTGACCCATCTTTCTCATCACATACACGATAGGTTCATCCCTCTTAGACCCATTCATTGGGCCCGTTTCAGACATGATCCTTTTTTGATATTTTGGCAAAGGTAGATGATATTTAGTTCCCATGATATTGACCCAATTCTCTTGATAATTTAAATCTACCATGATTGAAATACGTGATCCTTCTTTTATTTTGAATTATCAAATTTGGACCCAGTAAGATCGATATGGAGAAGTCATGGGATGAGACGGGGTTCAAGGATATCTCATCCCCTTACAAATGGGCCTACTCCCTAAATTATCTCTTCAAGTCCCCCAATCCCTTATGCTAATTATTTATGATTGGGATAAGTGACTTCAAGGCTAAGTTTCTTTAACATAACCAAGACAAGGTTAGGTTTCCTTTCTTGGGTAACTGTGTTGGCTGTACGTAATCTCTTTCTTCTTGCTGAATAACCCTCCCAAAGTTGTTAGTAGCCAATTAACAGACTCTAATAATGATCATGCTATTCTTGCTTAAAAATAGAAACTAAGACGTAAACAATTTCCAATGTGATCATATATGATGAAAAAATGTATCAACCAATAACATTAATCATGATGATTTGAATTCTTTCTATATGTTTCTCATGCAAGGTCTTATCGGTTAATACGAATATATCAAGTTAAAGATGTGAATGGATATTTTGTTTTGACTCAAGGGTGCATTTGAGCACATTTTGGGCTATACGGTTCACCTCCTTCTTGAGGGAGGGAGGATGTATGTTCTAAATCTTTTAGAATGAGCTATTTTCCTCTGGGGAAATTATAATTATCGAGCCTCATTGATGGAGCTATTTTCTATGGGGGAAATTATAAGTATCAAGCCTCATAGATGGGGCTATTTTCCTCTGAGGAAATTATAAGTATTAAGCCTCATAGATGGGGCTATTTTTCTCTAGGGAAATTTTAAGTATTGAGCCTCATAAATGAGGCTATTTTCCTCTGGGGAAATTATATGTATTGAGCCTCATAGATTGGGCTATTTTCCTCTGGGGAAATTATATGTATTGAGCCTCATAGATTGGGCAATTTTTGTATATGGATCCAAGCCCCCATGCCGGGCCTTTCTTTCACTCATTGTGAATGAGAATTTATGTCATTTTCCCACTATGTGAACTTATAAGTATTGTGACTCTTTAAGAGGGCTTTATCCCACATGGGGAACTATAATTATTGTGCCTTTTAAGGAGGGCTTTATCCCTCCTTGAGGAATTATAAGTATTGTGCCTCCTAAATAGGGTTTTATCCCATATGGGTAAGTTATAACTATTGTGCCTCTTCAAGAGGACTTTATCCCACCTAGGGGAATTACAAGTAATGATCGACCAATTATATTGTTAGTCATAAATATAAAAGCATAACTAGTTTTAATACGTGTTAGAAGTCTTACACAGGAAGGGTGATAGAAGGGGCTAATGTAAGGGGCCCATATCCTTCTTATAAATATTAATATGGATATGGAAGTTTCTTCCCATGGGAAATTCTTGGAATGGAATGTGTTGCTACTTGAGGCTTTTTTTTTTTCCTTCTATAGCGACTTTGTTACTCTTTGGAAGGGAAATATTCTTCTTCGAAAGGAAACTCTTGAAACATTAGATGTTATTGTAAAAGGCTTTCCTTCATCTTGTAAGGGACTTTTCCAATACCTCCTTCATTGGAAGGGGACTATTCTTCCTAGAGGTCTCTTTAAGATGACGATTTCTTTACGAGATACGTCTTCATGCATAGAAGCTGATGAATGGGGTCCTTCTTGTATTATTAAAGAGACTTCAATGAAGAAAACCCATGACATAATAATGCAATGTCAAATTAGTCTCCCAGCTCCATGTTAGTGTAGGGATGGGGTTCCTTTTGAATGGAATAGACCTTTCACATATATCATCCCCTGGATGGGATTTCTCCTTTTCATAGAAAACTCTTGTAGTAGGGGATGTTGCAATATGAGATGTTGATGTAGAAAGCTCTCATTCCCCATGGAATTACTTTTGCCCAAATGATATTTTTTCTTCTTAGAGGGAATTTTGAAGCACATCATCCCATGGAAAGGGAATCTTCTTCTTTGGAATAAATTCTTGTAATATGGGCAGGGGCTTCAGCATTGATTGCCTTAGAGGAATGCTTGTAATGAAGAGATTGTATTGGAAGGAGCATCATTATGAATGGATTGTCTTGAAAGGAGGCTTCCTTCTTGGAAGTGGTTCCGTTATGACCCGCTTGTCTTGGAAGGGGTTTCGTTATGAAGGAATCGTTCCAAAGCGATTGTTTAGTAATGGGTTTCATATGAGGCTTGACTGTTTAACAAGGGACTTCATTTTGAAGAGATTGTTTAGTAAGGGACTTCATTATGAAGAGATGGTTTAGTAAGGTACCTTGTTCTGGAGGAATTATTTTGTAAGAGGGTATGTTCTAGAGAGATTCTTTGGTAAATGACTTCATTCTGAGGAGATGGTCTAGTAAGGGACCTTGTTCTGCAGGAATTACTTTGTAAGAGGGTTTGTTATGGAGAGATTCTTTAGTAAGGGACTTCATTAAGGGACCTTATTATGGAGGAATTATATTGTAAGGGGGTATGTTTTGGAGATATTCTTTGGTAAGGGACTTAATTATGATGAGATGGTCTTGTAAGGGACCTTGTTATGGAGGAATTACACCTTGTTATGGAGGAATTATTTTGTAAAGGGGTTTGTTTTGGAGATATTCTTTAGTAAATGACTTCTTTATCATAGGATCCATCTATAGGGGTCTCATTGTTGACTTGATCAGGAAGAGACTCCTTGAGAGATGTCTCACCTTAAAGACATTTATACTATGTACTACACAAACAATATCTAAATACTACAAAACATATGCAAGAGTTTGTTGGGTCGAAGATTTGACAAGAAAAGACATAAGAGAGATTGGAATCTTCTCAACACTATCTGTAAATGGCTAAGTATGGATACTGAGCACACTTAGGCTTCCGAGCAAGCTTTTACTTATCCTAGCAAGGTATTTTGCCTTTCGGGTAACGTTATCTTCTAGAATTCCTCTTTAGTGTCAATCCGAGCAGGGTTCACTTTGTCTAGCAAGGTTGTTCTTTAAGTCAAGCATGGTTTGTTTCCTAGCAAACCCTTGGCTAAGCCAAGCTAAAGAAACCAAGTATTTTGGAAGATCTAGCAAGGTTTACTTAATAAACAGTCGTCCCAGCAAGCTTGAAGTAAGTTGATAAAGAAATATATTAAGGACTTATTCTAGCAAGGTTCAACTCAGAACAAGCTACAGTGCTACCAGCACAATCTAAAGTGTTACCAACATACTTTGTTTGTTCAATAAGTTATCAGTAACAAAGAGTTGAAGGGATTCATGAAGAACAAGTTTGCTCGTAAGATCATATCGAGCAAAGTTTGATATGGTCAAGAGGATTGAAGTCTTCTAGGTGAATATTATGAGATTCGTCAATTTCAGGTCTTAATTGTATTCGTTTATCATGTAAACCAACCCGTTTTGTAAACCTAAACCTTTGATATAATCAAAATGATGGATTTTATGTTACAATATTTTTTATACTTGTTGGGTCTCGAAAACATCATGTTCGGTCCTTAAAACGCCTTAAAAACGCTTAAAACGAACTTCAGAGGCCATAATTGTCATTTTTGAAACTATGAAATAATCTTCCGCCCACCCCATTACGATACGCGATGGGGGAGACCTCTAGCCATCGCATATAGCGATCCCCATCAGATCAGATTGTGTTTATTTTATTGTTTTGTTCATACACTCTATTATCCAATCCGATTTTTACACTCTAGATCACTTGCTTAACCCTCTAAATCACTTCCTATAAATACAAGACCCTCTCCTACATTCATCCCTGCTCATAATTCATTTCCCCTCTCAAATTCAAGTTCTTTCAAGGTTATTTTCATTGTTATTGCAAGTTTGACTTCTAAAAGTCAAACTGAGTAAAGTCTTTCATTTTAATTAACTTATGTAGTCTTATTAATACTTGAAGATGTTTATACAACATATATATAATATACACCCCTTTTTACCTTTGGTGGTCACTTTCCCGGTCTCGGTCGGTGAAGTGTCTGGCCTCATAAGGCAAGGCTACATGGAGGACGTACGTAATCCTTGATATATATATATATATACACTTATATAACTTGTTTATACATATTAACCATGTTTAACTTCTGCTCATTTTAGTTTGTATATCATATTTATGAAGTTCCATGGTTATGGGTTTGTAGAGACTAGCCTCGGTTTAACCGTAAATAGTTTCAAACCGTAAACCGAACTTTGTTTACTAGTTTTTTTAAATAATTGTTTAAACATGATTATTGTTTGATTTAAGTTTCTAAAATCATTTATATAAGTTCTATGGTTATGGGTTTGTAGAATCTTACCTAGGTCTTAACCGGAAACAAGATCCAAACCGAGAACCGAACTTTCGTTTAAAGACTTTATTGTTAACTTTTTGGTTGTAAAACTTAAGTATCATAATTTATAAATTATTAAGGCTAGATACTTTAACCCGGTTTCGAGCAAACTTATATTTTTAAAGGACTATTGTTATAATTTCTTAAATATTTACATTTTAAACCTATTGTTTACATTTCTTAACATTTATTTTTATTTAAAGACTTCCATGGAAACTTTTCTAATACACGACTTCTTTTCTTTTAGGCTTTGTTCATTAAACTCTTCATTCCGGTTAATCTCCAAACCAAAAATCTTTCAAGTTTATTACTTGAACGTGAGTACTTTCATTCGCCGTTTTCCATCTTTCGTTTTGGGGGTGATATTGCATATTTATTCAAACTAAATGTTTTATACTTGAGTCCTAAACCATAAAATTTATTGTATACTTTACTTAAATATATGCTCGATTTGGTGTTATATGCTTACATGCTTATATGCTAATGTGTTTACCGCTTTTGGTTGGTTGATTCATAAATCCGAAGCTATTTGGTATTCTCTTATTGCAAGGTGTCGTTAATGTATTCTTATTAACGATTTCATTCAAAATCCGAGTATATATGGCATCCCCTTATAGGAAGGTGTCGCTAATGTATTCTTATTAGCAGTTTCATTTTATCTAAATTGTTGCTATTATTTATTGTTTTGTATACAAGTTGTGGAATTTCCTATTATATACATATTGTTCAAAACTATGAAATTGCTCACCAACCTTTGTGTTGACAAACTTTATTTTATGCAATATTACAGGTTTGACTTTAGGTTGACTCGAGGAGTTGGAGAAAACGAAATCAAGACCGTTAGGATATTAGCAAAATGAACAATATATTATTTGCTATATTTTGTTATGGTTATCGTATGAACAATTGTTATGTGACTTTTATGATTTATGAAATTGAACGAGTTGTTTAAATATTATCACTTTAATAGTGTCATGAGTTCATGGGAAATCCGTTGCACCCCGGCATGTTCCGCCGCCTTTGGTCGGGGTGTGACAGATTGGTATCAGAGCCATGACTATAGGATAGGTGGTTAGACGTAACGACCTAGTATAGTTATGCTTTAGGGTCCTTATACGTGTGCTTATACGTGTTTACTCTACTTGATTGTTTATTGCACTTATTTATTAACTTATTCAATTCAACAAAAATTATAAATGTACACATGCACACACTTTCATAGTATACTAAAGGTATCCTTACCTTAAAACGCAAAAACATAGATTTTCATTGTGTTTTATGGATTACAAGTACTTGGATCCTGTTATTTAAGATCCCTTAAAGGTTGTATTTATATCGGGTTTGTAACCATCATAGAAAGCGAGACACTTTGAAATGACCATTTGACAAAAAGATTCCAAGAATCAAAGGTGATTTACTTACCTGGGATAGTTGAATTGTAGTGCTCGTTTTCTAGCCCAAAGAACCGCGTTATACATGACAATACTTTAAGTTGTCTAATGCGAGCGTTCCGGTGGCCATCCTAATTTTCGGTGTTAAATAAATAGAGCCACAGTGATACGTGGACTAGTGTTTTGACATGACGTTGTATTCCGATTTATTATTTGGTCATTATCGTTATTTGAGTCGAAAACATGAAAAAGACGTGGTGGTACGTGCACCTGTTTAGACTCCAACATGGTATTTAATAAAAAAAAACTTTTAGTGTCGGAATATCAAATCATGGTGGCTCATGTACGATTTTTCCGACTCTACAAATCTCAAAATCTCAAAGTTTTCAAGTTACAACCTCTCAAAAATCATTTACGTTTTGTTTTCGGAATTGTTATTTATATACAAAGTTTTATATTTCATTTAACACTAACATCTCATCATCTCTAACTCTAGGAATTCACAGTAAAACTTGAAATTTTATTTTATTTTTATACACCCTCATATTCATTCTACTTACCTCAAACTTATTTCATTTCTTTATAATTTATAGTATGCGTCCACTAAGACGCCAACCACTCAAGAACTCCAACCGACGCATGGCTGCTTTCGTCGTCAAACAAATGGCCACGGTGATTCCCGAACTTTTAACCCAAACTCAAGCTACCCAACCTCCTCTACCCATTGTTGCACCCGTTGAACCCAAACTCGCATCATACTCTTACAAGCAATTCACTAGTGCTAACCCAACCGAGTTCCTTGGTACAAACTGTGCGATTACCTTGTTGCAATGGTTTGTGACGATGGAAAGTGTGTTTCGACGCATCGAGTGCCCTTATGCAAAAAAGACAAATTTCGCTTCAAGCATGTTTAAGAAAACTGCTCTTACATGGTGGGGTAGTGTTATGCACCTTCAAGGGTCGGAAACAGCTATGGCGCTTCCATGGTCCGATCTCAAGGAATTAATGATGAAGAAGTTCTGTCCCAAACACGAGCTCCAAAAGCTCGAGGAAGAATTTTGGAACTTGAAGCAAGAAAATGGTGATAATGCCGCCTACTCACTCTGTTTCCATGAGTTGAGCATACTCGTCCCTTATTTGGTTACCCCGGCGGAATGTGATCTTGACAAATACATTGGGGATTTACCTATGAAAATCCGGGACTCAGTAATGAGTAGCAAACCCGTGAACCTTGAGGACGCCATTACTCTAGCCGGTGCGCTATCGGAAAACCATGTCAAAGCGGGTACCCTAACCCTCAAGAAGCCAAGTGAAAAAAGCAAAACCGAACCCGCACCTCAAGCCAAAGTTGACCCATCACCTCAAGCATCAACTACTCAAACTCTTCCCGCCACAACAACCAAAAGAAACCCAAAACCAACTACCAAAACTTTGTTGTTACCCAACCAAAACTTCAACAACAACAACCACAAGTTCCACCACAACATCGAAAACCCTATACCGGTACTTTCCCGCTATGCAACAATTGCCAACTTCACCACCCATCTCACTTGCCTTGTCGCCATTGCAATCTTTATAACCGATTTGGTCATCTAAACACCACATGTCGATCCTCACAACGAACCTAACCCAATCAAATAAGAACCACTCCCCAAAATTTCCAAAACCGTTTTGTACCATACCCACAAAACCCTCCTCAAAAACCCCGAGCTTGCTTTAACTATGGTGATCCCAACCATTCCGCAATAATTTCCCTCGCCTAGCCTATGCTAACCAAGCCCAAACCTTGACCGTGCCCTACAATCTAACCCAAGCTTACCAAGTCCAAACCTACCAACCACAACTTCCCCAACTCAATGCACCACTCATCCAACCCATCAAAGCCATCCAAGAACCACCTCCTCCTCCCCCTCAAGTACCTCAAGGAAACCCCGGTAATCAAGGACGAGCTTTTATGATGAACCCTAATCAAGCTCAAGTGGCGAACGATGTTGTGAACGGTATGTTTCTAGTGAACCATGATATGGCTTCTATTTTATTTGATACGGGTGCCAATAGAAGTTTTATTTCTTTGAAATTTGAGTCTAAAATTTCCGTGTCGCGAACCAAGATTTCTCGACCGTTTTCCGTCGAAGTCGCCAATGGAAATTCCATCACCATCAAATCTGTCGTCCGCGATTGTACTCTTATCCTCTCTAATCACAAATTCTCCATCGATATCATCCCGATGCAAATGGGAAGTTTCGATATTATAGTAGGCATGGATTGGTTATCTTTGCATCGTGCTGAAGTTGTTTTTTTCGATAAATTCATTCAAATTCCGCTCGTCAACGGTAAAATTCTCAAAGTCTTCGGTAATACTACTTCTAGAAGGCTAAATCTCATGTAGTGCTTCCAATCGCAAAAATACTTACGCCAAAAGTATGTTCCATTCCTAACTCTTGTGGTGGTAAAAGACAAAAAGGAACCTTGACTTTTCAATAAGGGGCGCGCTAGCTAGGCCGTTTTCTTGCAGGAGTGCTAGCGCGCGCCCTTATGTTTTCTTTGCTTGCGAGCGACTTTCTATATCTTTTTATTAATACCGTATTTTTAGCTTGAGTTAGAAGCTAGCCAATCAAAATATCAAAATATTGTAAGCATCCATTATCATGTAATGGAATCAGATGCAAACCCAAAATAATCTAGCCATTACTATCAAAGCTATTGGACATCAATGGTATCGGAGCTGATGATGTCACTGGTCTTCCACCCGTTCGTCAGGTTGAATTTCGAATCAATCTTGTGCCCGTGGCCAAGGCTCCTTATCGTTTAGCCCCGTCGGAAATGCAAGAATTGTCGAACCAACTCAAAGAACTTTCCGATAAAGGTTTCATTCGCCCAAGCTCTTCCCCTTGGGGCGCTTCCGTCCTCTTCGAGAAAAAGAAAGATGGTTCGTTTCGTATGTGCATTGATTATCAAGAACTTAACAAACTCACTATTGAAAATCGTTATCCTTTGCCACGAATCGATGATCTCTTCGACCAACCTCTAGACGCAACTTGTTTCTCAAAAATCGATCTTCGATCGGGTTATCATCAATTGCATTTTCGCAAAGAAGACATTCCAAACACCGCTTTCCCGTACTCGATATGGACATTTCGAATTTTTGGTCATGCCATTCGGGTTAACCAACGTACCTGCGGTATTTATGGACCTCATGAACCACATTTGCAAACCATTTCTTGCTAAATTCGTTATTGTCTTTATTGATGACATCCTTATCTTTTCCAAGACCAAAGCCGAACATGAGCATAATTTGCGTTTCATTCTCGAGCTCCTTAGAAACGAACGACTCTATGCCAAATTATCCAAATGTGAATTTTGGCTAGAGGAAGTTCAATTTTTGGGACATATCGTAAACGACAAAGGTATTCATGTCGATCCCGCTAAAATTGAGGCCGTTAAGGATTGGAAAACTCCAACGACTCCCACGTAAATTCGATCCTTCCTCGGTTTGGCCGGATATTACCGGCGATTCATTCGAAACTTTTCCAAAATCTCTTTACCTCTCACCTCCCTCACTCATAAAGGAAAACCATTCGATTAGGGTTCAAAACAAGAGGAAGCCTTTCATACCCTCAAGGACATGCTTTGAAATGCTCCCATTCTAACCCTTCTCGATGGAAACGATGATTTTGTTGTATTTTGCGATGCATCTCATCAAGGTCTCGGTTGTGTTCTCATGCGACGAGGTCAATTCATCTCCTACGCATCAAGGCAACTTAAGGTCAACGAGAAGAACTATACGACTCATGATCTCGAACTTGGTGCCGTCGTTTTCGCTCTCAAAATCTGGAGACGTTACCTTTACGGTACAAAATGTGTTATGTTTACCGACCATAAAAGCCTTCAACGTATTTTTGACCAAAAAGATCTCAACATGAGACAACGATGATGGGCCGAATTACTTAGGGATTACGATTGCGAGATTCTCTACCTTCCCGGTAAAGCGAATGTTGTCGCCGACGCCCTAAGTCGAAAGGTTAATGTTAAATCCGTTCTACTTTTAAGCGTTGTTATTCAAACCGATCTTCAAATTCGTATCTTTCAAGCTCAGCGTACCTCCGTTGAAGAAAGTAACATGTACGACGAAGTGTCATGTGGAGCCGAACTTCAACTCGAAACTAAACCCGATGGTCTTTTGTACTTTCTCAATCGTTTGTGGGTTCCCGATCGCGATGACCTTCGTACTTGTATACTCGATGAAGCTCACAATTCGCGGTATTCCGTTCATCCCGGTGCGGATAAAATGTATTTCGATCTTCGTGCTACCTTTTGGTGGTCGTGTATGAAAAAAGACGTAGCGTTGTATGTATCTAAATGTCTTACTTGCTCAAAAGTCAAAGCCGAACATCAAAGACCTTTTGGTCTACTCGAGCAACCACCGATTCCCGTTTGGAAATAGGAAGACATTGCTATGGAATTTATCACCAAACTACCAAACACCCAAAAAGGAAACAATTGTATTTGGGTGATCATCGATCGTTTGACCAAGTCTGCTCATTTCATTCCGATCCGCGAGAAGTATTCTGTCGAGCAGCTTGCTCAAATCTATGTTCGGGAAATTGTGTGCCGACACGGTTTACATTTGACTATCATATCCGATCGCGATGCTCGTTTTACCTCTCATTTTTGGCGATCTCTTCAAGAAACCTTGGGAACACTTCTCGATCTTAGCACCGCTTATCATCCTCAAACGGACGAAGAATCCGAACGTACAATTCAAACACTCGAGGATATGCTACGAGCGTGTGTTCTTGATTTTGGTGGGAATTAGGATTCTGACATTCCTTTCATCGATTTTTCTTATAATAACAATTATCATTCTAGCATCAAGATGGCTCCTTTCTAAGCTCTTTACGGTCGTAAATGTCGTTCTCCAATTAGTTGGAACTAAATCGGTGAAGCTCAAATCACGGGACCTGAAATAGTCCAAGAAGCCACCGACGTTATCGATCAAATCCGAAAGAACCTCCTAGCCGCTAGAAGTCGTCAAAAGAGTTATGCCGAAAAACGGCGAACACCGATCGAATTTAATGTTGACGATCTTGTCCTTCTAAAAGGGGGTAGTCCGTTTCAGAAAGAAGGGTAAACTAGCTCCTCATTTCGTTGGTCGTTTCAAACTTCTTGAACGTGTTGGGAAGGTAGCTTATCGACTCGAACTACCGGAAGAACTTGTCGGTGTTCATCCGACTTTTCAAGTTTCGAATCTTAAAAAGTGCTTATCCGAGGGTAATCTTTATATGCCTCTCGACGAAGTACATGTCGATGAGTTGTTGATCATGGTTGAACGCCCCGTTGAGATCATGGATCGCAACGAGAAGAAAACAAGTCGTATTCGTATTCGGTTATTCAAAGTTCGATGGGAATCACGGCGTGGCGCATAATTCACTTGGGAATGAGAAGATATAATGAAGGAGAAGTATCCACACTTGTTTGCATCATAATCTTCGTCTTTATTTCGGAACAAAATTTCTTAAAGTAGGGGATACTGTGACATTCGTCAATTTCGGTTCTTAATTGTAGTCGTTTTTGTATTCGTTTATCATGTAAACCGACCCGTTTTGTAAACCAAAACCTTTGATATAATCAAAATGATGGATTTTAAGTAACAATATTTTTTTATACTTGTTGGGTCTCGAAAACATAATTTTTGGTCCTTAAAACGCCTTAAAAAAACTTAAAACGAACTTCAGGGGTCATAATTGTCATTTTTGTAACTTTGAAATAATCTGCCACCCACCCCGTCGTGATACGCGATGGGGGAGACCTCTAGCCATCACGTATAGCGATCCCCATCAGATCAGATTGTGTTTATTTTGTTGTTTTGTTCATACACTCTATTATCCAATCCGATTTTTACACTCTAGATCACTTGCTTAACCCTCTAAATCACTTCCTAAAAATACAAGACCCTCTCCTACATTCATCCCTGCTCATAATTCATTTCCCCTCTCAAATTCAAGTTCTTTCAAGGTTATTTTCATTGTTCTTGGAAGTTTGACTTCTAAAATTCAAACTGTGTAAAGTCTTTCATTTTAATTAACTTATGTAATATTATTAATACTTGAAGATGGTTATACAATATATTCATAATATACACCCCTTGTTACCTTTGGTAGACACTCTCCCGGTCTCAGTCGGTGAAGTGTCGGGCCTCGTAAGGCAAGGCTACATGGAGGACTTATGTAGTCCTTGATATATATATATATATATACTTATATAACTTGTTTATACATATTAACCATGTATAACTTCTGCTCATTTTAGTTTGTATATCATATTTATGAAGTTCTATGGTTATGGGTTTGTAGAGACTAGCCTTGGTTTAAGCGTAAATAGTTCCAAACCGTAAACCGAACTTTGTTTACTAGTTTTGTTAAATAATTGTTTAAACATGCTTATTGTTTGATTTAAGTTTCTAAAATCAGTTTTATAAGGTTTGTAGAATCTTACCTCGGTCTTAACCCGAAACAAGATCCGAACTGAAAATCAAACTTTCGTTTAAAGACTTTATTGTTAAATTTTTGGTTGTAGAACTTAAGTATCATCCATGAACTTACTGTGAGATGGAAACCGAACCAAACCAAACTAAACCGATTTCACTCGCTTAAGACACACTAGTGTGTTTTGATGTGTTGTAAAACACACATACTTTCCTTATCGTTTTATCATGTTTTAAGTACTTAATTGTTTAATTAATAAGAGTTATGGATGGTTTTTTCTTGATTTTACAAAGATTGAATTTTAATTGTAGGTTATTTGTTTTGATGGAGAAAAGAGTAAAGTTTGAAGACTCTAGGGGCCTTTTTAATCAATTTTGAAGACTACAACTCAAGACTCGACCCAAGACCACAAGATCCAAGCCTTTTATGCATAATATATTAAGTAAATTAAAGAAAATAAGAACCCTAACAGCCATCAATCCCGAAATCAGCAGCCAACTAGGAAAAAAATAACCCTAAAAGCCCCCGTTCAAGAGGAAAAATTCGTTTTTTGCAATTCTTGAGCCAAGGGAAGAAGAAGGAGGCTAAGGACGGTTGTGGAAAGCAGTTAGGGACCATATACACTCATAATCTCAGCCATAATATTGAGTAATACATCCATAAACTTGGTGTTTTTGTTCAAGAACCCTAACTAGTTGATTTGATCTTTTATGTTGGATTGTTTTGCAAGTAACTTGAAGATTGACTTGTGTTTGATTGAGATTGATTCTTGAATGAGTTTACTTATGTTTATGTTGAGTTTTATTTTGTTTAAATCAATTGTTTACTGCTGTCCAAATAATATGCTCGGCTAAACTCGTTAGTTCTACCTAGTTAGATGAATATGGTTAGGTTTTAACTAGTTTAGTGGATTGTTTGATCATCATGAATTGATTTGTTAATGAAAAGATTGGTCTAACGTTGAATTAAGTTGTATTTATTGGCTATGTTTTTATTAATTATACTCATAATCTCATACTTCGATTAATTGAATTAGTTTTGATTGATACTTGCATGTTCAATTCTTTACTTTGTGTTTAGAAATTGTTTGCGGGTGTACAACTGTAGGGTTTAAGTGGGTAAGTTAATTGATTAGATTCAGCGGGTAGGCACATTCTTAGAGACCGAGAGGTGATAAGAAGTAAACTCGTCTCATAGCTTTTACTTTTTAGGATTAGGATCGCGCGAGAGCGGGTTCGGTTCTTGTCGGGTTTGGGTTTTTGAGTGATTAGTTGGTCTAGTTTAAGTTAAACTAAATTTTTTCTCTATCCTTGGTTGCGTAGTATTCGTCTCCATTAGGGTAGTGTGTCGGTGAGACCGAGAGGAGAGTCGACATTAGAACACTTTAACAATTCGTTTCCTGGTTTGTTCTTAAAATCAATTAAGTTTAAGTTAGAGTTTGTTGGTGAGACCGAGAGGTGATCTAGCTTTCTTGATAGAACCTTAGTTGTGTCATCCTTAGGAACCGGTGTCGTGAGATTTTTCAATCCATTATCTTATTATACATTCTATATGATTCTTACCTAGGTAGACGTTTTCTCCGATTGCAGTTAAGTCTCTATGTTTTATCAAGTGTTAAGTTAAGTTAAGTTAAGTTAAGTTAAGTTAAGTTTAATTAAATAATTTAGTTAAAGTAAGTTAGGTTAAGTAGTTAATTATTAAAAATAATTTAAATATTCTTAGGTGAGTCTTGGTTAGGGTTAAATATTAAAAACGTTTTCACGTGTCCTTGTGTTCGATACTCGGACTTCATTAGTGCTATACTATTAAGTGATCGGTACACTTGCCGGTTTTGTGTGGTTTCTTTAGGAGTCTTGTTTAATAAATTTAAAGCTTAGTTGTGAGAGCATCATTATACACACATCAAGTTTTTGGCGCCGTTGCCGGGGACACGGTTAGAGGCGTATTAAGAACGACTCGAGTTAGGACTTACCTTGTTTGCTACTTGTTTTCTTATTTGCTTTGTTTGTTAGTTTAAAATAATTTAGCTAATTTTAGTTTATTTTGTTTATTTTAATAGTTTATGCGACGTACTCGATCTCTAGGACCACCAAAAGCCGATGGATTTTCCGAACCTGAGAGAGAGTTGTGTGAGAGACGTCGTGCAAAGCCGTCTTCCAGTTCGTCTTCGTCTTCTGTTGGTAATACATCCTCTTCTCCCACTTTTTCTGAACCCGACATTAGGGATAGGATTATGGCCGGAACACAACCAAGAAGGACAGTTGCACACTGGGCCCATCCGGTCAACGCTGGTGCGAGATCCAGTATTGCTCCACCAGCCATCGCAGTTCAGACGAGTTGGGAGATTCCATCGAATGTTATGAACACCATTTCCCATTCTGCACAATTTAACAGGTTGCTCCACGAAAACCCGCATTCTCATCTCACTCGCATCGCACGTATTTGTGACACGTTTCATCTTGCCAACGTATCCGAAGATGCCATCAAACTCCGCATCTTTCCATTCTCACTCGTTGATCAGGCGAGTCTGTGGCTTGAGTCCTTTCCACAGGGATCCATTGCTACTTGGGCCGCCATGCAGACCCAGTTTCTTGAGAAGTACGATCCTCCGGCTAAGGCCGCTCGTTTGCGTAACCAGATTCATTCTTTTCAGATGGAGGACACCGAGAGTTTCTATGAGGCGTGGGAGAGATTCAAAAATTTACTCGCTTTATGTCTGAACCACGGCCTGCAAGACTGGGCGGTTGTTGAAAAGTTCTATAACGAAGTGACGTACGCGACTCAGAGTATGCTTAACACTGCTGCGGGAGGCAACTTATTGACGATAAAGGATACCGATGAGTGCATTGCCTTGTTTAACGGTTTAGCCATGAGTGGATACCAGCGACTACCCGCTAAGAGCACCAAAACTGTCAACTCCTTATCACGCGGTATACATTCGGTCGACATGAGCACCGCACTTGCGGCACAGGTAGAGGCGTTGGCAAAGATTGTGAAGGACTTGCAGGTGAAGAGTAAGTTGTGCGAAATCTGTAGAGGAGGGCATGATACCGTTCAGTGCCCCGTAGGTTTCCAGGAGGAGGCTGTCGACATTGTTAATAATCCGAACCAAAATCCAAATTCATTGAATTCTTATAATTCGGGTTGGAGAGGTAACCGAAATTCCAACTGGAGGAACGCAAATCATTCCGGCTTCCAGCCGCGTCAGAGTCTATTCTAGGATTCCGGTGAGGGAGCGAGTAGTGGGGAGAAGAAGCCCACGTTAGAGGAGATGATGGCACAGCAGACACATATGCTGTCGCAACTTAGGACTCGAGAGGACTCCCGTCACAAAGAGACTCAAGAAAAATTTCGAGAGCACGAGTCACTCATGAGGAATCAAGGAGCATCAATTCAAAATCTTGAGAGGCAGATGGGGGAAATAGCAAGTTGTCTGAATGAGAGGTCGCCAGGTACCCTTCCGAGTAACACTGAGCAAAACCCGAAGGCGTTCGCGAAGGCTGTGACGAAGAGGAGCGGTGCAGGGGCACATAGTGAGCCAGTGAATCAAGAGCCTACAATCGATGATGGGAGCAGGTGGATGAGGAGATTCAGATGGAGTTTCCACCGCCCAAGGTGCATTAGAGGCGAAGCCCAGGAAGTACAACACAGGCCGAGGACCAGCCATTACCCAGCGCACCACTGAGAGTCTACAAACCTAGACTTCCATATCCCGGGAGAGTCCGCAGGGATAGAGACAAGGAGCAGAACTTCAAATTTCTTGATCTTCTAAAGCAACTTCACCTTAATATTCCGTTCCTTGAGGCACTAACTCAAAAGCCGAAATATGCAAAGTTCCTTAAGGATATTCTTTCGGGTAAGGAGAATCTAGCTGAGGTCTCTTCCATCCCGCTGAATGCTGGTTGCTCAGCAGTCTTACAGAGGAAGCTACAAAAAAAGATGTCCAATCCTGGGAGTTTCACGATTCCCTGCATCTTGAGTGATAATAAGGTTGTTCATGCGCTGGCAGATCTTGGTGCCAGTATTAATCTCATGTTGTATTCCGTGTATCGCAAGTTGGGTCTAGGCGAACCATGTCCTACCCGTATGAGTATCCAGCATGTTGATCGTTCTATGAAATACCCCCGAGGGGTGGTCGAGAACATGCTTGTTCGTGTCGACAAGTTCATCTTCCCGGTGGACTTTGTCATCTTGGACATGAACGATGATGATAGTGTCCCACTTATCTTAGGCCGACCATTCCTTGCCACTTCACATGCGTTGATCGACGTCTGCGAGGGTAAGTTGATTTTGAGAGTTGGGGATGAGAATGTCACCTTTGACGTTCGACAGTCACTGAAACACCCCAAGTCTACTGATGACGACTCCTTATACTTCATCGAGACCATCATGGAACATGTTGGGAGTTTTTCAGCGAGATCTGTGGAGGATATGCCTCCAACACCCATATTCTCGATAGGGAGATTTCGGAGATTGAGATGGTTTCCATGACCAATCAGTCCTTAGATGACGACACCAAGTCGCATATCCCTGAATCTGGCGTGTCTGATAAGATCGTACGAGACGATCCGATGGACCTACCTTCCGTCGAGAGTCCTCCTTCTTCCTTAGAGCTTAAGGACTTGCCTGCCCATCTTGAGTATGTGTTTTTAGATGAAGAGAGGAAGTTGCCGGTTATCATTGTATCTAATTTGACAGAGGTCGAGAAGCGGAAGTTGTTGAGGGTACTACGAGAGCACAAGGAGGCAATTGCATGGAAGATTATCGACATTAAGGGTATCAACCCTTCGTGTTGAACTCATAAAATCCTCATGGAGGATAACTTCAAAACTGTCGTTCAGCCGCAACGGCAGCTTAATCCAAAAATACAGGAGGTTGTGAAAAAGGAGATTATTAAACTCCTTGATGCGGGGATCATTTTCCCCAATTCTGATAGTGCTTGGATGAGTCCAGTCCAAGTGGTTCCTAAAAAGGGTGGCATGACTGTCGTCACCAACGAGAGGAACAAGCTTATTCCCACTAAGACTGTGACAGGATGGCGAGTCTGCATCGACTATCGCAGACAAAATGATGCCACCATGAAAGACCACTTTCCTTTACCCTTCATTGATCATATGTTGGAGCGTTTAGCAGGTCATTAGTACTACAGTTTCTTAGATGGTTTCTCCGGGTATTTCCAGGTTCCGATAGCTCCCGACGACAAGGAGAAAACCACTTTTACCTGCCCTTATGGAACGTTTGCCTATAAACATATGCCGTTCGGACAGTGTAACGCTCTGGCCACATTCCAGAGGTGTATGGTGGCCATTTCCATGATATGATCGAAGACTCCAAGGAGGTGTTCTTGGACGATTTTTCTGTTTTTGAGAGTTCTTTCGATCATTGTTTGTCTAATCTTGAGAGGATGATGTCCCGCTGCGTCGACACCAACCTATTCCTTAACTAGGAGAAGTGTCATTTCATGGTTCGCGAGGGCATTGTTCTGGGGCATCGGATTTCGAGTGCGGGGATAGAGGTTGACCGAGCGAAGGTCGAGACCATTTCTAATATTCCCCCGCCCACTTCTGTGAGATCCATTCGTAATTTTCTAGGCCATGCCGGGTTCTACCGTCGGTTCATCAAAGATTTTTCTAAAATCGCGAGACCCATGACCAAACTTCTGGAAAAGGATGCTCCATTTGTGTTTTCTGAGCAGTGTATCGAGGAGTTTGATATTCTGAAAGACAAACTCGTTAACGCCCCGATAAT
Organism: Bidens hawaiensis; assembly: GCF_021521415.1. Classification (NCBI taxonomy): domain Eukaryota; kingdom Viridiplantae; phylum Streptophyta; class Magnoliopsida; order Asterales; family Asteraceae; genus Bidens; species Bidens hawaiensis. The sequence goes on along the minus strand of NW_027493375.1, from coordinate 246,245 downwards.
GGTTGCTCCCGACTGGTCGTTACCATTTGAGTTGATGTGTGACGCGAGCGACTTCGCAGTCGGAGCGGTTCTTGGACAGCGGAAGTATAAACACTTCCATCCGATTTACTATGCTATCCGGACCTTAAATGGTGCAAAGGAGATCTATACCACCACCGAGAAAGAGCTTTTAGTTGTGGTTTTCACATTCGATAAATTTAGGTCCTATCTTTTTTTGTCCAAGACGATTGTGTATACGGACCATGCTGCTATTCGATATCTCTTCAGCAAGCAGGATGCTAAACCTCGTCTTATCTGATGGCACCTGTTGCTTAAAGAGTTCGATATTGAGATCCGTGATAAAAAGGTGGCCGAGAATGTGGCGGCCGATCTGCTTTCACGTCTAGAGGGAGCTGAGTTAGGAGATTCGGGGGTCAGGATCGACGATCGTTTTCCGACAGAGAGTCTCATATTTGTTATGGCATAGGAGGAGGGTTTTCCATGGTTCGCTGACTTCGCGAACTATCTTGCTGATGGGTACCTCCCGAAGATGCCTTACCAGCAAAAGAAGAAATTATTTGCTGATGTTAAGTTTTACATGTGGGACGACCCATATCTTTTCCGTATTGGTGCTGATCAGTTTATTAGGAGGTGTGTAGATGCTAAGGAGGGATGGCATATTCTAAGCCACTGTCATGTGGGACCGACATGAGGTCACCACGGTGCGAGTTCGACGGCGAAGAAGTTGTTTGATTCTGGATTCTATTGGCCATCGATTTTCAAATATGCTCATTTCTTCGTTAAAAGCTGTGACCGATGCCAACCTGTCGGTAATATCTCATACCGGAATGAGATGCCCCAAAGTGCGATTCAGGTATGCGAGGTTTTTGACATTTGGGGTATTGATTTTTTGGGTCCGTTTCCGTCGTCTAGAGGGAACAAGTACATTCTTGTGGCTGTTGATCGCGTTTCCAAGTGGGTGGAGGCCAAAGCCTTGCCCACTAACGACGCCCGAGTTGTAGTGAGATTTTTCAAAAATCTTTTCTCTCGTTTTGGAGTCCCGAAAGCCTTGATCAGTGATGGAGGTACTCACTTCTGCAATGCGCAGATGGAGAAGGCGTTGCAGCGCTATGGGGTCACCCATCGGCTTGCGACCGCCTACCACCCACATACAAGTGGGCATGTGGAAGTGAATAATCGGGGAATCAAACGTATTCTTGAGAAAACCGTTAGTGCGAATCGTCGGGATTTGTCCGACAAATTAGATGACGCTTAGTGGGCCTTCCGTACAGCCTACAAGACTCCGACTGATTCCACACCGTTTCAAATGATTTATGGGAAGGCCTGTCATCTTCCAGTTGAGTTGGAGAACCTCACTTCATGGGCCCTTCAAAGGGTTAATCTTGATTTATCCGCCGCAGAGGGCAATCGTTTCCACCAGTTACACGAGTTAGGGGAGCTCCGAGATCACGCATATGCTCAGTCATTTAGGTATAAGGAGCGGACGAAGGAACTGCATGATAGAAAGCTGAAGGGTAATAAGCAGTTCAAGTGTGGCGATAAGGCCTTATTGTAAAACTCCCGGTTGAGGTTATTCCCCGGAAAGTTGAAATCCCGATGGTCGGGATCGTTCGCAGTCACTGAGGTTTTCACGTATGGCAATATTGAGATACAAGATCAGAGCGGGATGTTTAAGGTGAATGATCATAGGTTGAAGCATTGTATAGGCGAGCCGATAGCTGATCAGACAGTCGATGTGTTCTACCTTGACTCATTCACCGAGGCATAGACATGTTGGATGCATCACTCGGGAGGTTGCCCGAGTTGTAGAGTCTGTATTTTTAGTATTTTTGCTATCTGTTTTGCTTATTTTGTCTTTGTTAGGATGTTCCGAATTGAAACCGCTAATACTCAATCTCCATTCGAGTCGGTCGATTTTAGGGGTATTTTGTTTTAAAATAATAATAAAAAATTAAAAAAAATTAAAAAATAAAAAACACAAAAATTTATTTATTTCTTATGTTTTTTTTTGTCTTGTACGCCGCTACATGCGAGCGAGTTTGAGTTATTGTAGGTTTATTATGCGCATGGTAGCTCTGGATGGCGTTTTGGAACTAGTTCTCTCGAGATTGTGGCCGCGAATTAAATGTTATACGGTCGTTCGATTGATACACAGCTGGTGAATATTCTGCATATAAACCAATGGAGTAACCGTTCTCTGTTTTACTTTTTGCTTTCAGTTTTATTTTTATTTTATTTTATTTCTTTTCCTTATTCCCATCGAGGACGATTTCGTTCTAAGTGTGGGGGTGGAAATTTATTTTACTTAGTTGTAGGAAAAAATAAATAAATAAAAAGTTTTAACTTAGTTTTTGTTTTTCGTTTTCTTACTTAGTTTTATTAAAATCAAAAATAAAAAAAATAATAAGTTTTAAATAAACATGTCCCTTGAAAATTGTTTTTTGTTCTACGTTAAGCAGGAAATGATATTATTACCAATGTGCTAACGAACTCTCGGAACTTTTGAAATATATAATATAATAATAAAAGAAGGGATGGTTCACATAACTGGTTTGGGATGTGTCGGTAGGCCCAACTAGCTTTGATAGTCCTCTTTAGCAGTTTTTATATATATAATAATTTGAAAAACGGTGAAACCGAATTTCGATGCTTAGGGAGGATTACCATAATCTGAAAACTTTGAGATGGTTATACTTAGATGCACTCAAAACCAGCATACACCACATGTCCATCTTTTTACGAGCTTAGAAATAGTTTTATATTTTAGGGCGATATAAAAGATTGAAAAAAAAATAAAAAAAAGAAAGAAAGAAAAAAAAAGTATGTTTTGAAAGTTATGTGTATTCTCAAAAGTTGTTCAAGAAAAGCAAAATGCTTGTGAAGAAAGTTATGTATTGTAAAATGCCAAAAAAGCATTCGTTAAAGTTAGTAAAAGAGGCCAAAGATGCACATACTAGACGGGACTTAGAGTTTACCTGTTACCTTGGGGATAATGACTCTGAGGATACACTATTGGGGCTCGAAGGTTCTTAGTCAATAAATATCATGATATAATGCTAAATATTTATGTTTCCCGTGTGTATTTTATTTAATATTTTAATTGTTTTTGTTCGTTTTTAGTCAAGATTTGTATACTAGTAACGTTTTTGTGTGTCATAGGTTCCGGGAGTTGATCGTGATTAAAAAGGGCGAAAAACGAGCTAAAACGAGCCGAAACGGAGATCCGGAACGCGTCAGGAAGGGTCAGAACAGAGAGCCGGTCAGACCGGGCCGGTCTGACCGCCCCTTGGTGGAGCACGCCGCACCACGCGGAGGGGTGCTGATATCCCGTCGCGCAGCGCCTAGGGGCTGCTGATGAGTTTTTAATTCGTTTTTGCTTAATGTCGGGCCTTGTTTTCGCTGTTTAAACACCTTTAACTTAAACCTGACATAACCTGAAACACTTGGTCGATTTTGGAGAGCTCTTGGAGCTATTTTACGCGTTTGTTGGTGATTTTGAAGGAGAGAGAACATCCGGTGAAGAGCTACATGTTCACGTTCGAGTTTACGGGGTTTATCATCTTCGATTCCCCGTTTCTTATACTTTCACCATGTTTTCGTTATTATTTGTTTTGTTTGATTAAGATTTTAATATGCTAGGCTAAATTCCATAGACTGCCTAGGTCGTGATGAACCTTAGTTCGGTTTGATTTTATTTGGATTTTCGTTTCGTTATGGATTTTATGTTCTAAGTAAGCGGTTGTGTTTGACTTAATTGTTGTGTTTGATTGCTTGGTTTTGTTTACTTGAATTTATTGTTTCACATTGCCCTTGTTGATTGTTTCATAGGATAGGGTTTTGTTAGGTCAATTACTGTGTGTTCTTGGCTAGTTTGTGATTAATATGCATTAAAATCATAGAAACAATAAAATCAAGTAAAAAGATAAAAGTGAGCTGCTAGTCTAACAAGCTGTAAGGTGATAGGCTATTAATAGATCTTTGCCTGTCGGGATTGCTAGATTTAGTTTTTCGTGAGGAGTCCGTCTAGGTTTGATTGTCAGCTTAGTCTATTAAGTTAATTGAATCTGCTTTGCTATCTTTGAATTCCGCGCTGTAAGGTAGGTTTTTGTCATAAAAGATACTTAGACATAAGCGATTAAATAACCGTAAGAAAGTTTAATATAAAACTGGTGAGTATTAAAACTTGTTAGAAATCCATAGGCGTCTTCTTGAAGTTCAAGGGTCCTGTTCGTGTTTTCTGTCAATGGTCTATTTTATGATCACAGTTCCATAACGTGAGTTTTCCATTTAACTAATAACCGTAACTTTGGGGATTCTGGCCTATGTAGTTATCTTTTTCATCTGAATTAATCTAAGTTTTCTAAATTATTTATTAGTTAAAACTAATTAGGGTTTAAGTTTTATTAATTAGTTAATAAGTAATGATTATGTTTTGTTATTATTATAAGAATTAGGGTTTCTTTTATTAATATATTAATTAGTTTATTAATAGTTTAATTAAAGTAATCATTAGTTAATTATTATTAAAGTTTAATTAATTAGTTTTAAAATCCCTCTCAAATATTATTAATAAATAGTCGTGTCTTGTAGTTGAGTCTAATTTGCTAGTTTCGGAATTTAAAGAGTCTTGTGGGTTCGATATCCGGACTTACTTAGCTGTACTAGAGTCGACTGGTTCACTTGCTGGTTAGTAGTTTAAGTTAAGTTTAAGGGTCTAGAGTATTACTTAGTGTCTAGATTAGTTTAATTTTAGTTATTAATTATTTGACTACTTCAAGCACATCAAGTGTTTGGCGCTTTTGCCGGGGACTCTTGGCGATTGCGTTATTAGTTTTGATTGGACTTACTTGCTATATACGTGCTATTGTGTTTTTGCTTTTGAGTTTTTAGGGTTTTAGTTAATTAGCTTTTTACGTGTTTATTTTTATTTTTTTTATTGTGAGTCGTAGGTGTCTAATTGTCCGTGTCTTTTGCTTGTTTAGATTCCTGTAATTATGTGTGAAATTTGTAATGGACCTCACTTTACCACTAAATGTCCATACTACAGTAACCTTAATTGTGATACGTGTGGTGATCCTCATTTACACTATGATTGTCCATACAAGGGTTCTCTCTTTATTTGTTATAGATGCGCTGGTTGTCATATGACTCGTGCATGTCCATATAATCGTACTAACCCTTCTGTGCAGCCGGTACAAAATTTTTCACATGGACCTTTTCCGTATTATTTTGAAAATTCGTATCAGCAACCTCAGCAAAACCAAGAGCAGTGTTATGATCAATTTTCTAAAAGCCTTTCTGATGAGGATGTAGCTGCTATGGGTAGGATAGAAAAGATGTTGGTCCAATACATGGCTACAGATACCCAAAAGATGTTCGTTAAGCATGATACCATCTTCAAAAATCATAAGGATATTATTACAGATCTCCAACGTCAAGTAGAAGATATTTCTAGGAGACTGGATGAAGAAGATGAAATGAAGAGGTTGAGATCCTTGGAATATGTTGAGCACTCAGATGAGAAGATCATTCAAGTAACAGAGACAAAAATGGATGTTGAAGTCCCACCTCCGGTTTCACATGCTATTATTGATTTTTGGAGTGACTCTGATGATGAGATAAACGAAGAGGAGAGTGTGCAGCTGGAGGAGCAACCGACACCTGGTTATAAGTATTATGCAGAAGGAAACTATTTGGGATACATGAATCGGTTAGGCGAGTTGTTCCCGACGTTTCCAGAAGAAGGGAAAGAGCCAATCATGGAATATGTAGATGAAGAAGAGGAGATCGTCCCGGATATGGAGACACGAGTGGTTGATGAAGTCCCACCTCAGGTTTCACAGGTATGTGTTACTAATTGTACTGAGTTTTGTAGTGACTCCGATGATGATTGTGACGAGGAGGAGTGGGCTGCATATCTGAGATCAATTATGGTGAAACCTGTGTTTGAGGAAAAGATAAAATTGGGAGAGTCACTCGAGCTAATGTTTGGTGTTGAGGATATGGTTAAGGTTGATAATGAGCTTAATGAGGAAGATGAATTCTTGAATCTGGAGTTGGATGGATTGTCGGATTATGAAGAGGGAGACACATTAGACGTTAATGAGGATGTTGCGTTTTTCGAGGCCCTCCTCGTAGAGGATAGTGTAGATGAGGATGTGGTGTTAGAGGAAGAACACTATTGTCGGCCCGTGGACTGTGTTTTGAATGCTTATCAGGAATTAAAACCACGGGAGAAGGTCGATGATGATAGGTTACCTGAAAACCGAAGTTGCGTATATTTTAGGAGATGGTCTACCGGAGTGAAAAAGCCATTAAATGTCAAACACGACCAGTCTTCTCGATATTTACAACGCATTCGGCTCTTGCCAGGTAAGTTTAAATATTGGTGGTCTGACCCGTTACTGATTTTTAATTCTAATTTAATATTTTGCGGTTCCTTCATTGATATATTAATGTTTGATAAATTCCGGGTGGAACTAAACGGGTTAGATAGGGTCCAGATCAAGGAGAAACCTCCTGATTAAGTTCAAGTGTGGGGAGGTTTCGCGGAGTTTGTATAATTTATCGAGTCGTTAACGTAGTCTTTAGTAGTTCTTCTTTGTTTTGGTGTTTTTAAGTTTTTGCTAGGTAAAAGAGAGATTGAGCGAGCTAGAGAGAAGATCCCCAAGGAAGAATTTAATGAAAAAGACAAGTGTGGGGATGTAGCAGTGAAGCCGTATACTTCATGCTTATTTATTTGCTCCTGATTATTATATTTTATACATTTGTTGGGTTGTGAAAACACTTTAATTGCATAATATCTATCGTTATGATAAGAATCATTTTTAGACTTGTTTATTTGTGTTGTTTGGCCGCTTATGTTCGTGAGAGAAGGAGTTACCATTTGCTGACCACGTTCGTAGTTGGAGAGCATTCTTGGAAGAAGACCTTGGCATCATGCTTCATTCGCATATTACCAGCTAAGTCTTTTCCATTATCTAGCTTATTTACTTTTTATTTTGTTTTTTTTTTTTAATTTTAGAATTTTAGTTTTTGTAGTCCGATTTTATTTTATGTTTATTTAAGTCGTCCTTATCCTTGCATTGAGGACAATGCAAAATTTAAGTGTGGGGATATGATATTTGAGTCGTAGTTTAAATTTAACTTATAAAATTAAAAAATTTAAAAAAAAAAATTTGAAAAATGTTTTTAAAATGTCCCTTGAATATAGTTTTTTGCGTTAAAGTGGGAGATGATGATATTTTTCGGAAATTGGTTTCTCAAACTACTAATAATATGAGATAAATAAAAGAAAGCACACTTAACTTGGGATGTGTCGGTAGGCTCAGCCTTGAAAATGAAAGGGCAAATTTGATAAAATGGTTAAAACGGAAATCTTTTGTGGGTAAAGCGTTTTGTCCGTGAAAAATAAGTAATGAAAGGTCGGGCCATACTCAAGCCTAAAATTTTGGTATGAAAAAACAGTGAAAATGTCATAAATTTTAAAAATCTGAATACGTTATAATATGATGCTTTGGTAGGTTTAATATTAGAGTATGTCGTGTAGCCTGTGATATAAATTTTAAACTGCTTAGTTTTAGTGTTTTACACCTCATTGGCGTATGGTTTTATAACCTTAAATCTTGTATTGATGGGATGCTTCGGGTCCGGAGACCATGGGTCTGTATGCAATCTATTCATCTGGGTATTCACAATTCCAAATGGGGTTGTGAATATTTAAAATAAAGCCAAAAAGAGCAAACCCTTATAAGTCTATAAACATGATCACAAGAGTACAAAAGTACAAATTCACTACAGACTTGATCATCCACGCTGTTAGCCATGTGGGGTCCCCTTGCTCGCGTCTCATTACCATTAAGAAACGGACCACAAGGGACACGCTACATGTAAGCCCTACAGATGAAATTTTGCATACTCACTTATGGTGATGGGTTCGGGGTGTTGCTTGATAACGGGGGAATGTTATGTTGTGGGGAACACTACCTATAAATTAATTGAACCTTAATCGTATCTAATGGCTGCTTGGTAGACTTTGATGCTTAAGCTTAGGTGGATAAACAATACCCTTGATCGTCTTAACTATTCATGAAAAAATAGAGCAACAAAAGTTTTAAATCTGCTAATTTTGAGGTTTAAGTCAAGTTGGGGTGGTCTGGTCTGGTAAAAGCTGAAAATAAGCGGGTCTTAATTGTGTAAACCACTGAGTACTATTATTGTCGGATCTTATTTGTCCCGGTAAAGATTAAGGCATGGGTTTAAGTGGACAACAATATCGGTGATCGCGGTTTTTGCGTTTTTCTGAACTTTAAAAAATTAACCTATATGTTTGTTAGACTTCAATTTTCCGATTCATATCCAACTGCATCAAACTTTTTCATGGACGAAAAAAGAATAAGTGTGGGGATATTTGATGTAATGCTAAATATTTATGTTTCCCGTGTGTATTTTATTTAATATTTTAATTGTTTTGGTTCGTTTCTAGTCAAGATTTGTATACTACTAAAGTTTTTTTGTGTCGTAGGTTACGGGAGTTGATCGTGATTAAAAAGGGAGAAAAACGAGCTAAAACGAGCCGAAACGGAGATCCGGAACGCGTTAGGAAGGGTCAGAACAGAGAACCGGTCAGACCGGGCCGGTCTGACCGGTCCCCTTGGTGGAGCACGCCGCGCCGCGCGGAGGGGTGCCCATATCCCGTCGCGCGGCGCCTAGGGGCTGCTGATGGGTTTTTAATTCGTTTTTGCTTAATGTCGGGCCTTGTTTTCGCTATTTAAACACCTTTAACTTAAACCTGACATAAACTGAAACCCTTGGACAATTTTGGAGAGTTCTTGGAGCTATTTTACGTGTTTGTTGGTGATTTTGAAGGCGAGAGAACATCCGGTGAAGAGCTACACGTTCACGTTCGAGTTTACGGGTTTTATCATCTTCGATTCCCCGTTTCTTATACTTTCACCATGTTTTCGTTATTATTTGTTTTGTTTGATTTAGATTTTAATAGCTAGGATAAATTCCATAGACTGCCTAGGGCGTGATGAACCTTAGTTCGGTTTGATTTTATTTGGATTTTCATTTCGTGATGGATTTTATGTTCTAAGTAAGCGGTTGAGTTTGATTTAATTGTTGCGTTTGATTGCTTGGTTTTGTTTACTTGAATTTATTGTTTCACATTGCCCTTGTTGATTGTTTCATAGGATAGGGTTTTGTTAGGTCAATTACTGTGTGTTCTTGGCTAGTTTGTGATTAATATGCATTAAAATCATAGAAACAATAAAATCAAGTAAATAGATAAAAGTGAGCTGCTAGTCTAAAAAGCTGTAAGGTGATAGGCTATTAATGGATCTTTGCCTATCGGGATTGCTAGATTTAGTTATTCGTAAGGAGTCCGTCTAGGTTTGATTGTTAGCTTAGTTTATTAAGTTAATTGAATCTGCTTTGCTATCTTTGAATTCCACGCTGTAAGGTAGGTTTTCGTCATAAAAGATACTTAGAAATAAGCGATTAAATAACCGTAAGGAAGTTTAATATAAAACGGGTGAGTCTTAAAACTTGTTAGAAATCCATAGGCGTCTTCTTGAAGTTCAGGGTCCTGTTCGGGTTTTCTGTCAAGGGTCTATTTTATGATCCCAGTTCCATAACGTGAGTTTTCCATTTAGTTAATAACCGTAACTTTCGGGATTCTGGCCTGGGTAGTTATCTTTGTCATCTGAATTAATCTTAGTTTTCTAAATTGTTTATTAGTTAAAACTAATTAGGGTTTAAGTTTTATTGATTAATTAATAAGTAATGATTATGTTTTATTATTATTATAATAATTAGGGTTTGTTTTATTATTATATTAATTAGTTTATTAATAGTTTAATTAAAGTAATCATTAGTTAATTATTATTAGAGTTTTAATTAATTAGTTTTAAAATCCCCCTCAAATATTATTAATAATTAGTCGTGTCTTGTAGTTGAGTCTAATTTGCTAGTTTCGGAATTTAAAGAGACTCGTGGGTTCGATATCCGGACTTACTTAGCTGTACTAGAGTCGACCGGTTCACTTACCGGTTAGTAGTTTAAGTTAAGTTTAAGGGTCTAGAGTATTACTTAGTGTCTAGATTAGTTTAATCTTAGTTATTAATTATTTGACTACTTCAAGCACGTCATATCAAATTAGGAATTTATAGGACAAAGTCTAATAGTATTTAGGAATAGCTCATACGACCTTCACATGACCATTCATCCATCAAAATTTCACTGAGTGCATCTAATTAGTACCATCAACGAGTCCTTGGCTTATGGTGATTTGTCGAACCAGTTTGTTTCGACTATAGTTCTTCTAGCTCTCTTTGTCTGAGATGGGGTAGGTGTAGCCTTAATTTTTAGACTTAAAATGTTTAATGCAAAAGGTGGGCTTGATTGGCTGGTGGCTGGGTTTAAGTGGACAACAATATCGGCAATCGCGGTCAATATGCCGAGCTGTTTCTTGTGCTTTATAATGATTAATAATCTGAGAGTTTGTTGTTTTTCACTTGGTTATGATCCTGTGTAGATTACTTTTTCAAGGACGAAAAAGTCTTAAGTGTGGGGATGTTTTATGTGTTGTAAAACACACTTACTTTCCGTATCGTTTTATCATGTTTTAAGTACTTAATTGTTTAACTAATAAGAGTTATGGATGGTTTTTGCTTGATTTTACTTAGATTGAATTTTAATTGTAGGTTATTAGTTTTGATGGAGAAAAGAGTAAAGTTTGAAGACTCTAGGGGCCTTTATGATCAATTTTGAAGACTACAACTTAAGGCCCGACCCAAGCCCACAAGATCCAAGCCTTTTATACATAATATATTAAGTTAATTGAAGAAAATAAGAACCCTAACAGCCATCAATCCCGAAATCAGCAGCCAACTAGGAAAAAAATAACCCTAAAAGCCCCCATTCAAGAGGAAAAATTCATTTTTTGCAATTCTTGAGCCAAGGGAAGAAGAAGGAGGCTAAGGACGGTTGTGGACAGCAGCTAGGGACCATATATACTCATAATCTTAGCCATAATATTGAGTAATACATCCATAAACTTTGTGTTTTTGTTCAAGAACCCTAACTAGTTGATTTGATCTTTTATGTTGGATTGTTTTGCAAGTAACTTGAAGATTGACTTGTGTTTGATTAAGATTGATCTTGAATGAGTTTACTTATGTTTATGTTGAGTTTTATGATGTTTAAATCAATTGTTTTCTGCTGTCCAAATAATATGCTCGGCTAAACTCGTTAGTTCTACCTAGGTTAGATGAATATGGTTAGGTTTTAACTAGTTTAGTGGATTGTTTGATCATAATGACTTAATTTGTTAATGAAAAGTTTGGTCTAATATTGAATTAGGTTGTGTTTATTGGCTGTGTGTTTATTAATTATACTCATAATCTCATACTTCGATTAATTGAATTAGTTTTGATTGATAGTTGCATGTTCAGTTCTTTACTTTGTGTTTAGAGATTGTTTGCGGGTGTACAACCGTAGGGTTTAAGTGGGTAAGTTAATTGATTAGATTCAGTGGGTAGCCACATTCTTAGATACCGAGAGGTGATAAGAAGTAAACTCGTCTCATAGCTTTTACTTGGTAGGATTAGGATCGCACGAGAGCGGGTTTGGTTCTTGTCGGGTTTGGGTTTTTGAGCGATTAGTTGGTCTAGTTTAAGTTAAACTAAATTGTTCCTCTATCCTTGGTTGCGTATTATTTGTCTCCATTAGGGTAGTGTGTCGGTGAGACCGAGAGGAGAGTCGACATTAGAACACTTTAACAATTCGTTTCCCGGTTTGTTCTTAAAATCAATTAAGTTTAAGTTAGAGTTTGTTGGTGAGATCGAGAGGTGATCTAGCTTTCTTGAGTGAACCTTAGTTGTGTCATCCTTAGGAACCGGTGTTGTGAGATTCTTCAATCCATTATCTTATTATACCTCTATATGATTCTTACCTAGGTAGACGTTTTCTCCGATTGCAGTTAAGTCTCTATGTTTTATCAAGTGTTTAGTTAAGTTAAGTTAAGTTAATTAATTTAATTAAAGTAAGTTAGGTTAAGTAGTTAATTATTAAAAGTATATTAAATATTCTTAGGTGAGTCTTGGTTAGGGTTAAGTATTAAAAACGTTTTCACGTGTCCTTGTGTTCGATACTCGGACTTCATTAGTGCTATACTATTAAGTGATCGGTACACTTGCCGGTTTTGTGTGGTTTCTTTAGGAGTCTGTTTAATAAATTTAAAGCTTAGTTGTGAGAGCATCATTTTACACACATCATGTTTCTAGCTATCAAGACTTGTATATTTCTTTAAAAATAGTTTATAAACTGATTTTAAATATTTTCTTAAAGTACTTGGAATGTTGAATCCAACTTGATCTTATAACAAAGTTTGGACCGACAAAACCGAACACCCGCTTAACGGACGTTGTTAGTTCTAAAACAATAGAACTACATACTTGGTTAAGTCTTATTAAATTTTATTGAGTTATCTTATAAAATTTATTATTTTGGAAAGTTGAATTTGGGTTTGACCAATTATCAAGACCCGAACCAACAACCCGAACACTCGTTAAAACCCGTTTTAGTATCTATATTATAAAGGGACTTGCACTCTAGCATTTTTACCCACCTTATTACTTAACATAAGTTGAGTTAATAGTAAGGCTAGATACTTTAACCCGGTTTTGAGGAAACTTATATTTTTAAAGGACTATTGTTATAATTCCTTAATAATTTACATTTTAAACCGTAAACTTTAATTGTTTACATTTCTTAACATTTATTTTTATTTAAAGACTTCTAGGGCAACTTTTCTAATACAAGACTTCTTTTCTTTTAGGCTTTGTTCATTAAACTCGTCATTCCGGTTAATCTCCAAACCACAAATCTTTCATGTTTTTTACTTGAAGGTGAGTACTTTCATTACCCGTGTTCCATCTTTCGTTTTGGGGTGATATTGCATATTTATTCAAACTAAATGTGCCTGATGGAACAAACAACAACCAGGTTGTTGAAGCAAGAATGAGAAAGGTTGATGATAGATCTCTTGCCATGTTGAAATTGGGGCTATCTTGGGAGATTCTGACAAAGGTTACTCACCATACAACTGCTAAGGCTATGCATGATGCCATATTAGAGATGTTTGACGGCAACTCAGAATTAAAGAACATCAAGAAAGAGAGACTCAAGCAACAACTTGATCATTTCAAGTACAAGGATGGTGAGAGACTAAGTCTGTTCTGGAGAGATTTCTGACCATTGTGAATGAAATCAGGACACCTTATTATATTGTCACTGATATTGATCTGAATACAAAGTTGTTATCATCACTGTCCAAAGATTGGTATACTGCCAACAAGTTTATCAGGTAGAAACCAAACTTTAATGAATTAAAGCTTGATGATGTGATATGCTTCTTGCAAGCAGCAGAGATTGAAATGATTGATTATGAAATGATAAAAGAAGACAAAACTTGTTTTCAAGTGACTAATGCACTCATTGCTCCAATGGGAAACATGTCTGTGAAGAACCAACAACAGATTCCAATCATTGATGAACCTATTGAACATGGTGGTGACACTCCAAGAGGCTTTGTTGCTGGAAGTTCAAGTAATCAGAATGGAAAATTAAGGTTCAATGTCCAGCTAATTGATGATAATGACTCTGCCTCAATGGCAAATGGGCATACACCTTATATTGGTTGTAATGGTGGACAAGGAATTGAATACCAAGCCTTGTTCTCAATGTTCACAAATTCATATAATGCTTTTGTTGCCAAGAACATGATCCATACCAGTGTTGTTCAAGATGATCTTGAGCAAATTGATGCTGATGATTTTGAGGACATGGACTTGAAATAGCAAGCAGCTATGTTGGCACTGAGAAGCAATAGGTTGTTTAATAGGACTGGAATGTCTCTTGTATCTGGTCCTAATGAAATAATAGGTTTTGACAAGTGAAAAGCAATTTGCTACAACTGTCAACAACCAGGACACTTTGCAAGGTAATAAAATCAACCAAGAAACTTCCAAAATAACCAGTTTGTACAACCAAGAAACAATTATCAATACCAGCAAGGCCAGCAAAGAAACTATGACAACACTGTCAACAACAATTACAACAACCAACAGCCATAATAGCACAACCAGCAAGTTGTTCCTCAAAATCATAATTACTAAAGAAACAACAACCAGAACCCTCCACAAGCTCCTACAAACAATAACAAAAATAATGTCAACAATCAACCCAGAAACCAAGGAAATGTGGCAGTTGCTGCTAAACAAGAAGGTGGATTTGACTGGAGTGATCATGCCAATGAAATAGAAAAAGTAAATGTAGCATTTATGGCCAAAGTTGAGAGTGAAGCTGGATCTTCTTCAACTCAGGTACTTTCAAACTCTACACTTGAATTACTTGAAAAAATTGAATCATTGAATGTGAAGATAGGAAAGCTTGAAAGTGAATGCTTCAGAAAACAAAACATGATAAATGTGTATGAAGCAAGTGATGTTACCTATGAAGAAAGAATTAAAAGCCTTGAACAAGACTGCATGGACAGTTACAAAATATAGTCAAGGTATGTGACTGAGATTGAAGGTTTGAAGAAATTGGTGATTGATGAAAAAGTGAAGAATACCACACTCCAAGTTGAGAATGAATTTTTGAAGAATCTTGTATCAACTGGAAATATTTGTAGCATTCTGAACAGTATCAAAGAAGAAGACAAATAGAAGGTTGTTCCTCCACCTTTTAATAACAACTACTCATTAAAGGTTGTCAAGGAGAAAAGAGAAGCATGCCCTAATCAATTTAGAGATGTTTTTAAAGACAAAAAAGAATTTATTGAAAACTATGATTTGGTTAAAGTGGATGAGAATGGAGAGTTTGTTGTAAAGGAAGAGATGAAAGAGGAAAATTTAGTAGGGATTCAAGTCTCAGAAGATGACTTTGATGTAGATTGTTTAAATATGGATGACTTAAGTGACACAAGTGATATATGTTCAAGTCATGATGACTCAAATGATGAAGGAAAAAGCAATTCAAGTCCACCAAGCAAGATCCCTACTCTACCAAAGATCACAACCAAAATGAGAAAACACTATCAACAGATGAGAAGGGATCATGTGTCATTTAACATATGTGAAAAATCTAAGGTGAATTATAATGCAGTAAAGCCACCAAGAAAAGAAGTCTTGAAGAAGATAAAGAACAGCAACAAGAAAAATACTAAAGAAACCTTTATCAGTGATCAATTCATTCCTGTGTACCCAGTTTTCTCAAGTCAAGAATTATTTGACATTGGAGAAGTTGAAACTGTGGAAGAATATGAAAGAAGGCAGTCAAAGTTCAAAGGAAACTTGGATGATGAGCCAATGAAGCTAGAAATAATAACCTTTGTGAAGGGAAAAGTTGAAAGGCAAGGTATTAAGATTGAAGAATTTGTGTCATTCTCTATTGACTTTGATTGTCTT
Source organism: Bidens hawaiensis (assembly GCF_021521415.1). Taxonomy (NCBI): domain Eukaryota; kingdom Viridiplantae; phylum Streptophyta; class Magnoliopsida; order Asterales; family Asteraceae; genus Bidens; species Bidens hawaiensis. Next base: position 230,772 of record NW_027493375.1, on the reverse strand, counting down.
AAAACTCAAAAAACTATTGGTATTGAACCCCCAAGACCAAGTGGAAGATTCAAGAAGGGGAAGTCAAATGAGAGCTTCAAGGGAAAAGTTTGGTGCAAACATTGTGATGAGCATGGTCATCACACTGATTCTTGCCATGAAAGGTTTACATTAAAACCAATTGTTGTCCCAAGTGAAACAAAGTTTGGTCAAGACTTTTTTTTTTACAGAAAGAAGTATAATGAATATTTGAGAAAAGGGAAGAAGTGTGAAGATGTGGAAGGCAAAAGTGATGAGTCAAGGGTTGAAAAGAATGATCTTAAGACTAAAACTGTTGATGCAAAAGCAAAGAGAAGTGTAGTTCCCCAAGTGAAGAGGAATACACAACCAATAAGAATTGTTCCAAACAAAGACTCCAAATCAGTAAAGTCTGATTAATCTGACAGATCATCAAGAGAAGGAATGAAAAGCAACAAGGCTGTGTTTTCAAAGAAGAAGTCAAGAGAGCTTAATGGTGATGAAAGAATTTTGTTGAAACATGGATATGAACCTCACGGATTCCTTTGGAGACCAAGGAGTGAAACTGTTGTAACAATTGTGAAGAAAGACTATGTGATTGAAGAATGCAAGAGTATAATTCCATATGTGGGAAGCAAAAGTAATACAGGATATGAATGTAAGTTCTGAGACGGATCTTTCAATATGATATCAATAATCTCAATGTTATTGCGAAATATAACATGAGATGATTCAAGATGAATAACAAAGAACTCGTAAATCACACCAAGTATTGCTTCAAAACATACGTATACTAAACGTCAAATGCTTAAGCAATTGTTACACAAAACCCTCGTTCCACACATATTCTTGTGAACGGCCAACATGAACCCTACACAATACATCTATATATATAGGGGAAACCAGAACCTAGCTCAACACTAAGCCCAGAGCCCACTGAGATCACAAGTTGATCTCGGTTTATATACGTACACACAAAACAAAAATTACATTAAGCAATGACTAAGTACAAACCAACTAGACATAGACCCAACAATCTCCCCCTTGGTTTGTAGCTTCGTCTCTTAATCGTGCTCCAAAATATTTGCATCAGCTTCTTTATAACCCCCATACTACAATCCCGTTCTGATAATTGATGCCACCATTCCTGTATACTCTTTGGCAGCAACCTCAAATAATGGTTCAACAATGATCTGAAAATTTCTCAACGTCTTGATATCCCGCTCATGAAACTTCAATAAGTCACACGGGTCGACAAAACGATACTGCTCCTTCCATAGACGAATAACAACAGTAGCAGTTTCACTTTCGTACATCCAAAATTTTATCTCATTGAGGGATCCTTCTGGAATCGAGGTAGAGAATGGAATATGGGTCGCCTTGTTAGTAGCGGGCCACATCACATTCACCATTGTTTTCCCAGTCTTTGGATCCCGAACACCTTGGGTTTCTTCAAAAATGACTCAGCAGTAGTCATGTTGGGAAATCCAATCGAATTGGCTCCTTAAGAAATTCCAAAAGTTTGTGGCTTTCTTATCATGATTCGGGTTATGAAATGGAGCATTGATGAGGTCGCTCAGATCCACCGTCGTCCAAGAGCCAAAATCTTTCATCTTGCGATAATACTCAGTGGTTCCAGACTTGCATTTAACCCAACACATACTCTTATCAACATCAAATCCCCATGACATGATCCCAGACCTATCACCATACTTCTATGTGTAGAGGTATGTGCACTGGAGCTCCTGCTTTGATCAGTGGTGGTTGTTTTCACAATAGGGGTCTTCACTGCTTTTGAATTCGCTTCCAAACTTATGAATGAGTTTCTATTGAAGGTCTAAGTATATAGCAGTCAAACCACCCATGTTGGACTGAAGCTCTTTAGTCTTTGAATCCTTTACTGTGTTGCTGGCTTCAAGTTCTTGAATACGCACATCTTTCACAACCGAATCTGTTCGAGTTCAAAAACTCGACGTTGCAGAGCCTGCACGTCCACATGTGTAGCTTCAAGTACAAGCCCTTTTCCTTTATCCTGCAACAAATTATCTTGCATCGCAAGAATATGAGAAATTTTCTCTGAAGCACTGGAGCTTGACTGACCACTCGGGTTAGATGATCCCGATGGCTTGTCAAAGAAAGGAATATCAGCTTCAAGGTCAAACTCCTGAGCAATATCGTCAATAATATTTTCTTGAGATTGAAGCTCAACGTGAGTCTCAGGACTGTCCAACTCACGTTCTTGTTGTTGGCTTGATGTTGTTGTTGTAGTGGTTTCAGTAAACAGCACGCCAGGTCTTGGACCTTTCTTTCTTCTCTTTCGAGGAATAAGATCAGCGGCTGAATCTTCCAGAGTATCCTCATCTTGATTTTCAGTAACTGTTTGAGGAGGCTTCAAAGCAGTTGACTGAAGTAGTTCTTTGAATTTCTCAAACTCCTTTAGTTGATCTGCAGAAGGAGCAGTTTCAGTATCTTGGTGTTCCATTTCCTCGTCATTTGAGATGACCTCAAACATAGCAATACGCCTCTGAATAGGCGTCACATGCTCTTCATCAACCTGAGCACCAATCATGCTCAGATTCAGCAAATATACCGAACTAGACTAGCTCGTGAAGGCTTTGATAAACGAATTTTGACCCCTTCCTGGACTGTTTCATCAATCCAAAGGTGTTGGGTCCCATTGACTTCATATCCAGCGTCTTGACAGACTTAACAAGGTCAGGATAATGTGAATCGAATATCATCTATAAAAACTGAGGATACATAAGGAACATCTCCTTCTTCCTCCCCTTTAAGTTGATCATCATCTCATTGAACACAAACTTGGAAAAATTGAAGTTCCAATCCATGATCAGAGAAACTACAGCCGAGATCTGAATGTGGCTAATCTCATCAGATCCTCCTTTATGTCCTAACACGCAGGTAAAGAACGTGTGAATAAAAAACCTCTAGTAGGGATGAAATAGCTTCTTTATGGCAGGAGGATAGGATCCTTCGTAATCCATCCTGACTAATACTTCAGTAACAGCATCAGTCGGATACTCCGTTGGGTAGTCTGGTTGATCTCCAAATAATAGAACTTCACATATGATGGCCTCTGAGATGACGACCGGCTTCTTCTGAACTTTGGTGTCAATAGTAACAGCCCCACCTATTCCTCGTTGATTAATGGAGGCATTATTCCAGAACTCTGTGATCGTCTTCTTGTAAATAAAAGGAGTTTCTCGTAAAGTGTGAGAAATCCTGCAAGTTTTGAGGCCTACGATCATGGATTTAAACTCCTTGTGTGCCAAAGGTGGATCAAACAGATGTCTAGCTATGTAATGAGTATCAATGAACTTTAGTGGTGCTTGATCAGCCATTACTGCAACAAACAAGTTAAGTTAGCAACCATTTATTTAACTTGGTCAACAAACATAAATTTTGAAAACTCATATTGAATTCCCAAGACATCAAGGACAAAGTATGATAGAAACAAATTATAAGGATCACAAATGAAATATAATAATGGATTTATAATCGTTTCCGGTCTAGATGAATGTTCTCTTTCCACACTGAGAGATTTCGGTCTGTAATATGTTTTCTGTCTAATCCCACTGAGAACAGGGAGTTCTCGGTCAGCCAAGGAGTTCTCTATCAACAAAGTCAACTGAAAACTCATAGTTTGACCCAGGCGTTTTCGGTCAAACCAATTGTGAAGGAAAACCCTTTGAGTTCCACTTCGAGATCAGTGTCATCTTCTCCAGTACACCGAAATCACCATGGATAGAAACCTGAAAGTAACTCTAAAACCCAACAATGGCATCAACCAAATCAAATGTCCATCCTAATACTAGTTTGTTATATGAATCGTCAAGTAAAACTCAATCAAGCATCAATATCACGTCTCAATCAAACCCTCAAGAATCGAACACGTCATCCGTCGAGTTCTCTTACCTGTTATTGAACAAAGAACACACCACAAACAATACACAAGAGCAGATCCAACTTGATTAACAAGAAAGTTAAGGGTTTTCGGCCAGAAATAATTGAGAGAGATGGGATTTGAAAGATAATCTCAATAATGGAGATCCAAAGGTTTTTTTATATCCCAAAAATCCAAACGGGCCGAAAACCCAGATGGGCTCCGATCCAAGAATACAAGCCCAAAACAAAAGATTTAACCCAATACATAAACATCACATAAGCTGAAAAACCTTAGACCCAACACACTTTTTAACCATAATTAAAAATAACTTCTTATAGCACTCGTTTCGATGAGAGTAATTTGGAGGTGAAAATAAAATAAAATAAAAAAATAGCTAAAATAAAAAAAACTAAAAGAAACACAGTTAAAATTAAAATGAAACATCAGTCTTCTTGTAATTTAGCAAAAAATTGGGATCAAATTTCAGTCTTTAAAAAACAGGTTTCCTCTTCGAATAGATCTAAACATGGAATCATATCGATTGAGATGCTTTCACAAAGATTCATGTTCAACGTTATTACGACATAAAGAGACAGGTTGATAGCAGGTATAATAAACTTAGCATGATTTTCATTGCTTCAGTGATACGAGTTAAGTTCAATTCAGGCATAAATCTTAGATTGACATCACTCATGGACCTGTGATGCCTCATATCTCTTCTCATAGCGTATTTGGCTTTCCCCAAATCACCCCAATTTGACTCCAACCCTCTAATGCATGATCAAAAAATTATAGATAGTAAGAAAAGGAAATTTTAAGCTTTAAGGTTGAACGTTGGACTTACAAGCCATCCGGACTTACAGGCCTTTCATTCAGGGTGTTCAAAACAGATTTGAAAGCTTCACCCTTGTAGTTCTAGTTAGACCTTTTAATCATTAAAATCAAAATTAATTAATACAATATTGTATATAAAACCATTTTTTTATAAATTAGCAATTTCACAATAATTTTGGTGATCAAGACACTAACGGGCTCATGTATGACTGGGTAGTTACTTTTTTTGTCTATCATTCGAGAGATGTATATGGAGACATGCACATTTCTTCAAAATGACTCTCCACAGTAAGTTCAACAAATCAAAATGACTCAGCTTTTACGCATCATGGAAAGCTACCATACAAATCATTGACTGTTCTAGAGCCTTTTATGCTTAATAACTTCACCCGTTAGGCACACAAAATCAATTTTTCTATTATTTTCCAAAGGTTGAATCAATTTTCATTTGAAAATATTTTGAAGCTTCTAAAAAGTTGTTAACTGAATAATCATATCACTTCCCAGATAGTTACAGAAGACAGTTAAAAGAAAACTCAGGCGCCCCGGTCACTCTTAGTTCTCAGGTGAATGGCTATCCGGTATGTCCACAAGTGGTTAACAGGACCAAACACGTAAGTAAATACATGTCCCTCAAACTTAGAACACTGACAAAATTTTAAGCGAAAAAGTTAAAAACAAAACCACATCACAATCGCCCTGGATGCTTTCAGTCTTTAGGTTAATGGCTATCTTGTGAGTCTGCGAATAGATGACAAGACCAAACATATACAAGTATATGTCCTTCAAACTTGAACAACCGACATAATTTTAAGCGAATATGAATAAATAAAATTTTAATTTTTTTAATTAATTTCTTAATAAAACACACATACTCTTTTTGAAATTTTTTAATTTTTAAAAACACACACACTATTTTTGAATCTTTTTTAAGTTTTCTCCCCCTAAATTTGTGCAAAATTAGAAATATATACAAATTTAACCTCAAAAAGACTCAATCCTCGAAACGAAGCATTTTAAGAAAACCTACAAGCACGTTAAATCTGGCTGTCCCGACCGGTTTTGTAAATAAGTCCGTCACATTATTATCAGTGTGAACTTGTTCAAGATGAATCAATTTACGGTCATAACAGTCACGAATAAAATGATTTTTGATATCAATGTGTTTGGTTTTTGAATGCTAAACCAGATTTTTGACGAAAGCAATAGTAGCATCATTATCACAAAAAATAGGAGTGTCAAGAAGTTCCAAACCGTAATCCAGCAATTGATGTTGCATCCAGATAACCTGTGAGCAGCAAGCTGACGCATCAACATATTCAGCCCCTGCAGTGGATGTGGACACCGTTTGTTGTTTCTTGCATTGCCAAGAGATGAGACGATCACCCAAGAACTGACAACCGACAGATTTGGATTTCCTGTCAATGTCATCTACACCGTAATTGCTATCAGCAAAAGCATATACATCAAAGTCTGAGTTTTTGGGATACCAAAGACCTAGCTTGGGTTGTCCCTTCAGATATCTAAAAATACATTTAACAACAACTAAATGAGAGAGTTTAGGGTTAGCCTGGAAACAGGCACATTGATAGACAGCGAACATGATGTATGGCCAACTGGCTGTAAGATACATCAGGGACCCGATCATTGATCGATAGTACATTTGATCTACGCGATTCCCTTCAGGATTAGAGGAAAAAAGAGGTCTTTCCGCCATAGGAATTGTTGCACTCTTGGAGTCTTGAAATTAAAATTTGGCAAGCAGATCTTCAACATACTTTCCTTGATGCAACAAAATCCTTGTCGAACTCTGATGAACCTGCAACCCTAGAAACGTTGTCATTTCCCCCCAACGAACTCATTTCAAACCTCTTCTTCAAATTCATAGCGCAACCCAGCACAAGTAGACCCAAAAATAATGTCATCCATGTAAATTTGAACGAGAATCAAATCTTTCCCAACGGTTTTTAGAAACAGAGTTTGATCAATGGTCCCTCTTTTATAACCATGATCCAGAATATGAGCCATCAATGTAACATACCGTGACCGAGGAGCTTGATGAAGACCATACAATGCCTTATCTAACTTGTAGACATGAGTGGGATTCTTTGAGTCTACAAACCCAGGTGGCTGATCCACATAAATCTCCTCCTTAACTTCACCATACAGAAACGCGGTTTTAACATCCATCTGATAAAATGTAAAACCCATGAATGAAGCATATGCCAAAAAAATAGAATGGCTTCAAGTCTAGCTACGGGAGCATACACTTCATTGTATTCTAAGCCTTCAACCTGACGAAAACTGCGAACGAAAATCCGTGCCTTGTTTCTAACAATAATCCCTGTGTCATCTTGCTTGTATGAGAAAACCCATCTTGTATCTAACGCATTTTTTTCCCACCGGCAGCTCAACCAACCTCCAAACCTTTAGCTTATGAAACTGATTCAATTCTTCATGCATAGCATCCACCTAGCTTGGTTCTTGAAGAGCCATTTCTACAGACTTCGTCTCAATCTAAGAGATAAAACAAGAGAACAAGTAGTTGTTTATGTGTCCGGTCTGACTTCTGGTGGACACACCAGATTCAAGAGGACCTATAACATTCTCAATTGGATGATCTCGCTAAATTCTTGATGGAATCGGTTGTTCGGGAACAGAAATGGTGGAGGGTAAGTTTGATAGATTTTCAACGACTTCAGTGAGGGGATTTTTCCATCCATATGTCGCCGTACTGTGTAAGTACGAGGTGCTGGTAACGTATTCATTAAGAATAACATATGGAAGTAAGATACTTCCGAAAATTTTACAAATATGACTCTCCCCCTCAACTATTGAAATATGTTCTTCTGAAGTTGGTGAAGACACAGTTTCGGTAACATGTTTGGGTTGACTATCTGACATTGTTGGTGTAGCATCCAGAGATACTTAGGGATCAACACCCAGTAGCAGAGATAACTGAGAAACATGAGATGAGTCTTCTTCATCATCAGCAGCAGAGGAAGTAACACTGGGTATTTCTTGAGTAACCGATGGGGACACATTGAATGGCTTGAAGAGCTCAGTATAATCGAATAACCAGTCAGGACCGAATAGAGCATCAGTCTCATTCTCTTCTAGCCCGCGCACGTCATAAGATTCCACAATCTGCATCGTGGATTTGTTGTAAACTCGGTAAGAAACACGACCATCGTATCCGATAAAAAAACAATCATCAGCCTTGGCTCCGAATTTGGGAGTCGTCTCATGATTCAAAAAGGTGCACGGGAATCCAAACGCTCGAAAGTGTGCAACTGTGGGTTTGTGACCATAAACGATCTCGTAGGGTGTCTTCATTAGAGACTTGTTGATCAGCACTCGATTTTGAACATATCATGCCGTGTTGACAGCCTCTACCCAAAACAACAAAGGCAGTTTTGAGTCACACAACATAGTTCTAGCCGCCTCAATAAGAGTTCTGTTCCTCCATTCAACAACGCCATTTTGTCGCGGTGTTCTATCTGAACTGTACTGTCGAAGCACCCCCCCCCCTTCGGCACAAAAATAGTTTAACGTAGAATTCTTGAATTCCATGTCATTGTCACATCGAATACCCTTCAGCTTTAGGTTTAGCTGCTACTCCATGAGCACTACGAATCGCTTGATCAATTCTGTAGTTTCACTCTTATTTGACAAGAAAAACACCCAAGTAAAACGTGAGTAGTCATCAGTAATAACAAGATAATCAGAGCTGTGAGAAAGACTCAAAACATGAACCGGATCGGACAAGTCCATATGCAATAACTGAAACACTGATGAGATTGTATTAATCAGTTTTGGCTTATGAGATTTGCGATTGTGTTTACCCAAGGCACAAGCCACACACTTTTTAATAGTAACAAAATCTTTTATGGGTAAACCACGTACCAAGTAGTTTTTAGCAAGACGATTTAAATTTTTGACATTTGCATGACCAAGACGACGATGCCAAAGCATGACATTATGTTCTAACACTTTTGAAAATAAACAAGTTATCTCATCGAAAACATTTTTTTTCATGTCGACCACATACGCATTATCCTTTCTTTGTGATTGAACAAGAATCTAATCTTCTGGTATAATGATACCAGGCTTCAAAATGAAACACTTTTTGTTAGTAAAATGAGTTGAAAAACCTTTATCACAGATTTGTGATAAACTCAGCAGGCTGTGCTTCAACTCTGGAACGAAGTTAACATTTTCAAATTTTAAAACACTATTACTTACTATACCCTTCTGCTTAATCTTTCCATTTTCTCTCTCGCAAAGGAAACGTACCCACCACTGAAAATTTTTGTGTCTAATGAATGCTCTTTCTAAGGAAATCACAAGTAAGCTTTAAATTTATAAAGCGAAAGTCCTAATGAATCCACACACAACCGGCAAGTGTACCAATCACAAGTAGTATAGACCTAAGAAGTCCAAGTATCGAACACAAGGACACGTGAGAACGCCTATGATAACTAAACCCTAGACAAGACCTTCCTAAGAATAATATTTTTTGAAATTGGTTTTTAATAACTAAACTACTTGACCTAAATTACTTTGACTAAATTAATAAATTTAACTTAACGAGACTTAAAGAAACTTTACGACTGCGAATGACAATGGAGAAAATGTCTACCTAGGTAAGAATCATATTGACGGTCTAACAAGCTAATGGATTGAATGATCTCACGACACCGTTATCTAAGGATAGCACAACTAAGGCTCACTCAAGAAAGCTAGATCACCTCTCGGTCTCACTAACAAACCTTAACTTACACTTAATTGATTTTAAAAACAAACCGGGAAACGAATGCTAAGGTGTTCTAATGTCGACTCACCTCTCGGTCTCACTGACACACGACCCTAATGGAAACGAATACTACGCAACCAAGGATAAAGGAACAATTTGGTTTAACTTAAACTAGACCAAGTAATCGCTCACAAACCCAAACCCAACAAGAACCAAACCCGCTCTCGCGCGATGCTAATCTTAACAAGTAAAAGCTATGAGACGACTTTACTTCCTATCACCTCTCGGTCTCTAAGAAGGTGTTTACCCGCTAAATTCAATCAATTAACACACCCAGCTAAACCCTACGGTTGTACACCCCGGAAACAATCTCTAAACACAAAGTAAAGAGTCAAACAAGCTACAATCAATCAAAACTAATTCAATCAATCAAAGTAAGGGGTTATGAGTATAATAAATAAAATCACAGCCACTAAACACAACCTAATTCAATATTAAACCAAAATTTCATTAACAAATCAAGTCATGATGATCAAACAATCCATAAAACTCACTAAAACCTAACAATATTCATCAAACCCAGGTAGAACTAACAAGTTTTGCCTCTCATGATTTCTGAACAGCATCAAATACTTATTATAACCATCATAAAACTCAACCAATTCATAATCAAACTCATTCAATGATCAATATACATCAAGCACAACTCAATCTTCAATTCTAGTGCAAAACAATTCACTTTCAAGATCAAAAACAATATAGTTGTGAACATAAACAAGAAAACCAAAGTAATGAGTGTTATACTATTAATTGTAGCTAAGATATATGATAAATAATACCCCCGAGCTGTTGTCCCGAGTTCTCCTTGGCTGTCACAAGCTTCAAAAAAAATATTTGGCTTCTTCTTCTTGCTGCTTTGTTCCGATCGACACCTTTTTTGTTGTTGTCCACGGGCTTAATTCCCACCACATGCAATTTAATGCTTGTTTCCTTAAACCCAACAAACAAATGACATACCCCCCACTAGCCGACCACAAACACAAACAACAAAACTCTTTTTCCTTCCTTTGACTCCAAGTCCGATTGGCACTTTTTTGTTGTTAGGTTTTTGGTTTAGTTTTGTTTTTAATATTTCATATCCACTTGCTGCTGGTCTACTCCCGTGGGATTAATTCCTACCACAAACTCAACCTAATTTAAACCTTTGTCTCCTCACAACAAACACACCTATCCGACCACTTCAACACCAAACAACAAACTTAATTTCTTTCTTTTTGCTGCCCAATTCCGATCGGCTAAATGAAAGGGATGCTAGGTTTTTTTTTTGTGTTATATTATAATATGCATGAAAGGCTTTCCTTTAGCGGGCTTGGGTCGGGCCTTGAGTTTGGTCTTGTTAACTTGATCATAAAGGCCTCAAATGTCTTCAAACCTTTTCTCCTTTAAAACTCGTCACCTACACAAAATAATAAACTTTATAAGATCAAGTTAAAACGAGTTAAAAACATTATTTATTATATAAATAAGTAATAAAAAGATGTCAAAATGGTACGGAAAATAAGTGTGTTTTACAACACATCATTTACCATTGTAGGATTTAGTATTGTTTGTACGAATGGATGACTTGGTCTCGGACTTACAAGTAGATGACATAACTGACTTTGACTTTCTCACTTGTTTTGGTTTAGAAGTCGTGTTCGTTTTTAAAAACGAACCACCGTTTCTACCACTTTCACGAAACATGTTAGGCTTGGTTTGATGAGGACTAAACCTACAAGATTTGTTTCTGTTCCAATCACCGTCAGAGGGATTAGCCTGGGTGATACCTGAAATTTCGTTGACAGGTATTGCGAGGCATATTCCTCTAATAGAATCCATAGTATGGAACATATGGACGATGTGGACAATTTCTAGCGATATGACTAGGAGTGCCATAGGTAAAACAAGTTTGACGTTTTATAAAGAATTTATTTTGGTCAACTTCCTGTCTGGACCGGTAGTGTTGTAACACCCCAACCCCTCGCACCACCAATATTGTCCGCTCTGCCCACGAACAGCTCACGGATTTGTTTTTGGTTGCCCAAAACGCGTTGGTGATGTTAAGAGGCAGGACATTACTTATGAACCAAGGATCTCTCTTGTCCACGGCCGATGTGGGATAGCCTAAGAGTGGGACGATGTTGTGTTTGCCAAGGGTGTTACAAACAACCCCCCTTAAGCTTCTAATTAATCAATTTCTAGCATAACATAGACTTTTGCATCTTGAGTTAATGTTTTACATATGAATATCAACGTTAATGAGCTAATTACTTGCTGAATAAACGTGCTGTTAATGAGCAGATTATTTGCTGGGAAAACATGCTGAATTTGCTGTTAAAACATGCCAAAATTGCTGTTAAAAGTGCTGTTAACGTGCTGAAAATTGCCGTTAAAATGTGCTGAAATTGCTGATTAAAACATGTTGTTAATGAGCTGATTGTTTGCTGATTATAAAGTGCTGTTAATGAGATGTTGATGCTGCTGATTTTAGTGCTGAAATGCTGATTTTAGTGCTGATGTTGCTGATTTTGGTGCTGAAAATGCTTACTATAGTGCTGAAATTGATGATTTTGAAGCTGAAACGAGTAGTATGTGTGCAGAAAAAGTTAAGTTTTTACCCCAAGCATATAATCCTTCCTCGAGTACATCTTGTTTTTATTCGAGCATATGCCTTCTCTAGCACACTTTTGTTTTCTCATGAACAATTAGAATTTAATATTCTAAGCATACATGCTCGAAAAGAGTAATCTCAAGTTTGTGTCTCGAGCACACCTTGCTCACGAGCATGCTCGTGAAGAAAACATTAATGATCACTCACTAAGCATATCTTTTTACCCTCGAGCACACCTTTACTCAAGAGCATATCTTTATTTGGGCATGCTCGAGAAGGGACTTAAAGGAAATATGTGTGCTCGTGAACAAAAGTTTGTGTATTTGAAATATTTCAAGTGTTGGAAGATTTTTTGGACATGATTGATGCAGTTGACTTTCTAAAGTCAACGGGCCAAGATGGAGAAAAGACTAATATTGGCTTACCTGTTGACTTTTTGACCATGTGCTGTTAATGAAAAATGTTTGCCCAAGTATGAGTGACCGGCATTTTGATCATTTTTGAAGATTTTTAAGCAAAAATTGTGCAAAATTCACCAAAACTTCATGACTTCAATAAGGTGCTTAAAAGATCAAGATGGTTGATTTTTCCGGATCATTTCATGAGTTGACCAAGTCAAACGTCAACTATCAACCACAAAGGTATCACTTTATTTCATGTATTTTGAATTTCATCAACAATTCTTGATAGGGATGGTCAAGATTGTTGAAATTGAAGAGTTTCATGTTTTCACCCGCACTTGATTTGAAGACACATTCGTTAAAGATAATTGCAACGAAATTGGGGGAGAAAAACTCTATAAATTTCATTGCAAATTGCTTGCTTCAAATCAAGTGAAAAGACTCTAGTTAAGGAAAAGTTGATCAAGATCAATAATCCAAGATTCTTTAGAGATGTTTGTTGTTTGAGCATCGATATGTTTACCCCAAAGGTATCCTATCTGTTGCACGAGCATAATGGACAAGTCGTTCATGAAGTATTACGAGCAGAAGGAAATGTTTCTGTTGTTTGAGCATCGATATATTTACCCGAAAGGTATCTTATCTATTGCACGAGCACAGTAAACAAGTCCTGAAGTTTAATGAAGTCCTTCGAGCACAACGGAATGACTGATGTTCGAGCATCGATATGTTTACCCGAAAGGTATCTTATCCATTGCTCGAGCATGAGTCTTCAGATTTCCTAGTACGTTTTGAAGATGATTTACAAGGGAAGAAACAGATTTGAAGAATGGAAGATTATTTGATGACCACATTGAGTTTATTTCTTTTTGTGATGACCTTGTTACTTGAAGTTGATCTTTGAAGCTCAAAGCCTAGTTCATATGCCCATACAACTATATCCAAAAGTGATATAAGAGTGATAATTCGAAATGAACAATGGGAGAAGCTTAACGTGAGGGGGAGAATTTCAACAAAACACAATGGTTTTTGAGGTGATCATGAAAAAAATTCGATGGCATCGGTCTAAGGGGGAGATTGTTGGGACTTATATTTTAGACCAATGCATCGAATTATTATTGTTATGGGTGAAAAATATATTTATATTATTGGTCTTATCCAAGAGGCGGATGGAGTGAAGACCAAGGCACAAGACCACTATAAATAGACGATTAGGTCATGTGTTTCAGGGTTGTGTTTGTATTGAGAGTTTCCACCTAGGGAAGAGCTCTCCCCGGGTGGCGAGCGTTTATGATTATGTATATATGTATGTATGTATGAGTGTTCTTTGTGACAATCTTTTGGTTAATGAAATCATACTACTACATCTATCTATTTGTGTTTCGATTACAATTGTTCATCCTGTTATTGATTGTTAATCAAATCTAACTCTCCACACCCGTCCAATATTATCGTTCAAGAGTGAATACATGTTGTTGATTCGATCCTAGCTCAGATCCGAGTTCCTCCGTTAATACCGACTATTTACGCTTCCGCACCGGGGCTCGGTTCTCACAAGCCAGTGGCTTGTAAATAGTATTATTGGTTTGACAAACCTAAACAGAGCCGGCACGGTTGCTGAGACTTTACCCCGTTTGAACATCACCATAACTATACAAACACGCTATGTAGTGTTAGACATAGCTACTTGAGGTATATTGTGGGCAGAAGGGGCCAAAGTGGTTGATTGGGCGCGGGAAATGGATGCGCGCATCACAGATAGTCAAGGCTTCATTGTAGCTTTGCATAATTACATCATTTACATACATACATACTTATATCATCATCACAAGTGTTAACTTGTTAGTATTTATAACTGTTTCTTGAAACTCGTGAAACTCACCAACTTCAGTAGTTGACCCATTTTTTTATACTGCTTTTCAGGATTACCAAAGTTGGAATAAAGTAATGACGTGCTATCTATCATGGAATGTGCTCGATGCTATGTGAATAGACGCAAGGTTACTAGTACGAATAGAATAGTTTGACGAACATATTTTGTTGTGGCACCTAGTTTGAAAACAAAGATAGATCAATGTAATAATGTAAACTAGTTTGTAATATTTCTTTATAAACAATGTGGTTGATACCAGAGGTGTCTGTTACATTCCCATTTTACGCTTCCGCATTGTGCTAGTCGGGGTGTGACAACATGCTTGTTTTAAACTCTGAAAAAAAGTGAAAATTCAAAAGTTAAGCTTTTAAAACAAATTAAAAATTTTTGACAATAGCAAACTGTTTTTGGTGATCTCAAAGTAGATATAATAAGATTATTCAGTTCAAAGCTTTATAGAAGCTTAAGGTTTTCAAATGGAAATTGTGTCCAACCTTTTGGGAAATGATAGAAAATTGGTTAAGTCAATAAACACATGAATTATAAGCTTAAAAGACTTTAAGTACAGTTATTGATATTGTATGGTAGCTTTCCATGATGTGTAGATGCCTATGTGATATAAACATAATGGTCATGCTAAGCTTGATGTGGATATACATTTGAAGATGAAGGTATGCTTCAATATACATCTCTCTGAATGATAGACAGAAAGGTAATATCCAGTCATACACAAGCCTGTTGGTGTTATGGTCAACCCAAAATTTGTTTTTATATGATATGAATAGTTAAACAAATTAATATGTTTATACAAATGTATATAGTTAAAAAAAATTATTAGCTATGTAAATACTATTAAACAGACTTAAGGGGCCTCAGAGAACTACAGAGGTGGGGAATTCAAATAAGTCCTATGCACGTTGAATGTAAAGGTTGTAAATCCGGATGACATGTAATTCTAACGTTCAACCTTAAAGTCTGTGTTTTAAATACTGTTCAAATATCCAAAATATTTTTGACCATGCATCAGGGGGTCGATGTAACATCACGAAATATTTGGTCCAATTTTGACAAGTTAATAAAGATGATGAACTAAAAATATTCATAACAGAAGTAAAGGGAAACATAAGACAAAATAATGGAAACATCTTATGTTGAGGAAATTAGAAAAGGAAACTCCATTCCACATGGAAAGTGGTAAATAAATGAAAGCACTTTATAAGGAAGGAGTTTTCTATGGTAATGTTCTTATGTGGCTAACCACTCTCACTAGTCCTAGCGGTGGGTGTGAAACACCCGACGCGCACGCGCTCGGGCTCGGGTGAAGGGCGATGGGCGCAATGTGGCGCTTTGATGGCGCACTTTGCACTTCATAAACTCACATCGCCGAGAGCCTTATTAGTATTTTTTTTAACAATGGAAGTGAGATAACACATAAACCTAACACATAATTCTCAAATACTTATTGTTTGGATGTTTGTCGTTTATTCACCAATGGTTTGCGTCAACTCGTTTGCTTTTCGGTGCAATCCCGAAAGACTACATGTGTAGTGATTGTCAAGCGTCATTTAAAACCCTAGTTTAAATGTAATGAGATGTGCGTTATAGATCAAGTGATCTTAAGTTTGAATTGACGGAGTTTGAATTAACGAAGTTAACCTGAAATTGACGAGTGTCACATCATTCCCATGTTGAAAGAATTTTCGTCCCGAAAATTTGATTCAAGTCGCGATGAGTGTCTGGAAAAGCAAGAAAAATTTTCAGTTTGTCATATCATCCCCTAGTAGAAAGAAATTTCGTCTCGAAATTTAATTCATACCTCCGGTGATTTATGACGGTTTGACGGCTTTCGCGGTTTTCGGTGTTTGGTCAACCCTTCAAAAAGGTGAGGATACTTTTTCATCATTTGATCCTCGCGTTCCCACGTAAACTCCGATCCACGTCTCGAGTTCCAATGAACCTTAACGATTGGAATTTTGCTGTGCTTAAGTGTTTTGGTTTCCCAGTCCAAAACTTCGACTGGTTCCTCAATGAAGCGTAGCTGTTCATCAACTTGCAACTCGTCCAAAGGGAATGTTTGGGTTTCATTGGAAAGACATTTCTTCAAATTGGATACATGGAATACATTGTGTATGCCACTGAGTTCCGTTGGTAGATCCAGTCGGTACGCTACCGGACCAATGCGCTCAGTTATCCGGTAGGGGCCAACGTATCGTGGATTGATTTTGTTTCGCTTTCCGAAGCGAACCACACCTTTCCAAGGTGAGACTTTGAGTAATACTTGGTCGTTCACTTGAAATTCAAGAGGCTTTCGGCGCTTGTCGGCGTAACTCTTTTGGCGATCTCGTGCTGCTGCCATGTGGTTTCGGATTTGAACAATCTTTTCAGAGGTTTCAAGTACTAGTTCTGGATCAGTGATTTGGCTATCACCCACCTCTACCCAGCAGAGAGGTGATCGACACTTCCGTCCGTACAACGCTTCAAACGGCGCTGCTTTAGTGCTTGCGTGGTAGCTGTTATTATATGAAAACTCTACCAGAGGCAAGTGAGGTCCCCAACTTTTTCCGAAATCCAGCACACATGCACGCAACATGTCCTCCAAGGTCTGAATGGTGCGCTTACTTTGCCCATCCGTCTGAGGATGGTATGCTGTGCTCATATCAAGGCGGGTGCCTAGTGCATTCTGTAGTGACTTCCAAAAGTGCGAAGTGAAACGGGAATCTCGATCAGATATGATTGAGACAGGCACTCCGTGTCTAGACACTACTTCTTTCATGTAGATTCGAGTCAGTCTTTCCATCTTGTCCGATTCCTTGATTGCTAAGAAGTGTGCAGACTTAGTCAACCGGTCAACGATCACCCAGATGGTATCGCATCCCGTCGGTGTTTTGGGTAATCCCGTGATGAAATCCATGGAAATGTGTTCCCATTTCCCCGTTGGAAGTTCCGGTTGCTGTAGCAGGCCAGATGGTTTCTGATATTCTATTTTGACTCTCGCACAAGTCAAGCATTTGCTCACGTAGGTGGCAATGTCGGCTTTCATGTTTGGCCACCAATAAAGTGCCTTTAGGTCATGGTTATTTTATCTGAGCCAGGGTGGATGGAATATCGGGACTTGTGTGCTTCGTCCATCACTAGAGTTCTCAACTCTCCGTATCGAGGGACCCAAATCCGGTTTTCGAAATATCGGACCCCGTTGGATTTGGTTTCAAGTTGCTTGTTCATGCCTCGCATGAGTTCTGATGGAAGATTATCTTCTTTCAAGGCTTCGAGTTGCGCATCGCGAATTTGATCAGGTAAGTTGGTGTGAATCGTGAGTTGTAATGCTCGTACCCGTCTAGGTTTATCGGTTTCTTTTATGCTGAGAGCATCGGCCACTACATTGGCCTTCCCCAGGTGGTACTTGATGGCACAGTCATAATCCTTAAGTAGCTCGACCCAAAGACGTTGTCGCATGTTCAGCTCCTTCTGATCGTAGATATGTTGGAGACTCTTGTGGTTGGTGTAAATGGTAAACTTGGTACCGTACAAGTAATGTCTCCATATCTTAAGAGCAAACACCACAGCTCCGAGCTCCAAGTCATGGGTCGTGTAGTTCTTCTCGTGAATCCGTAGTTGTCGAGAGGCATAGGCTATAACCTTCTCGAGTTGCATCAGCACACAACCGAGACCTTGTATCGATGCGTCACAATGTACCTCAAAATTTTCTGTTCCCTCGGGAAGGGCTAGGATAGGGGCGCTACAGAGTTTGGTTTTCAACAGTTGGAAAGCGGATTCTTGCGCGTCACCCCAATTGTACTTAGTACCCTTGTGAGTCAAAGCGGTGAGGGGTTGAGCAATCTTTGAAAATCCCTAGATAAAACGCCGGTAGTAGCCGGCCAGTCCTAGGAATTGTCGCACCTCAGTCGGAGTCTTAGGTGCTTCCCAGTTTTTGATGGCCTCTACTTTGCCGGGATCGACATGGATACCATTCTCATTGATCACATGTCCTAAGAAGTGAACCTCGCGAAGCCAACATTCGCATTTCGAGAGGTTAGCATACAGTTGTTCCTTCTTCAGCAATTCTAAGATCAACTTCAGGTGTTCTTCGTGGTCGGTCTTGTTCTTGGAGTAAACGAGGATATCATCAATAAAAACAATCACAAACTTGTCGAGGTACGCCTTGCATACTCTTTTCATGAGATCCATAAATACGGCTGGTGCGTTGGTTAAGCCAAAAGGCATAACCGAAAACTCGTAGTGACCGTACCGAGTTCTGAAGGCCGTCTTTGGAATATCTTCTTCGCGCACTCTTAATTGATGGTAACCAGATCTCAGATCGATCTTCGAGTAGTAACTCGATCCTTGCAGCTGGTCGAACAGATCATCAATTCGGGGTAAGGGATAACGGTTCTTGATCGTCACCTTGTTCAACTCTTTGTAGTCGATGCACATGCGGAAAGTCCCGTCCTTCTTTCGGATAAATAAGACAGGGGCTCCCCATGGTGATGAGCTAGGTCGGATAAAA
This sequence comes from Bidens hawaiensis, assembly GCF_021521415.1. Lineage (NCBI taxonomy): Eukaryota > Viridiplantae > Streptophyta > Magnoliopsida > Asterales > Asteraceae > Bidens > Bidens hawaiensis. Next base: position 211,853 of record NW_027493375.1, on the reverse strand, counting down.
CCTTTATCCAACAAATCTTGCAATTGAGTAGACAACTCCTGAAGCTCTGCCGGTGCGAGCCGATACGGGGCTCGTGCTATGGGTGCTGCACCGGGGGTCAATTCGATTTGGAACTCGACTTGTCGAATAGGTGGGAGTCCAGGCAAATCCTCCGGGAAGACTTCCGGAAAAATCTCGCACAATCTGTATGTCTTCGATTCGCTTCTCCTCCGAGGATTTCTCGACAATATGGGCTAAAATTGCCGGATGACCCTTTCGTAGATATTTCTGCGCCTTCATGAGGGTGATGACGCTGGTGGTCATGCCGCTCTTCTCGCCCTGGATCGAAATGATCTCGCCGGAAGGGGTAGTGATGTGGACTATCTTGTCATGACATATAATCTCCACTCGGTTCTCGGATAACCAGTCCATGCCGACAATGACATCGAAACTACCAAGTGTAAAAGGTATGAGGTCGATATCAAAAGTATGACCCGACAGTTTCAACTTACATCCCGCAAGTACATGAGTTGTGTCTATAGACTTACCGTCAGCTAATTCAACAGGAAACTTAGCATCTAACGGGGTTGGAGTTAAGTCTAAGAGTATACTAAAGGCTTTCTATACAAAACTCCTATCAGCTCCAGTGTTAAACAAAACAGAAGCAAAACAGTCGTTCACAGGAAACTTACCGGTCACCACATACGGATCGTTGCGGGCTTGACCCGACCCAATGACGAAAGCTCTACCTTTACCACTGCTTCCGCCACTGTTGCTGCCTCCATTGTTCTCATTATGCTTTAGTTTGGGGCAATTCTTCTTGAAATGACCCTCTTGACCACACTCGAAACACCCTTTAATCGCAGTAGGCTGTTTAGGAGCACCCTTTACCGCCAGGTCTCCCCTACATTCCTTAGCCTGATGACCCATTTTTCCGCATCTCAGACATTTGATACGGTCGCATGGCCCAGCATGGTGATAGTTCCACTTGTTGCATTTCGGGTGTTTCCCAGCATAGCCGCTCGAACCCTGTCCGCCACCGTTGTTGTTATTGTTGGAACCCTAATTGTTGAAGTTCCGAACGAGTTCGGGCTTACGGTAATGTTGTTGCTGTGGGGGGGTTCGATGATGAGGACCTGGCGTTGTCAAATTTCCCCATTCCATTACTCGGGTTGTTGTTGTTGTCAGTGCTCAGGTTGTCACGGGTTTTAGAGGTTGAACCTCTAGGTGGTAACGCACCTTATGTCACTGCCTGGTCCGTCAGTTTGTGAGCTAACCGGATCGCTTGTTGAATTGTAGCTGGTTTGGAAGACGTCACCATACCCTGAATTTGTGGCACCAGCCCATCGATATACATCTCGATTCTCTTACTCGGCGGGTCTACCATCCGTGGACACATTACTGCTAGCTCGTGGGAACGGGTGGTGTAGGCTTCAATCTCGGAACCCACCATTTTCAACGACTAAAACTCAGATTCCAACTTCGCAATTTCCTCTCTAGGACAATACTCTTCCCGCATCATATTCTTGAACTCTTCCCAGTTCATAGCGTTCGCCAATTCCAATCCAAGGATTTGCACATTGGAGTTCCACCAAGTGAGAGAAGAATCTTCCAGTGTTCCAGCAGCAAATTTGACCCTACTGGCGGGTGGACAGTTACACATTTCGAAAGCTGATTTGTCTTCTCAGCCCAACGCATGAAACCTATGGCTCCCTCAGTGCCCTTAAACGAATTGGGCTTGCAATTCCAGGTAGTTCATGAAAGTACACGTTCCAGCTGTACCTCCGGCTTGATTTTGAACATGTGCGGCTAGAGCTGCCGTCGCATGGTCATTAAATAGGGTTTGGAGTTCTGCTGTGGTTAGTTTAATGTTACCGCGACCATGACCAGCGTTTCTTCAAGACATTTAGGTGTTATCATCTTGAGATGTCGTCGCCTGAGGACACGTCCGAGTGTGCATCCTCCTCAGTATCTTCCTCGGGTTCTTCCTCAGGTTCTTCTGCATACGGGGCAATCTGCGCCCCTAGTGTGTAGCATCAGGCTAGAGCTGTCGTTGCAAGGGCTCTTGCACTAAAAATTTGGTCACGCAAATCTATCATCTCTGCTTGCATTTTGTTCATTATCTCCATTTGCTGTACATGAGCATCCTGAACTTCCTTCATGGCTTCAGTCAGGTGGGAAATTCTCTTCCTAGCCTTTGCTCCATCCCATATCAATCTAGTAACATTCACTCTCGTCGAGTACATAATGTCAACTTCACGCTCTAAACAGGATGCGAGAGCTGCGAAAGCACGCTCCATTGGTTCGGTTATGGGTGGTAGCGTGTTGAAGGACATAGGACAGCCCGGGTGAGGTAATGGGGTAACTTGTTTACGATAAACCATACGCTGGATCAAACTCGGGTACCAACTCCAGCTAACATTGTCTTCGTACATGTCTCCAGATAGGCGATGTCTCTTCGGTGTAGGGGCTGCTAGTGTCGGGACTACTCGAGGTGGTGATGAGTCGGGTAGCTACGGTTCCTTTCCAGGGGCATGAGACACCGGGTCGGATGATGATGATGATGGCGTCGACATACTTACAGGATACGTCGTGTATGGGTTACGTGCATATGAGTGAATGAGGTAAAAAGTTAAAGAAAACGAATAACTAAATATATAATACACATTTATATATGCAGTGCGTAAAATTATAACTAATGGGTCGTTGCGGTTATAGTCTAGTATGAATGCATTTCTAGTTCGCTTTAACCAATGGCTCTGATACCAACTGTAACACCCCAACCCCTCGCACCACCAATATTGTCCGCTCTGCCCACGAACAGCTCATGGATTTGTTTTTGGTTGCCCAAAACGCGTTGGTGATGTTAAAAGGCAGGACATTACTTATGAACCAAGGATCTCTCTTGTCCACGGCCGATGTGGGATAGCCTAAGAGTGGGACGATGTTGTGTTTGCCAAGGGTGTTACAAACAACCCCCCTTAAGCTTCTAATTAATCAATTTCTAGCATAACATAGACTTTTGCATCTTGAGTTAATGTTTTACATTTGAATATCAAATAACACATAAACCTAACACATAATTCTCAAATAATTATTGTTTGGATGTTTGTCGTTTATTCACCAATGGTTTGCGTCAACTCGTTTGCGTTTCGGTGCAATCCCGAAAGACTACATGTGTAGTGATTGTCAAGCGTCATTTAAAACCCTAGTTTAAATGTAATGAGATGTGCGTTATAGATCAAGTGATCTTAAGTTTGAATTGACGGAGTTTGAATTAACGGAGTTAACCTGAAATTGACGAGTGTCACAAGTGTGGACCAGTTTTCTTTGCTTGGTGTTTACTGCTCGACACATGGTTTGACTTACTACCCTGTTTTTCATTAGAGCATCCCTATTTAACAAACTTAGGCAATGAGTATTTATTAGAATTTTTTGAATTTTTAAACTTATTAAAAACCACATTGTCAGAATTCAAAGTTTTAACGGAATAAACCACACAATTGTCTTTGCTCTTAAATAAAGAGCCCACACAGACAGTTGGAATAATAGAATTCAAAACAGGTAGTTTTAAAGAAGCATCAGAATTAATGTCTTTATTAATTGAAACATATGAATCATCATCCTCATTAGTCCAATCCTTAATGATTACTTTATCTGCACATGAGGCAAACACGTTAGAATTGTTCACTTCTGAAGTGGACGCAGTGGCCTTTACTGAGTCGACTTTGTCATTTTTAGAAGGTTTACCATACTTCATGTATTTTACCTTTCTTCCTGCTCTTTGGTAAGAGGAAGACCAGCATAATTGTCATTGTATGGTGGGGGTACTTGACTATATCCAATACCCTCACCTTCATTTTCTTTCCACCATAATTGATTTTCAATCATGGAATTGACTATTTTACTGGAGCCATCGAATTTCTAAAATCTTATTCAGCCCTTTCAAATTTATTAGTTAGATTTAAAATTTCTAATTTGGAGGCTTCCAGTTTAGCAGTTAATTCAATGATTTCCTGTTTGTAATCTAGGTGGTGACAACTTTTTATACAGAAATCTGACTGAAGTTTAGAAAAGTCCCTTTTCTGTGCTTCTATTTTATCTAGGAAGGCCTTTTCATTTGTCTTAGTTTAAAATTTTCAGATTTTACTACTTCCATTTCCCTAATCAATTTACTGCTGTGGAGCTTACATAAATCTATCTTATCAATACAAGCTTGAGAACAAAATGGAGAACTTACCTCAGATGAGCTGGAAGGAGTGAATACCATGAACATGAATTGAAGCTCCTTGACTTGCTCCTCAGCAACATTTTCTTCTTCAGTATCTTCAACATGAGCATAATTAGCAGTCTGATTACTTATGTTGAGAGCAGCCATCTGATCAGTCCAAGAGAATTGTTGAGCCACCAAACCGTGTTCACCTTCACCTGAAGTTGCCCCATTCTCACCTCTAACATTTCCCACTAGGACTAACACCCTTTCTCTGTTTCCCTCTTTCGCAGGATTAGTGCATTCACGAGCGAAATAACCCGGCTCATGACAATTGTAACATCTTAAAGTATCCTTGTTAAACCCAACCTTTTGATTTGATGGTAAGTTCCAGTTGTTTCTGCCCGTTCTCTTAGTGAATTTCTTTGCACGGAAGATAGCCATGGAAATTTGCCAAGATATATCCATCTCCTCGACATCATCAGGATGAATTTGGTCTAGCTCAGCGGCAACCACTAGCTGAACCAGATCTCCAGCAAGAAAATCATTATAGCAATTCATGAACCCAACCATTAAAGCGATGTTATCTTGTGTCTTCCTTTGGGATGAGTGGAGTTTGACTAGGAGACTGACTCGAAGACGCAGTCTGAAGCTGGGACTTAGCAACCTAACAGTTGGTTGAGTGGATTGTGGAAAGAAAACAAGAGCTGGTTGAGGTGGAACTGGTGAAAATTGACCCTGAGATGACTTGAATATTGAGAAACTAGGCTGAGGATGATATTGCTGAGTATACTTTCCTTGAGAGGCCTTAAACATCGAGAAATTGTCTTGAGAGACTAGGGCTTTATTAGTGGCAACACTGTATCCAGCTGCATTGTAAGAGTGTGTGTGGTTTATGGCACACTGCTTATCATCCATATCACATGCTTTGATGATTGTCATTACTTCATATAAAGTCAACTTGCTGAAATCTTTCGTTTTCTTGATCACAGCAACATTCATATTCCAGCTTTGACGCAGGGAGTTAACCAACTTATTATTAGTTTCAGCACCAGTTAAGTTGATATTAGCCGATCTCATTTCGGTCACCAGGGATATGAATCTATGCAACTGAGTCTCCAACGACTCTCCCAGAACGTGATTAAACACGTTGAATTTCTGTCGTAGTCGGTCTTGACAACTGCTTCTCATGTCATCATTACCCTCAAACACCTCAATCAATGCCTCCCACAAAGCTTTAGCAGATTTCAATTCTCTAAAACCTAAGCAATCTCGAGTGAGAGTGCCATGGTTAAGGTAGAAAGTGCATTTTCATCCTCTTCAACCTCTCAAAATCAGCTTCATCGTACATAGCAACTGGTTTTACAACAACCTCTTGAGAATTGTCACACTTGTAAGTGATAACTTGGGGACCCCGAAATATACTTCTCCAAATCTTGGCATCTTTCATTTTCATGTATTTCTCAAATCTAAATTTCCACTCGCAAAACCCCGCATGAGAGAGCGACGAGGTATGCGAGTAGCAGTTCCTATTATGGAGTCCAGTTCTTGATGAAGTGTAGCATTTGTTAATCCATTACCATTAGTTAGTTGTTTTTAATTGTAACAATAATAGTGATATTGGTCAAGTAAATAGAGTCCAAGTATTAAGGCCCAAATAGTACAGGTCAGGCCCACATGAAGAACCAGCTGAGAACAATCAGCGTTGACCGAGAACAGATCAACTCAACAGAGATCAAGTCAACCAAGAACATTGATTGACCGAGAGCACTAGTTGACCGAGAACGCCTGATGACCGAGAACACCAAATTTTGCCCGAGAACCTATGAATTTGACCAAAATCAATGGAGTCAAGCCGAGAACCCTTAAAAATGACCGATAATGATGATTATTTAAAGTCTTTGGCCGAAATCCCTGAATTAACCCCGAAATTAAACAGAATTGCCCGAGAACAAGGTTGGCTAATTTAGATAAGAGACCAACTAAATCGAATTAAGGGATTTAAATTGTTTCCAACCAAACAGAATCTATAACCAAAACTTACACTTCTTCACCGATGAGTTTCTCGCCGGAAAAAGCAAACAAAAAGTAACAAGATCTTGAATCTTTTGATATCAAACCCAAGCCTTGAATGGTTCAAAAGGCTCTGATACCAATTGTAAGTCCTAAGACGGATCTTTCAATTTGATATCAATAATCTCGATGTTATTGCGGAATATAACATGAGATGATTCAAGATGAATAACAAAGAACTCGTAAATCACACCAAGTATTGCTTCAAAACATACGTATATTAAACGTCAAATGCTTAAGCAATTGTTACACAAAAGCCTCGTTCCACATGTATTCTTGTGAACGACCAACATGAAACCTATACAAAACACCTATATATATATAGGGGAAACCACAACCTAGCCCAACACTAATCCCAAGCCCACCGAAATCACAAGTTGATCTTGGTCTATACACACATACACAAAACACAAATTACATTAAGCAATGACTAAGTACAAACCAACTAGACACAGACCCAACAATGAATCAGATGATTCTAACACATGTGAAGTTGTCTATAAGGATCCTAAACCTATTACCAATCCTAATGCAACACTTGTCCATGTCACTGATGTTTTGCAAGTTGATTCAGGTTGCACTTCATTACCTAACTGATCAATTTCTTTGATTTGTGTAGGGATGGTCCACACCAGTTAATGAAGTATGGTATACGGACAAGGGATGTTCCAGGCACAAGACATGTGACAAGAGGTCACTGGTAAACTATGAAGAAAAGTTTGAAGACCCAATTGCATTTGGGAGTGATGAAAATGGAGGAAAGATTGTAGGGAAAAGAATTCTGACTAATGGAAAAGTCACCTTTGATAATGTATTTTATGTGGAAGGATTACAATATAACCTTTTGAGCATCTCACACATGTGTGATAAAGGCTTTAAGGTTGGGTTTGATGACTCTCATTGCTTTATTCGTAAACCTGACTTTGTGATTCCTCCATATATGATTATGATTATGTCTCCAAGAAATGGGAACTTGTATGAGTTGAATATGAAATATGCCATTTCAAGGGGTGGTACTTGTTTTGTATCAAAGGCCACTGAAAATGAAACCAAATTGTGGCACAGAAAGCTTTGTCATGTTAACCTAAAGAACATGAGCAGACTTGTTAAAGGTGAACATGTAATTGGTTTACCCACAAAAGAGTTCAAATTTGATGAAAATTGCATTTCATATCAAAAGGGTAAGAAGCACAAATCATCTCACAAAACAAAGCTCATTAACTCAATTGATCAAGTGATTGAAATGCTTCATATGGATCTTTTTGGTCCTGTAAGTGTTCCAAGTATTGGCAAAAAGAGATATTGTTTAGTAATCATTAATGATTTCTCAAGATACACATGGGTCTATTTCTTAAGTTCCAAGATGAGGATGTTGAGTTAATAAAGGGATGTGTGACAAGAATTGAGAATCAAATGGATGCATGGGTAAAAGTCATGAGAAGTGATAATGGAACTGAGTTCAAAAATGGGGTAATTGATGAATTTTGCAATGCAAAAGGAATTATTCAACAATTCAGTGCCCCTAGAACTCTTGAACAAAATGGGGTTGCAGAGAGAAGACACAGAACACTAATTGAGGCTGCAAGGACCATGTTAGCAAATGCTTTCTTGTCTGTTACCTTTTGGGCAGAAGCAATCAATACTGCCAGCTATTTTCAGAACATGGTACTTCTTAACAAAAGTCAAGATAAGACTCCTTATGAGATTTTGTTTAAAAGAAAGCCCTACATCAAGTTTTTCAAACCATTTGGTTGAAAATGTTCACTATTGAACACCAAGGATTACCTTAACAAGTTTCAATCAAAATCCTTGGAATGCTTCTTTGTTGGATATTTAACACACTCAAAGGCTTAGAGAGTCTATGTGAAAGACCATTTGAGTGTGATTGAATAATTTGATTTGGTATTCAGTGAAAATCAGTTCAATACAGTTGATGGAGTATCATGGCTCTTTGATCTTGAGAAGTTGATCAAGTCCTTCAAGATTTATCCTGAGGACTTTGATGAAACTTTTTACAAAACTAGTGAGTATGAAGAGAATAATCAATAGAAGATTTGTGATCCAAGGTTGCTGGTAAAAGGACTGGATATAGATTCATTAAGGATCTCTCAACTGCTGAAAATGAACAAGTTCAAGATCAAGTTCCAGACCAAGGTTAGAGGACAAGATCAAGAACATGGTAATCAAGACAATCAAGAAGTTCAAGCTGATAATGTCTTGAATGAGGAAGATCCTAACAACCAACAAGATCATAGTCAAAAACAAGCAGCAAGAGAAGCAAGATTTGAAAATTTGTTTCAAACCTTGAATATTGGGAACAATGGTGCATCTACCTCACAACAGAACAATGAAGAAGCACCTGAATTTCATGATGCAACAACTGTTTTGATCATTGATGAACCTGCTCTCAATGACTCAAATCTTGATTCTAATATGTCTATTGATGTAATTGTACAATCTTCATATGTTGAAAGAAACCATTCGCCTGAGAACATCATTGGGGATATCAATGAAAGAGTAATAAGAAGTGCATCTGAATCTGCAAACATTTTTTTATACTCTTGCTTTATATCTCAAATTGAACCCAAGAGCATTGTTCAAGCCTTGAAAGACAATTGTTGGGTAGAAGTAATGCAAGAGGAGTTGGCTCAATTCAGAGATCTGCAAGTGTGGTAACTTGTAGATAAGCCAAGAAATAGATATGCCATTGGAACCAAGTGAGTTTTCAGGAATAAAAGGGATGAGAGAGGGATTTTTATACAGAATAAAGCAAGACTTGTTGCATTTGGATGCTTACAAGAAGAAGGGATTGTCTTTGAGGAAGTCTTTGCTCCTATAGCAATACTTGAAGCAATAAGAATCTTCTTAGCTTATGCTGCCTCATAGAACATAAGAGTATTCCAATTGGATGTCAAATATGCATTTTTGAATGGAAAAATAGAAGAGGAGGTGTATGTGTCTCAACCACCAGGATTTGAGGACCCTGATTATCCTAATAGAGTGTATAAGTTAAACAAAGCTTTGTATGGATTGCATCAAGCTCCAAGAGCTTGGTATGATGAGTTATCAAACCACCTGCTTGCTAATGGTTTCCAAAGGAGAGCCATTGACAAGACCTTCTTTTACAAAAGGAAATGAAGAGATTTACTCCTACTTCAGGTCTATGTGGATGATATTATCTTTGGTTCAACAAATGAACAAACGTGTCTGAAGTTTGAGGAAGTGATGAAGCCCAAATACAGCATGAGCTCTATGGGAGAAATGAACTTCTTTCTTAGACTACAAGTTCAACAAAAGGCTGATGGTATCTTCATATGCCAGTCACAGTATGTGGAGGACATATTGAATAAGTTCAAGTGTCAAGATCTCCAAACTGCTTCAACTCAAATGGACACCAATGAAAAGATGATTGCAGATGAAAAGGGGGAGTATGTTGATGAACATGAGTATAGAGCAAAGATTGGATCTCTGATGCATCTAATTGCTTCAAGACCAGAAATTATGTTTGTTGTATGTGTTTGTGCAAGATTCTAATCAAGTCCAAAGATGTCTCACATGACTGTTGTCAAGAGGATTTTCAGATACTTGAAAGGGAAACCTGATTTGGGGATAAGGTACCCAAAGAACCAGGCCTTTGATCTAATTGCATATATTGACATCGATTATGATGGCTGCAACATGAGTAGAAGTCTACTTTGGGAGGTTGTCAATTTTTGGGAGACAGGGTGGTGTCTTGGCAGTGCAAGAAACAAACTACAGTGTCCATCTCAACTGCTGAAGCTGAGTATATTGCTGCATCTGCATGCTGTGCACAAGTTCTTTGGATTCAAAATCAAATGCAGGATTATGGTTTGAATTTCTTAAACACCCCTATCTTTATTGATAATACTGCTGCATTTTATATTGTTAAGAATACAGTTCAACACTCCAAGACCAAGCACATTGAAATCAGACATCATTTCATTAGAGACTGTAATGAGAAAGGATTGATTGAAATGAAAAGAGTTGATACAAGTGATAATTTGGCTGACCTGATTACCAAGCCACTTGATAAAACCATATTCCACTTTCTTCTGAAAGCTCTGGGAATGATCAAATCTAATGAGATCTGATTGATGATGTGTGCTCATTGTGCAAATTGACTATCTTTTGAAAGGTCTTGATGAGTGATTTGAGTATGATGTGTGAAGGCGTTTTTCATGGTAACTGATTAGTGCTTTGAATGATTATTTGAGTAACTTAGGTATCTTTGATGCTAAGGTAAATGATCAGTGAATATGTATGAAGACAGGGTAAGTATTTGAAATGATCTGTTTGTGTGCTTATCTGATGCTTTTAACTGCGTGAATTTTGATTAAATGGATATTCTGATATGATGATTTGTCTAGGATAGGATAGACTTTGCATAAATTGTGTGGAGTTTGCTTGTTTAAGTGTATCATTCATATTAGGATTGTCATTGAATATGTTGCCTACTGTTGTGTCAAAGTATGTTTGTATCAAATATTGCATGCTCAAATGCAAAGTTTTCAAGAAAATTTTACTCAAAACATTTTTGACAATAACTAAGCAAGTTGATTATGGTGTAGAGATATGATAAGATTATTCAGTTCAAGCTTTATAGAAGCCTCAAAGGGGTTATTCAATGAAAATTGATCCAACCTTTTGGGAAATGATAGTACATTGGTTATTTTGCCAATCATATGGATTTAATAGGCTAAAAAGACAATTAGTGCAATCATTAATAAGTATGGTTGCTTTCCATGATGTGTAAAATCTGAAGTGATATAAACAAAAAGAAAATGCTTACTTTATGTAGAGCTACATTGTTGTCTATGTATGTTCCAATATACATCTTTCCGAATGATAGGCAGAAAAGTGATTATCCAGTCATACACGAGCCTGTTGGTATTTGGTCACCGAAAATGCATTTTAATTCATTTTTATGAATCCATAGTGGTCAAATTAAAAATAGTGCACATATCTATACCCTTTTAAAAGAATGGCTGTTTTAGCCAATCTCGGCTCCGAATCTTACCAAACTTTAAAAATGAAAGTTGTTTCTAACACATTGATGTAGCAAGGGTTTTTATAATTTTTGGGAATTGTTTCATATATTTTTAATAATTTATCTATGTTATGTCAGCAAGTTGTCCGAATTCTGTTTTTATCTTTTTTTTTTTCCTTTTTCAACTACAGGTTATCATTTCATTATACAATTATAATCCTTAGTTAATTATTCATCAAACACAAACACAAACTAGCCTTATTACTTTTATTTAGGGCTTACACGTTAGGAGATTCACACGCTTAACGAAGATCTTAATCTTTAAACCCACCAAATTCAATGTTAGTTTATATGCCCCCTTTTTCCATATTTTATATTCGGGGGGGAGTGTAGCATGTATACCTTATTCAATTTTACTCATTTTTTATTTCCACATCTATTCAAAAAACAATTCAATATATGTTTATGTGTGATTATTGCATGCTCTATGATTATGTTCTATGTGATTAAATGTTTATTTTATGTTTGGTGGTTTTTGTCTCATCCACATCTATTCTCATCTAGTGCGATCATACATTTACCCTAGTACATTGATTTTGTATCAAGAGGAACGGGTCTACATCTATTTAGTTGTTTACATTTTCATAAGATTTGTAATGCTCACCCTTTGCATATGAATTGTGATTTATGTTAGTGCATTATGCCAGTAGTTCATTAGTCTTGAGTCTATCGTGTCTGTAATCGTTACTTTGCTTATTACGTTTTTGTGAACTTGTTAGTTAAAGTGGTAATAGCGAAGTTAGTGTAATAGCGAAGTTAGGGACAACTTCGCCTAGGCTGTTAGGCGAAGTTGTCCTGGTTATATAAACCTAACTTTGGCTTTCTTGGTTGGTAATACTGATAAGTTGGTTTTGGACGGCTAGGTTTATTGGGTGTATGGTTTTAACATCTAATAATAAGTAAACCTTTGTTCTTACATGTTACATGTTCTTTACGTCTCTCTCGTATAAACACTCATATCGTATACGTAGGGGATTCCGCACCATCGTGTTATGAGATACTCATGTGTAGATACGTAGGGGTACGCAACTTTGTCTGATTACCTGCTAGAGAATGGATTTGTGAGAGGAAATATTGACAGTACATTGTTTGTGAAGTGGAATGGGAAGGACTTTCTTCTTGTTCAGGTTTATGTGGACGATATCATCTTCGGGGCCTCAAAGATTTCTATGTGTCGGGAATTTGAAACGGTCATGAAGAAAAGGTTTGAGATGAGCGCCATGGGTGAATTAACTTTCTTTTTGGGTTTACAGGTAGATCAGAAGAAGGATGGCATGTTTATTCATCAAACTAAATATGATCACGATATGCTCAAACGATTTAAGATGGAAGAAAGCACTCCGTTTGACACTCCAATCTGTGTCAACCACAAACTGGGTGCTGACTCCGACAGTGATGAAGATGTGGATCCCACTCAGTATCGGGCTATAATAGGTTCTTTAATGTATTTAACTGCTTCCAGACCTGACATTATGTTTGCAGTTTTACTTTGTACTCGTCTTCAGGCTAATCCAAAGGAGTCACACATGAAAGGTGTGAAGAGAATTTTGCGGTATCTGAAAGGAAAGCCTAAGTTGGGTCTCTGGTATCCAAAAGGAGGAGAACTAGATCTGGTAGCATACACGGACTCTGACTATGGAGGATGCAATCAGAATAGGAAATTAACAACTGGTGGTTGTCAGTTTCTTGGAGGAAGATTGGTGTCGTGGCAATGCAAGAAGCAGACCTCTGTTGCCATATCCACCAGTGAGGTTGAGTACATGGCAGCATCAAATTGCTGCTCCCAGGTTTTGTGGATACAACAACAAATGTGAGATTATGGTCTGAATTTCACTCAAACTCCTATTTTCATTGATAACACTGCTGCAATCTCAGTAACTAACAATCCCGTTAAAATAGTAAAACAAAACATATTGACATTAGTCATCATTTTATACGTGATTGTGCTGAGAAGAAATTAATCACGCTTGAAAAGGTTGTTTCGCTGGAAAATTTTGCTGATCTGTTTACAAAAGCTTTTGAACGGTCTCGTTTTCAAAACCTAATTGAGCTTAATGGGATGATCAATACCGAGTAACCATGTATCTTTTGTTCTTAAAAAAAACGTCACAATCGCTGAAAATTATGTCGGTTGCTTAAGTTTGAAGGACATATTCTTGAATATGTTTGGTCCTTGTATCTACTTGTAGATTCAAAGGATAGCCATTAACCTAATAACTGAAAGCATCTCGGGCGGTTGTGATGGTTTCTATTCCTTCGCTGAAAATTATGTCCGTTACACTAAGTTGGAAGACACATATTCATATGTGTCTATTCCTGCTAATCCACTGGATTTTTGGGATAGCCATTTACCCAAAAGCTTAGAAGTGACCGGGGTGTTTGAATGTAAACTGTTTTGTTTTTTTGGGAAATGATATACTCTTTCAGTCTATAGCTTCTCAAGAAGCTTCAAAGTTGGTTTTAAATTGAAAATTGATCCAACCTTTCGAAAATGATAGATAAATTGATTTTGTGTGCCTAACGGGTGAAGTTATTAAGCTTAAAAGACTTTAGAACAGTCATTGTTTAGCACGGTAGCTTTCCATGGTGCGTAAAAATTGAAGTGATACAAATTAAATCTGCTCGATTTACTGTGGAGAGTCATTTTGAAATGTGCATGTCTCCATATATATCTCTCCGAATGATAGGCAGAAAAGTGATTATCAAGTCATACACGAGTCTGTTAGTGTCTTGATCCCCGCGTATATTGTGTTATCTTACTATAGTGTTCCAGATTCGGGACTTGTAGGGGTTCGTTATTACTCTTAAAAAAATGATGATGATGGCGTTTGTTGCCTTTGAAATTCAAAAATCCTAATACAACAAGGATGAGGCACCAATTGAGTGTTGTACGCACTTATGTAAGGCTTGTAAAGCAAACTCTCATGTACATCTTTTAATCAGACACTACGGGTCGAACTCAAATCGGGGTGATCTGGGGAAAGCCAAATACGCCTTGAGAATATATATGAGGCATCACAGGTCCTTAAGTGATGTCCATCTAAATTCTGAGCCTAATTGAACCTAACCAGTATCATAGAAGCAATGAAACCAATGCTAAGTTTCATACATGCCTTCAACCTGTTTCTCTATGTCATAATAACGCTGAATATGAATCCTAGTGACAGCCTCTTAATCAGTATGATTCCATGTTCGGATCTTTTCTTAAACACGTTGGGTTCTCTAAAAGACTGAAATTTGATCCCGTCTATTTTATTTATTATTTTATTCTATTTTTTTATTTATTTTATTTTATTCGATTATTTTAAAGCTGTTTTACTTATAAATCATGGGTTACTCGTTCTTGGTCTATATTTTTCAAAATTTTCTAAGATTAACTTCGCTATGGCGAAATTGTTTGTGACAGTGAAGTTGACTTAACTCTGCCTCCAGGGTTTTCTGAAAGTATATAAGGCTCTCATGGGTCAAACCAGGTCAAACAAACCCTCTAAAACCCTCGGCGAACTTATCTCACAAATCAACCTTGCTCAACCATTGTTTTAGTCTGCGTTACTTGCGTGTAAAAGGTCTATAAACTCATAACGTTTCATAATTTATTGCCTTTGCTCGTTAACAACCCTAAGAATGACTGTTTATAATGTTTTTATTGGTTATCTCTAATATATCATCAATTCTCCTTCTGTGTTACTAGATTGGTAACTTTAAAGGTTCCATGGTCTTAATCGGACCTTGTTGTACCTATTTTGATCTTCTGATTGTCCATGTTTGCAAGCGAAAAGGACTTCAATTTCTAAACCGTTCTTGCGGCAAAGCTAACATAAAGGTGAAGATATTATTAACTTCGCTTGTAACCTAACTTCGCTGCAATACTAACTTCGTTGCTTCCATGCTAGGCGAAGTTACCAACTGATTAAGCTTTCGTCTAACTTAGCTCGTTTGCTTTGCAGGTATGGCTGCGGTAGCGGGTGCTTGTGGCACAGGTGATGATGAAGGAGATGGAGATAAGAGACAATTCTTTCCGGGACACAACATGTATGTGACCTTAGACCCAGATACTCGTGGAGCCGAGGATTACTCAGAGATTATTTCGTTTCTCATCCGCTCAAGGATCTTTCATGCTATCAATATAACTCTTTCAATCTCTTTACCAAATATTGAAGACTTCTGGAGAACGGTTGAGTATAATTGTCATGTTGAACCTCCAGTTATGCGTGCTACAATCAATCGACAAGTGGTATAGTTATCAGCTAATCAGATACGGGAAGCTCTACAGTTCGGAATTGAAACTACTCAGGATCCTACTAAGTATTCAGCTACTTTTAAGAACGGGGCTTTTCTTCGCATGGGGTACTCAGGTCCGTTGGAAGACTCACAACGAAGAAAGAGATTTTTGCTAGACCAATGGTGTTTCTTAATGAACGTGTTGATTGTTTGCAAGTCTGGTCGCAAAGTTGGATCCGACGGTATGGGTGCGACAATGCAGTCTGCCATGACCGCGGTGACATATAATAAACCATTTAGCTTCAGTCAAATGGTGTTCTACGAGATTTATCGTCAGCGGCGGGAAGTGGCTCGGGAACGTTTCTTGATGTATCCCAGGTTTTTACAGATGATTCTTAATCATGTCGCTCCTAATCTTCAACGGCGTCGTCCTATCTCTTTTTCGGAAAGTGTGAACAAGAGAATTTTTGCTTAGTGTCGAACATCGAGCGCACGAAGTAATGTTTATCGTCGTCCGAGGCACACAACTTGATTTGGGTATCTTGTGAATCCAGACTATGTTGCTCCACCAGATGATGGTTTTGCTGATCCTGTTCAAGCACAAGCTGATATTCCTCAACCACCTCCCATGATTCATGATGCTCCAATTCATGTTGCTCCAGTTCAAGATGCTCCAGTACTGAATGATCCAGTTATTGATCCTTTTATGTCTGCCGCAGAGTGGATAGATCTTGATGCTGCTTTGGGGGTACAAGGGATCTTTGGTGTGTCTTTTGAAGTTCGGGTTTCTTTAATCGAAGTGTCCGGGGTACCATCTTCTTCGATCGTCGGTTCAGCTGGTCATTATCTTCCCTTTGTTGAGGATTCTAAGGAAACATTATTTGATTCTTCCACTGATGAAGTTGTTGAAGCTAAGAGATTTCTGGCTGCACAAGAGATGATCCAAGGAAAACGAAAGAAAGATTCGAATGATGATAGTGAGTCGGATTATGAAGAGGAGATGTATGCCTTAGTCCAAAGATCAAAGAGGGCTAGGGCCGGTGAAACCTCGAGTGTTTTTCATTTTACTCCTCTAAAGTTTTCTGGTATATCTACAATGTTCCCATCCTCATATGCTCCATTACTAGTGACATCTAGTATACCAACGGTGGCTTTGTCAGCACCGTCTAGTGTACCATCTACATTTGAGGTGTCAGTGCCAGAGATTGTTTCCTTACCACAACGTACTATTACTCCATATGAAGTTGTGGCTATGTTTGTTTAATCTACTTTGGTGGCAACTGCTGGGTCCTCGGTTACAATTCCACCTCCGGTTATTATTCCACCTTCATTAGAGATTCCAGTGAATTTGGGTATCCCTCTGCCATATACTCAAGACATTTCTCACATGTCATTTGCCTTTGATACTTCGTTGTCCGATTCAAAGCGGATAACGGCTCTAGAACATGTAGTGGCTGAGCAATCAAAAATTAATCTCATTCAGACGCACGCTATTCAACGGCTAGTGGCTGAAAGTCAAATTCAGTCATCTCTCCTTATTGAACATGGTAAACTTTTTGATGCTTTAAAGCAGTCCTTAACATATCAGGGGGAGACTAGTTGCAAAGGCGATGAGTTGGGGACAAAGAGGAGAGAGGACAGAGATGATGATCCCAATGCATCGAAAGATGCAGGTGGTGAGCTGCCAAGAACTGAACAAAATCTTGGGGCTTCCACATCTCAGGGGGAGTTTACTGATCCATCTGGCAGTGAAAGTGGTGAGACTGTTGTGGTAGATGATGAGGACGATATGGGTGAAGATGTGTTGCCTTTTAGTGAGATTGAAAAGAATGGTGAACAGATTGAAATTGATAGTGGATTAGAAGAAGGTGAGATACCGCATGATAGTGTTGAACATGATATTCCAAGTGGTGGTTAGGAACAGGCAAGTCAAGACAATAGTGGAGTTGGGGAGTCTGAAGGGGAAAGAAGAGTGCGCTCACTGGTTTAACAAGACAAAGAAAACGAAGGTGACTTCGATGTTCAAAAGGAGTTACAATATCAAAGGGTATGTTGAATCAAAGAAAGGTATTATCTGTTGGTTGTATGATGATCAACTTAAGGTGTTCGTGGTTAAGAGATATGATGGGATTCAATACTTTGCTAAGAGATTGAGACCGTTCAATAAGTTGCCTGAATGTGAGGTGAAGGATTTGGCTCGTTTAAGGATTTGGCTCGTTTAAGGTTGGTAAGATTGTGTGGAGTGAAGTTGTTAAAGAGAAAAAGTTTGTGTTGTTAAAGCCTCAAAAATGAAAATTGGTTGAAGATACTGAACGGGGGATGCGGGCAGATGGCAAGCCATGGATGGTGATGAAGTACAAACCGATTCGATGTATGAAAGAGGCTCCAATGAAGACCATGCCTCAAGATGTGATGAAGGATCTTAAATGGTGGTACGCTGATTGTGAGACCGCTAAAGTTATGATGGAAGATGAGGATGAACAGGAGATCTTGAGAGTGTATGATCCTATGCATCTGGTTAATTTATCTCAAGCTGATTTGCAGGTACTAAACGAAAAGAAGATCCTTAATATTCCAGCTTGGAAAGATGAGGCGAGGAAGTATCAAAGATTGGTCTGTTGAAGATGGATAGTACGGATTTTTGGATTACAAGACGAAACGAAGTTGTAAGAGAAATGAAGCTACTGCCAAGGGGGAGTCTGTTGGTGAATTATGCCAGTAGTTCATTAGTCTTGAGTCTATCGTGTCTGTAATCGTTACTTTGCTTATTACGTTTTGGTGAACTTGTTAGTTAAAGTGGTAATAGCGAAGTTAGTGTAATAGCAAAGTTAGGGACAACTTCGCCTAGGCTGTTAGGCGAAGTTGTCGTGGTTATATAAACCTAACTTCGGCTTTCTTGGTTGGTAATATTGATCAGTTGGTTTTGGACGGCTAGGTTTATTGGGTGTATGGTTTTAACATCTAATAATAAGTAAACCTTTGTTCTTACGTGCTACGTGTTCTTTACGTCTCTCTCGTATAAACATTTGTATCGTATACGTAGGGGATTCCGCACCCTCGTGTTACGAGATACTCCTGTGTAGATCCGGCTGGGAACCTACAATTTACCTATATATATATATATATAAAGCTTACGTATTCTCACCAACATTCGTGTTGACAAGATCTATTTTTATATATCCTACAGGTACACGTAATTGATATTGTTCAATACTGAAGATATTAGTTTTACCTTAGGATATTTATTTAAAATACAAAAGTATGATGTATTTGTTTCTTATTATTGAATTTGTGTACATGTTTAATGATAATAAAATTAAATAATTATTGTCGCTTTAATTAGTGTCTTTTGAGCTATTGCCCAATCAATACGTTACCCCCGGCATGTTACGCCACCTTTGGTCTAGGTGTGACAAATTATCCATATACAAGTGTGAAAAATTATCTATATACAAGTGTGAATGAACTGAAGTGTGTATAGCTACAAGTATGTATAAGAACTATGTTCATTCTGTGAGTCCTACACGTGTTGAGGTCAGTTAGGATGGCGAATCACTATATCTCCGCGTAGGGCGTAGACGATGTAAGGCGTGAACAATAGAGAGGACGTAGCCTCTACATGTTTGCGTATATGGGTTTTGTTACTAAGTAGTAAGAAGGACTAAGCCTTCTACATACTTTCATGAAGAGATCGGGTGACGCAAGTACTACAGAGGATTAAGTCTCAACATGCTTTCGTGTATAAGTTGTATGGTGTAAGTACTAGAGAGGACTAAGCCTTTACATGCTTCCATGTAAAAGTTGTGAGCCCATGGAGGACTAAGCGTCTACATATTTATTCATGTAATGTGGTGTAAGTATAAGGAAGGGCAAGCCTTTTATGTACTTACGGTGGAAGAATGATGCAAAGGTGATGTGCATAATTAGATGTGTAAGTTGTGTTATGTGTGCGTGTGTGTGTGTGTGTGTGTGTGTATGATGTAAATAAGAGGTAAGAGTCAAGATGTACTATGTGGATTCGTAAACACATAGATGACTTTTAGTATGCACGCATGTGGTTAGTTAATGAAGTGAAGGAGCTTGGAGTGCATGTAAGGCTATATACACTTTTCGGGATCCAATGAGTGTTGGAATTATGGACCGGTTCGGTTAAGTCAGCACGGCCGACCCGGTTATGACCCCTGAGAGTTACACCTTGGGCAACGAACTGAAATCGACTTAAATTATTTAACTGGTTTATGTCGAACATAAACGGATGGAATTATTATTTATAATAGTTATAAATAATATAGTTTATTTACTAATTAAATAAACTAGTATGGGCTTTTAAATGACAAATAAATCGAGTCGGGCTCATGGCTCGTTTATAGTTTTACAAGTATTATATTATTATGATTTATAATCATAATTTTAATAATAACCTAAAACTGCAAGAAGGTTGGGTACGTGAACCATATTGCCGTCATTATCACTTTGATAATTTCAATTATATATTGCAAGTAGTAAAGGCAATTCATCTATTGGTTTTTGGTGATACACTGAACACGAAACCGGCTGTCGATATCACTGTTCAACCCGCCCCGCCGCTGCCACCGTCCACCGCCGCCACCGCAACCTATCTTGTTTGGTTCGTCGCCTAGCACCGCTCGTTGAATCTAGGTGTATCAACCGGTTATTTATTAACCGGGGTAAACTTAAATTAATTGTCGATTTACAATTATAATTTGTTTGCTTTGACTCGTACTCGTATTGTTTGTAACCGGATCCTGTACGGTTCCTAAAAGTGTTGATTATTGGTTTTAATATTCCGCTGCGTATTCTTTTATTAATATGATTAATAACTATGAAACCTTTATAATTAAAATCTAGTTTAATTGTTAAACCATTGACTAATCACCACTGGAACTCAACACTAGTATAAGAGCCTTGGTTACAACATAAGAGTCAGTCGAATCCGGTATTTTTAAACAGTTCTACAACACAAACTTCAAGGTTGTTGAAGTTTGTGATCTAGATAAAATTTTAGGGTAACATTGGTTTGGTCAAAATTTTATTTATTTTATTTGACCATAAGGATTTCCCGATTTTATTTTTTGGTGAGTATGTAAATTCGGCCCGACCTTGTTTGTTTGGTTGAATGGTTTTTGGTTTTTGACCATATAGATGGTTTAAAAGTTGTATTTATTTTTCGGTTTAATTTATGGTTTTTGCCACCTTGATGGTTCAAAATGGTAATAGATAGGGTTTAGTTTTTCATTACTTATGTATTATTACCAACATTTGTGTTGACAAACTCTATTTTTATATATGCTACAAGTACAAGTAATTTATATTGTTCAAGATTGAAGATATTAGTTTTACCTTAGGATATTTATTCAAAATACAAAAGTATGATGTATTTGTTACTTATTATTGAAGTTGTGTAATTGTTTAAGGCTAATGAAATTTAATAATTATTGTCGCTTTAATTAGTGTCTTTTGAGCTACTGTCCAATCAATACGTTACGCCCCGACATTTTACGCCACCTTTGGTCGAGGTGTGACAAATTATCTATATACAAGTGTGAATGAACTGAAGTATGTATAGCTACAAGTATGTATAAGTAGAACTGTGTTCATTTTGTGAGTCCTACACGTGTTGTGGTCAGTTAGGATGGAAAATCACTATATCTTCGCGTAGGACGTAGACGATGTAAGGCGTGAACAATAGAGAGGATGTAGTCTCTACATGTTTGCATATATGGGTTTTGTAACTAAGTAGTAAGAAGGACTAAGCCTTCTACATACTTTCATGAAGAGATCGGGATGGCGCAAGTACTAGGGAGGATTAAGTCTCAACGTGCTTTCGTGTATAAGTTGTATGGTGTAAGTACTAGAGAGGACTAAGCCTATACATGATCTAGTGTATAAGTTGTGTGGTGTAAGTACGAGTGAGGACTAAGCCTTTACATGCTTCCATGTAAAAGTTGTGAGACGTAAGTTCCATGGAGGACTAAGCGTCTACATATTTATTCATGTAATGTGGTGTAAGTATAAGGAAGGGCAAGCCTTTTATGTACTTATGGTGGAAGAATGATGCAAAGGTGATGTGCATAATTAGATGTGTAAGTTGTGGTATGTGTGCGTGTGTGTGTATATATATATGATGTAAATAAGAGGTAAGATTCAAGATGTACTATGTGGATTGGTAAACACATAGATGACTTTTAGTATGCACGCATGTGGTTAGTTAATGAAGAGAAGGAGTTTGGAGTGCATGTAGGGCTATATACACTTTTCGGGATCTAATGAGTGTTGGAATTATGGACCGGTTCGGTTAAGTCAGCATGGCCTACCCGGTTATGACCCGTGAGAGTTACACCTTGGGAAACGAACTAAAATCCTCTTAAACTGTGTAACTGGTAAATTATGAACATAAACGGATGGAATTATTATTTATAATAGTTATAAATAATATAGTTTATTTACTTATTAAATAAACTAGTATAGGCTTTTAAACGAAAAATAAATCAAGTCGGGCTCATGGCCCGTTTATAGTTTTACAAGTATTATATAATTATGATTTATAATCATAATTATAATAATAACCTAAAACTACGAGAAGGTTGGGTACGTGAACCATATTGCCGTCATTTCACCTTGATAACTGCAATTATATATTGCAAGTAGTAAAGGCAATTCGTCTATTGGTTTTTGGTGATACATTAAACACAGAACCGGTTGCCGCTGTCACTGTTTCAACTCGCCCCGCCGCTGTCACCGTGCACCGCCGCCACCGCAACCTATCTTGTTTGGTTCGTCGCCTAGCACCGCTCGTTGAACCTCGGTGTCTCAACCGGTTATTTATTAACCGAGGTAACTTAAATTAATTGTCGATTTACAATTATAATTTGTTTGGTTTGGCTCGTACTCGTATTCTTTGTAACCGGATCCTGTAAAGTTCCTGTACGGTTCTTTTATTAATACGATCAATAACTATGAAACCTTTATACTAAAAACGAGTTTAATTGTTAAACCATTGACTAATCATCATTGGAACCCAACACTGGTATCAAAGCCTTGATTACAACATACGAGTCGAATATGGTATTTTAAAAGTTCTACATCACAAACTTCAAGGTTGTTGAAGTTTTTGATCTAGATAAAATTTTAGGGCAACATTGGTTTGGTCAAACTTTTATTTATTTTATTTGACCAAAATGATTTCCGAATTTTATTTTTTGGTGAGTATGTAAATTCGGCCCGACCTTGTTTGTTTGGTTTAATGGTTTTTGGTTTTTGGCCATATGGATGGTTCAAAAGTTGTATTTATTTTTCGGTTTTAATTTATGATTTTTGGCCACCTTGATGGTTCAAAATAGTAATAGATAGGGTTTAGTTTTTCATTACTTGTATTAGTGAATTTTGTAATGAAGAAGACCCGAAGGAAATCGAGGACGGGCTCATGGAGTTCTTGAATTCAGTGGGAGTTACCAAAGATGACGGGATGCACCAAGATTCCATCCTTGTGGTTGTTTTTTGTTGTGCCCCTCGTCCCGATTGATCTTGTTAATAGGCTCTAGCAAGATCAATCACTAATCTTGGCCATTTAAGATTCACATATATTAATCAACAAGAAGTTATTAGAAAACAATATAAAATTCGTTTTATGTATGATATTTCAGCAACAACATCTTGTTGATCAGATGCTCCAGCTTTCTCAGCAGTTGTTTGTGGTTCTTGAATTTCTTCAAGATCAACAATATTATTTCCAGTTCCTCGATCGAGAATTTCTTTCTCGAGAAAGTGGCCTTCCTTTTGATAGAAATCAAATTTGTATCAGGGTGGAAGAAATAATATCCGCTTTGGCTAATTTTTCTAAGTTGGTTTTCCACTTTGTTTTGAAACTCTTTGAACTTTTCAAAAGTTTCATGTTTGTGTTTCATAAGATACACATAAGAATATCGACTATAATCGTCAATAAAAGAATCTTTCATGATTTCTAGACATAGTTATGAAAGGGCCACACGCATCAGTATGTATGAGTCCTAACATATCATTTGCTCATTCACTTTTATGAGTGAATGAGTCCTTGACGAGTTTGCTTTTAATAATTGTAGCTTTCGCAACGTTTACTTGTCGCAGAGGGATTTTCTTTCGGCTTTTTTGCTTTTCGTCATTTAACCCTTCTCGTAGACAACCTTGCAACCTTAAAAGTTGTCGTGTGGGCCATCTAGCAACTTACCTAGTGAGTTTACATACCCCTTTTTCATCTTTTATATTTTGGGGGTAGCATGTATACCTTATTTAATTTTATTCATTGTTTTATCTCTATATCTATTACAAAACACAATTCGTTATATGTTTATGTGTGATGATTAGAATATTTATGACTATGATCTATGTGCTTAAGTGTTTATTTTATGTTTGGCGGTTGGTATCTCATCCTCATCTATTCTCATCTAGTATGATCATACATTTACCCAAGTACTTTGATTTCGTATCAATAAGAATGGGTCCACATCTATTTAGTTGTTTACATTTTCATAAGAATTGTAATACTCATCATTTACATATGAATTGTGGTTTTTATCTATATATGTATCTCAACTAAAACTTATGTATTGTCACCAACATTCGTGTTGACAAACTCTATTTTTATACATGCTACAGGTACAAGTAATTTACAATGATCAAGATTGAAGATATTAGTTTTTACTTTAGGATATATATTCAAACAATAAATATGATGTATTTGTTACGATTATTGAATTTGTGTACTCGTTTAATGTTAATGAAATTAAATAATTATTGTCGCTTTAATTAGTGTCTTTTGAGCTACTGTCCAATCAATACGTTACGTCCCGACATGTTCCGCCTTTGGTCGGGGTGTGACATTCATCACTGACCTTAATGTGGTTATGAGTATTCATAAACCAATCGAGGTGTTGTGTGATAACACGGGTGGTATTGCTCAGGCCAAAGAGCCCAGATCTCATCACAGAGCCAAGCACATTCTAAGAAAGTTCCACCTTATACGAAAAATTATGGAAAGAGGAGACATCATAATAATCAAATTAGACACAGATCAAAACCTAGCAAACCCGCTCACTAAACCGATGACACAGGACAAGCATGCCCAACACAGGGATGCTATCGGTCTTAGTTTAGATAGTCATTTGTTTTGATTTAGTAATCGGATGTATGAATATTTAAACATTTATACTTTTGGGTTCACTTTTGATTTAATGGTTAAATGCAAATGTTGAATATTATAACCTTGTTCCTTTTAATACGTTTAATCCATGAATATTGTATTCTAAATTATCCATAGTCGGTTAGACTCGTGAGAACGATTCTGAGATAAGACTATTCTGACTTTAGACTCAAGGAGTTGACTTTTAAATTCACAGACCTCATTATGAATGACGTTGGATGTAACTCGCATCAAATCATCTTCATGGATCTTAGTCATAATGTGTTTTGATGTTGGTATAATCATTTAGTACCTTAGACCTGAGATACATATTAGAACTTTCATTTACTAAATGCTATTCTTTGATTAGTGTGAACCGCTGTCGCGTAACTGCCGACTATAAAGGCATTGGTTGGGAATATTCTGAAGTTCAGTGGGAGTTGTATGTAATCAAGATGGGTATGTGTACTCTTACATGATATGTTCCTCGTTGAATCAAACTGATGATGTGTGAGGCCTTACCAAAACTTACTGTGTGTTTGATTGGACTACTTTGATTCTAGGTCGAGAACAATAATGATTGAACGCTATATGAGATTGAATCTGATCCATGTCTCATTATTCAATTTGTGTCTTATACAGAAAGGATAGATGACAGCAATTATCATAAGTTCATTATCTTGCAATAGTGTATTCCAAGATGTTTTTGGTTAACGAATTTAAAATGTCATAACCTGTTGGGAGCAGCCATGTGTATCTAGAGCACCGCTGGCTGTCAGCGTTAAAGAACTTAGCAGAAACCGTCCAAGTGGGAGACTATTGAAATTATGGACCGGTTCGGTTAAGTCAACACGGCCGACCCGATTATGACCCGTGAGAGTTGCACATTGAGCAACGAACTGAAATCCGCTTAAATTGTTTAACTGATAAATGACGAACATAAAAGGATGAAATTATTATTTAAAATAGTTATAAATAATATAATTTATTTACTAATTAAATAAACTAGTATGGGTTTTTAAATGGGAAATAAAGCGATTCGGGCTCATGGCCCATTTATAGTTTTACAAGTATTATATAATATGATTTATAACCATAATAAATCATAATTATAATAATAACCGAAAACTAAATGAAGGTTGGGTACGTGAACCATATTGTCGTCATTATCACCTTGATAATTGCAATTACATATTTGCAAGTAGTAAAGGCAATTCATCTATTGGTTCTTGGTGATACACTGAACACGGAACCGGCTGCCGCTATCACTGTTTCAACCCGTCGCCGCCGTCACCGCAGCATCGTTCATTGAACCTCGGTGTCTCAACCGATTATTTATTAACAGAGGTAAACTTAAATTAATTGTCGATTTACAATTATATTTTGTTTGGTTTGACTCATACTCGTACTGTTTGTAACCGGATCCTGTATGGTTCCTAAAAGTGTTGATTATTTGTTTTAATATTCCGCTGCGTAATCTTTTATTAATACGATTAATAACTATGAAACCTTTATAATTAAACCGGGTTTAATTGTTAAACCGTTGACTGATCACCACTGAAACCCAACCATGAGTTGTTTTTAAGAAAGTTTTGTGTAAATGTAATGATATTCTGCGAAAGTATTAATAAACTCTGATAATTAAATTGTGTTCACGTGTAATTCCAACTGTAAGTAAGTTGTCCGGTTTAGGGCCTTACACAATCACAAATACAGTATATAAAAATAAATATCTTTAATAACAATGTTGCCAAACAATTACAATCCGAGAAGTGAAACAGACAGGGGTAACGAGGAAATTACCAAACGTCTACCTATGAACGAGATAAACGAGTCTAATTATAAAAAAAAACATAGACAGTTTCACGCAGACTCTTTGCGAAAGCGTCTAATTTCGTTAATTACATTTTTAACAGACATAACATAAGAAAGTAGCTAAGTTTCACGGGTTAATCGAGTCTGTTTCACAAAAGCTTGAAAAGCTTCGAAATTGTCGCTAAAACATGAATTCATTAAATCTCAGCTAGTTCATTCTTTTTACTTTGTCACTGTTCAATCTAAAAGCATATGATCGATATCAAGTGTCTAGTGAGACCCAACATTTGGTGATCAAAGCAAGAACACAAAGAACACGATGATTTCACTATTCAATCAATTTCTTATACTCAATTTAGTTGTGAAATGATGATTACAATGAAAACCCCGTAAGAGTCACACACTAAACCTTTTGCCACACACTAACCCGCAACATCTCTTGATATATTCGTTTTAGACTTGATCATATTGTACATATGGTTGATATGTATCAGTATCAATCTAAGACCTTACACTTCTTTTTTTAGACCTAAATCCATATTGCTATCACTTAGTTTTCACATTTATCTTTCTTTACTTAATATATATCTTTTTTTTAGCTCCTCTCTTCTAATTTAAAGTTTTATATAATTAACACATGTAATACATGGTTGTCTAGCATTGTACAATAGTTCAATATTTTATCAAATATAATATTATAAATCAGAAAAATATCTTAGGAGATCAAATGTGAAACTTTGGGATTACAAAATTTTGAAAATATTACAAAATATAGAAAACAAGAAATTCATTTATGTATATAGTTGATTGAAAAATAGGGAAAATCACAACAAACTTTAAATATTTGTGAACAGTTCCATAAATGAATATTGTGTGACGAGTAACTCAATTCCGTGAGAACAGTGAAACACTATGGTAGTTGAAAACATGTTCATGTGTTTAATACGTTTGAAATAGTGCCTATTGTTTGATAAAAGCCCTTTATTATTTCCTAAAATGTATCTCTATTTATATTAAAAGAAATACCTTGCTACTTTAAAGAAAACAAAAATGGCGACATCAACAACGCATTGCAACATTGATAAAGTACGTATAGAGAATCATGACATGTTAGGGTGGTTCTATTTTAAATATCAAAGCGTATGGAATAACTAAAAGATAAAGACATGACATGTCTAAATTTCGCATTACAAACATTAGTCAATTAAATATTAAGATATTAAATTAAAAATTAATAGAAAGAACTGAAAGAAAACCACAGAAAAAAAAAAGAAAAAAGAAAAAAAAAGAGGGGACATTAAAATAAGAAAAGACATAGAATGATCAAAAGAAAAAATAAATTAAAAAAGGATGGAGGTGATTCGAAGTAGACTCACGGGTATGGGTGGCAAGGGAAAACCACCAAGGTCTAAATTATGTTTATAATGTGTTTTTTACATGTTGGTTCAATGTTTTCGGAGATCTAAAACAAACATAAATATTGAGATCTTTTTCTTTTCTTTTCTATATGTGTATAGCGTTAGAAAGTATACAACACTACTAGAAAACAAATAATTTTCCCACAAAAATTTCCTATAAATTTCTTACGACAAGTAGTTCCAACAGATTTCCAACAAAAAAATAAGCTCCAACTTTTGCTACAATATTATTTAGTAAACATTAAGTTAAGTCAAAACAGATTTTGTTGGAAATTTGTAGGAAGTTTACAACCACATGTTTTTGTAGCAATTTTGTAAGAAAAGTTGTTGGAAAACTGTTGAAAACGATTTTCAAGCATGCGTTTTTCCAACGTAACTTTTTGTTGGAAAACTGCTGGAAACTAGATTTTCCAACAAATATCCTACGAATTCACTTGTAGAAAAACATCCCTTTTTCTAGTAGTGCAAGAATTATAGAATATGAATGATATGCATTGATAACGGATATGAAACAATCATTTTTTGCTTGCGGCCAATCAGTGAGTCAGTAATTCTAAAAGAACTATATAATATCATAATACATAACTCCTATTTAAGATGGAGGCTATATAAAATAAAAGGCCTAAAGCCATGGCCACATTTTGCTTATCACGAGACGGCCTTGGTTCCCACACACACACATATATAATAAATAACAAAACAAAAGTATTGTTTTTACCGACTCAAATATATATATATATAGGTATTGAATCATTTCATAAGTTTTTTTACATCGAGAAGTGCGAGAAGTGAATGTGTAACTCCATTAATCCCTAACTTCACTCTATTTCTTATGTGTAGGTGTGTTGTGTAGGTGTATATGTATGTGTGTAGGTACGCATGTGTGTATATGTGTACGTATGTTTGTATATGTGTATGTATGTTTGTATGTGTGTAGGTACATAGGTTTGAATGTGGCTCGATACATTTATATGTTTGTAGGTAGGTTTGAATGTGTAATTAAGACATAAATACAATCAACTTACATATATGTATGTAACATCATATGAAAGGGAGTGAAATTAGGGATTAATGGAGTTATACATTCACTTCTCGCACTTCTTGCTGTAATATCATTTCTCGCAAGATCAATCCCCTATTTTATATATATTATATATATAGGGAGGTTAACGTACAATAATCAGTTATCGCACATTAAGTGTGACACCCGGTAAATTCCCAACCCCTTAAACTAAGTAATCAACCTAATAATTAGGTGATTGTAAATATTATGCGCGCCATGTTAGTCAGCGCGTGCATTTGTTATGTGCGCCCTGCGCGAGCGCGCTATGTTAAGAATCAGCGCGGGCACATTATGTGCGCCCGGCGCGAGAATATGTTAGAATCAGCGCGGACATTTATGTTTGCCCTGCGCGAGCGCGCCATGTTAGTCAGCGCGTGCATGTGTTATGTGCGCCCTGCGCGAGCGCACCATGTTAAGAACCAGCGTGAGCATATGTTATATGCGCCATGCGTGAACGTTTTGGCCTTATGTTTTCATGTAACTTAAACGTTATGTTGTCTATGGGTTGACCATCCCGCATGATGCTAAGGCGGGTGCATCCTACATCGTTTATGCGCGTGCGGAATGGAACTAACCTACCCGCATGGCGGGAACGTTGAGAGCTAGTTTGTCTGAAGCTCCAGGATGGAATTGACTTCAACATGACTGATCACTATGTTGAAATACCAAAACCACCTGGAGAATCTACAAATGAAACTCAAATGTCCCTAACTGCGAGAAGGTTACGCACCTACCCGCAGCAAAGAAATGTTCTACACGCAGGAAGCTATGCGCACCAAGTTATACGCGCAGAACACTTAGTCAAAATGATCAGATTTAAGGAAATTGTCCCCGCCCAAAAGAGGGCGGTTGCGTGTTTCAGAAAACTTCTACTTTTTACTGTACACTGTCTAAAGCACTGAAAAAGCAAACTGTAAAAGTCAACTGCCAGCCACCCACTCTCACCAACCACAGCCCTGCATGTCCTGTCCATATCAAATCAGAATCTTTAATCTACTTTTCTACTCTTTTTAATAAATAATAATAATTTCCATACCTTATCATCATTTCAAAAGATTACAATTCCCTAAAGCAAGGGATTATGTTCCCTTGAGTTTGCCTATAAATTTGTAGCCTAAATTATCACCCAAAACACACTTCAAAGAACTACAAACTTGCACTAATCTTTTCCCAAGCATCCATTGTTTCCAGCTCCGATCCTGTTACTAGACCTTCGATTCCGAGGCCAACACCAAGAAAACCCGAATCTCGATTAATCCCTTAACAAGAACCACAGGTGAGTCTCACAGCCCCATTTTCACTGTTTTCACTATTTTAAACTGTTTTCGGGGCGAGGGACACGTACTTAAATAATGTTTTATCATGGTATACTTACAAGCTAAGCAAACGATTACGTGTTTAAGTTATGTTTCATGATGAGCAATGCGAACAGTTATCTATGGTTTTTCGATGATAGTGCACCAGATTCGAGTAAGTGATCACTTTACCATTGGAACTCTAAGGGTAGGGACTGCTGGTTTGATCCGCCCACTCGTAGGGGTCGCACCTCTTACACAGACGAGTGCCTAGCATGTCACGGGGCAGTACTATGGGATTAAGCCCGCTCGTAGAGGTCGCTCCTCTTACGCAGACGAGCGCCTTGTTTTCCGGCACAACGTCCGCGCGTAACCCGCGGGACGGTATTACAGCATATATTCGCTCGTAGTGGCAGCGCCACTTACACAGACGAGCACAGTTTTCCAGAAGTGTCCGCGCGTAACCCGCGGGACGGTATTACGTTATTTTAGCTCGTAGTGGCAGCGCCACTTACACAGACGAGCACAGTTCCCAGAAATGTTCGCGCGTAACCCGCGGAACGATTTTATCAGAATATGTTGATAGAACTATGTTTTACCAAGCATGTGTTTTAATGATGCTAACAGAATTATGTTTCAGAATGATTATGAGGCAATACGATTTATCAAGTTACTAAAACTTGTGAACTCACTCAGTTTATACTGATTCAAATGTTTTTACGTGTCTTTCAGGAGATAACTAGGTAGCGCATGGAGTCACACTTAGAGCACCACACGCTGAACATCTAAAACAAGCTTTTTGGAAGATTTTGGTTTTATCCCCTCGATGCGCACGGTTACCCGCCGCGCAAGGGGATATGGCGAGGAAATCTTCAGTTTTATACTTGGATGTTTTTTTTTTTGTAATCTTAATCAATGTAATGTATTTGTATTAAACATTTCATGCGCAATGAAAATCTTTGAATGTTTTGCAATGGCCCGTGCTTAAGTATCAATCCCCACTCGTGCGCGCCCGGCTGTTTCCGCCGCTCAGGGCCGGGTGTGACAGATTGGTATCAGAGCACTGGTTATAGCGAACTAGGAAAAGAAGTTTTTAACCTAGACTATAACCTTTGGGGAATCGCATGAAATATTTTTCAAAGAATATTTTCAAAAGAAAAATCACACACGCACTTAGGAACACGGGTCACAGTGTCTAGAGATAAGAACATTATGTGCTCTGAGTACATGCGCTAAGTTTGTTGTATTTTCTTTTTTATGAAAAGAATGCCTCCAACCAGAGCCAAGGGAATTACCATGACACCCGAGGAGCTCGCAGAAATAATCGCGCAGGCGATTGCAACGCATGAGGCCAGCAAGGCCGAATCTAGTCAGGGTCGCCAAGAGAACGAGACCCCAGAACCCGAATCAGGAGCCTTGGACAAAGGTTGCTCCTATAAAACATTCATGGCCTGTAGGCCTTGGCCGTTCAAAGGCACCGAAGGAGCCATTGGGCTCTACAATTGGATTGACAAGATGGAGACAGTTCTCTCCATCAGCGGATGTAGTGAAAACCAGAAGGTCCTTTACGCGACCTGCATGTTCCAAGAAGCAGCTTCGTCTTGGTGGAAGCTCCAAGTAAAGACTTTGGGGCGAGAAGTTGCTCTTCACAAGACCTGGGAAGAATTGAAAGAAATGTTGATGAGAAAGTTCTGCTCTCGCGCAGAAATTCAGAGCTTGCAACAAGAATTCTGGAACCACACCATGGTAGGAACGGACATCGATGCCTACACCAATCGTTTCAACGAGCTTTGCCAGCTGGTGCCAGACATGGCAAACACAGAAGAAAAGAAAATCGAGAGGTACATCTTTGGGTTACCACCTGTCGTTAGAGTCCCGCTCAACGCCGCCGCACCTCCGACCTTTGACGAGGCGGTTGCGCGAGCCATCACCCTTACAAGGGATACGGTTCGTGCGGGTATGTTGACTGCTCGCTTGAACGAGCAGCGAACCTCTGACTCCAAGAGGAAATGGAACTCCCACCGAGGATCAGACTTCAAGCAGCCACCGCCCAAGAAGCAGGAAAGCACAAGGGTTTACGCGATTCAAGCCGCGGAACCATCAAGGAAAGGATACAGCGGGCCTTACCCATGGTGCAACAAATGCAAGTATCACCACGAAGGCGAATGCGCGAACGTCACGTGCGCCAAATGTGGCAGACCAGGACACAAGACGGTGAATTGCCGTGCTAAAGAAGCTGGAGCCAATGACAACTGCTACGCATGCGGGAAGCCTGGACACTTCAGTCGGGATTGCCCACAGAAAGGAAACCAAGCTCGCGGGAGAGCTTTTGTGATCGGCGCGGGTGAGGCAAAGGAAGAGCCGAATGTGGTAACCGGTACGTTTTTGCTTAACGGTCATTATGCATCCGTCTTATTTGATACTGGCGCTGACCTAAGTTTTATATCCCATGAGTTTAAAAACTCCCTGGGCTTAGCGACCAGTAGGCTAGACAAACCTTATACTATAGAACTAGCCAATGGTAGGCAGTTATGCGCGAATGAAAGGACTGAGCAATGTGTGTTAGTCATGGGAGGTCATGAGTTCAATATAAACTTATTGTCAATAGATTTGGGAAGTTTCGATATTGTCGTAGGTATGGATTGGTTGGTCGAAAATCTCGCGGAGATTGTTTGTCATGAGAAGCAGGTTCGGATTCCACTGTTGAACGGAGAAACTTTGATGATTCAAGGGGAAAGAAGGGGAGTTGCGACAAAACTGATTTCATGCCTAAAGGCGCGTAAGTGCCTAAGGAAAGGGTGCTACGCCTTCCTGGCGCATGTAGTAGAGAAAGGAGATGAGCGAAGAATTGAAGACTTACCAGTAGTGCGCGAATTTCCAGAAGTTTTTCCTGAAGATCTGCCCGGATTGCCGCCGCCGCGACAAGTCGAGTTTCGTATTGATTTGGTCCCAGGAGCTGCGCCAGTAGCTCGAGCGCCTTATCGCTTAGCTCCATCTGAGATGCAAGAGCTATCCAATCAGTTACAGGAACTATTGGATAAGGGTTTCATACGCCCAAGCTTTTCACCTTGGGGAGCTCCAGTACTGTTTGTAAAGAAGAAGGATGGTTCGTTCCGGATGTGTATTGACTACAGGGAGCTGAACAAGCTGACAGTCAAAAATCGGTACCCCTTACCGAGGATTGACGACTTATTTGACCAGTTGCAGGGATCCAGTTATTATTCGAAGATAGATCTACGGTCAGGATACCACCAACTTAGGGTCCATGAGGAAGACGCACCAAAGACAGCCTTCCGAACCAGATATGGCCATTATGAGTTCTTAGTGATGCCTTTCGGGCTAACTAATGCGCCAGCTATATTCATGGATCTGATGAACCGTGTGTGCAAACCATACTTGGACAAGTTTGTGATTGTGTTTATAGATGATATTTTGATTTACTCTCGAACCAAGGCCGAGCATGAGCAACACCTGAGAATGATTTTAGAATTGTTAAGGAAAGAAAAGTTGTATGCAAAGTTTTCCAAGTGCGAGTTTTGGCTTAGAGAAGTTCACTTTCTCGGTCACGTTGTAAACGAGAAAGGAATACACGTCGATCCTTCTAAGGTTAAAGCCATCGAAAACTGGGAAGCGCCAAAAACCCCAACTGAGGTGAGGCAATTCCTTGGACTAGCTGGCTACTATCGACGCTTCATTGAGAACTTCTCCAAGATAGCTCTACCTCTGACCGCGCTAACTCAGAAAGACAAGGCGTTTATTTGGGGCAAGAATCAGGAAGCGGCATTTCAAATGTTGAAACAGAAGTTATGTAGTGCGCCAATCTTATCCCTGCCCGAGGGGACAGATGACATCGTTGTTTACTGCGACGCTTCACACCAGGGACTCGGATGTGTCCTTATGCAGCGAGACAAAGTTATAGCGTATGCCTCGCGCCAACTTAAGACCAATGAGAAGAACTACACAACGCATGATTTAGAACTTGGAGCTGTTGTCTTCGCGCTAAAGATTTGGCGCCATTACCTCTACGGTACGAAATGTGTAATCTTTACGGATCATAAGAGCCTCCAACATATATTCGATCAGAAGGAATTAAACATGAGGCAACGAAGATGGGTTGAATTGTTGAATGATTATGATTGCGAGATCAAGTATCATCCGGGGAAAGCAAATGTGGTAGCAGACGCGCTAAGCAGAAAGGAGCGAATAAAAACGCTACGAGTCAAGGCTCTAAGGTTGACCATTCACGCAGATCTCTCTACCCGCATCCGAGACGCTCAGCAAGAAGCCTTGAAACCAGAGTTTGTTAAAAACGAATGCCTTGGGGGTATGATTAAGAATTTGGAACTTAAAGGGAACAACACTCGATATTTTGCCAACCGCATATGGGTCCCTCTCAAGGGAGGATTGCGCGAGCAGGTATTAAACGAAGCTCACAAGACGCGATATTCCGTACATCCTGGCGCAGACAAGATGTACCAAGATGTTAAAACGCTGTATTGGTGGCCCAATCTTAAAGGCGCCATCGCGATGTATGTCAGTAAGTGCCTGACGTGTTCAAAAGTAAAGGCTGAATACCAGAAACCATCGGGGTTGCTTCAGCAGCCAGAAATTCCCATGTGGAAGTGGGAACAAATCTCTATGGACTTCATCACCAAACTACCAAGGACACCTGGGGGTTATGACACGATATGGGTTATTGTAGATCGGCTAACTAAGTCAGCACACTTCCTGCCGATTAAAGAAACTGATAAAATGGAAAGGTTAGCCCGACTATATATTCGAGAAGTAGTTTCAAAACATGGAGTCCCAGTGTCCATCATTTCTGATAGAGATAGTCGGTTCACCTCAAGGTTTTGGAGATCATTACAAGAGGGGTTAGGTACTCGACTGGACATGAGTACGGCTTATCACCCCCAAACGGATGGACAAAGCGAACGAACGATCCAGACATTGGAAGATATGCTGCGCGCATGCGCGATCGATTTTGGAGGTAGTTGGGATACCCACCTCCCGTTGGTTGAATTTTCTTACAATAACAGTTATCACACAAGCATTAAGGCTGCGCCGTTCGAAGCTTTATATGGGCGCAAGTGTAGATCCCCACTGTGTTGGGCTGAAGTGGGCGACAAGCAAATGACTGGTCCAGAAGTGATCCAAGAAACAACAGACAAGATTTTTCAGATAAGGGATCGCCTTAAGGCAGCACGCGACAGACAGAAAAGTTATGCTGATATGAGAAGGAAACCGTTGGAGTTTCAAGTAGGGGATAAAGTACTTTTGAAAGTCTCTCCATGGAAGGGAGTCCCCCGTTTCGGTAAGCGAGGAAAGCTAAATCCGCGCTACATTGGACCATTTGAGATCCTGGAGAGGATCGGTCCAGTTGCTTATAAACTCCGTCTACCCGCCGAACTCAGTGAAGTTCATGATACGTTTCATGTATCCAACCTCAAGAAATGTTTATCTGACGAAACGTTGATTTTACCGGTGGAAGAAATTCATATTGACAAACAGCTGCACTTCGTAGAAGAGCCTATAGCAGTAACCGATTGGAAAGAACAAAGGTTGCGCAGAAGCAGAATCAAGTTGGTAAAAGTTCAATGGAACTCAAGGCGTGGGCCTGAATTCACTTGGGAAAGAGAAGATCAGATGCGCATAAAATACCCACACCTCTTTCAGAATATGGCTTCTGCCAGCAACGTCTCCTAAATTTCGGGACGAAATTCGTTTAACGAGGGGAGAATGTGACACCCGGTAAATTCCCAACCCCTTAAACTAAGTAATCAACCTAATAATTAGGTGATTGTAAATATTATGCGCGCCATGTTAGTCAGCGCGTGCATTTGTTATGTGCGCCCTGCGCGAGCGCGCTATGTTAAGAATCAGCGCGGGCACATTATGTGCGCCCGGCGCGAGAATATGTTAGAATCAGCGCGGACATTTATGTTTGCCCTGCGCGAGCGCGCCATGTTAGTCAGCGCGTGCATGTGTTATGTGCGCCCTGCGCGAGCGCACCATGTTAAGAACCAGCGTGAGCATATGTTATATGCGCCATGCGTGAACGTTTTGGCCTTATGTTTTCATGTAACTTAAACGTTATGTTGTCTATGGGTTGACCATCCCGCATGATGCTAAGGCGGGTGCATCCTACATCGTTTATGCGCGTGCGGAAGGGAACTAACCTACCCGCATGGCGGGAACGTTGAGAGCTAGTTTGTCTGAAGCTCCAGGATGGAATTGACTTCAACATGACTGATCACTATGTTGAAATACCAAAACCACCTGGAGAATCTACAAATGAAACTCAAATGTCCCTAACTGCGAGAAGGTTACGCACCTACCCGCAGCAAAGAAATGTTCTACACGCAGGAAGCTATGCGCACCAAGTTATACGCGCAGAACACTTAGTCAAAATGATCAGATTTAAGGAAATTGTCCCCGCCCAAAAGAGGGCGGTTGCGTGTTTCAGAAAACTTCTACTTTTTACTGTACACTGTCTAAAGCACTGAAAAAGCAAACTGTAAAAGTCAACTGCCAGCCACCCACTCTCACCAACCACAGCCCTGCATGTCCTGTCCATATCAAATCAGAATCTTTAATCTACTTTTCTACTCTTTTTAATAAATAATAATAATTTCCATACCTTATCATCATTTCAAAAGATTACAATTCCCTAAAGCAAGGGATTATGTTCCCTTGAGTTTGCCTATAAATTTGTAGCCTAAATTATCACCCAAAACACACTTCAAAGAACTACAAACTTGCACTAATCTTTTCCCAAGCATCCATTGTTTCCAGCTCCGATCCTGTTACTAGACCTTCGATTCCGAGGCCAACACCAAGAAAACCCGAATCTCGATTAATCCCTTAACAAGAACCACAGGTGAGTCTCACAGCCCCATTTTCACTGTTTTCACTATTTTAAACTGTTTTCGGGGCGAGGGACACGTACTTAAATAATGTTTTATCATGGTATACTTACAAGCTAAGCAAACGATTACGTGTTTAAGTTATGTTTCATGATGAGCAATGCGAACAGTTATCTATGGTTTTTCGATGATAGTGCACCAGATTCGAGTAAGTGATCACTTTACCATTGGAACTCTAAGGGTAGGGACTGCTGGTTTGATCCGCCCACTCGTAGGGGTCGCACCTCTTACACAGACGAGTGCCTAGCATGTCACGGGGCAGTACTATGGGATTAAGCCCGCTCGTAGAGGTCGCTCCTCTTACGCAGACGAGCGCCTTGTTTTCCGGCACAACGTCCGCGCGTAACCCGCGGGACGGTATTACAGCATATATTCGCTCGTAGTGGCAGCGCCACTTACACAGACGAGCACAGTTTTCCAGAAGTGTCCGCGCGTAACCCGCGGGACGGTATTACGTTATTTTAGCTCGTAGTGGCAGCGCCACTTACACAGACGAGCACAGTTCCCAGAAATGTTCGCGCGTAACCCGCGGAACGATTTTATCAGAATATGTTGATAGAACTATGTTTTACCAAGCATGTGTTTTAATGATGCTAACAGAATTATGTTTCAGAATGATTATGAGGCAATACGATTTATCAAGTTACTAAAACTTGTGAACTCACTCAGTTTATACTGATTCAAATGTTTTTACGTGTCTTTCAGGAGATAACTAGGTAGCGCATGGAGTCACACTTAGAGCACCACACGCTGAACATCTAAAACAAGCTTTTTGGAAGATTTTGGTTTTATCCCCTCGATGCGCACGGTTACCCGCCGCGCAAGGGGATATGGCGAGGAAATCTTCAGTTTTATACTTGGATGTTTTTTTTTTGTAATCTTAATCAATGTAATGTATTTGTATTAAACATTTCATGCGCAATGAAAATCTTTGAATGTTTTGCAATGGCCCGTGCTTAAGTATCAATCCCCACTCGTGCGCGCCCGGCTGTTTCCGCCGCTCAGGGCCGGGTGTGACATTAAGTACGCGAGCTTTTTGAACGTCGATGTTAATTTCACGCGGTGGCAGTTTCGTAAATAACCCAAACAGTAGTTCGCAATCAAATTCATCGATTTAGCATCGATTCCGATCCAAATTCTGAACTCCTTAATCTATCTCATCCAATTTCTAAACTCTAATCACAACTTACAGTATGAAATCTCAAAAGTCAAAAACTAAAATTGAAATAGAACGTCAATGAACATTAAAAATCTTCAAACTGATCAAAAATTGATGATTTAATCAATCGAATTGATGTGTAAGAGGATTTAGAATCATCAATCGATTATGAAAATACAGATTAACACACTTAATTGAGCTATGATTAGGGTTCATGTTTAAACGTTTTGCTCAAAGTTTAAACATTCTGACAAAAATGAACACCAAATGATGATTTAATCAATCAAATTGATGTGTAGAAGTATTTAGATTCATCAATCGATTATGGAATTGCAGAAATAATGCACTCAATCGAGCTCTTATTATGGTTCAGAATATTATGTTTAAACGTTCTGAAACAAAACTGAAGACCTATAAACGTTCTGATACGTTCATTGAAGTTCTGGGTGTTCAAAAAAAATGAACATCTTTAAACGTTCTAATACTTTCAATGAAGTTCTAGGTGTTAAAAAAATGAACATCTTTAAACGTTCTAAGAAGTTCTGGGTGTTCAAAAAAGTTTAGAAGTTCAGAACTTCTACACAGAACTTCTAAACTAACAAAAAAAAAATTAAACACCTAAAGTTCTGAACTTCTAAACAGAACTTCTAAACTAACAAAAGAAAATTAAACACCTGTAACATGAAATTGAACACTGAAATCACTTCATATATTCTCGTAATCATCAAACAATTATCAATCGACCGTCAATTTGATCATCGATTCGATCATATGAACAAAATATGGAACGTCTACAACTGGGTTTCAGCAAATGGCGTATTTCAATCAAAATCAATTGAAGTGTGAGTCTGCAAATGACGTCGGCGACGATGGTTGAATCGATGGAATGGTTAATTAGGATATAAACGATTTGAAATAATTTACAAATTTGCCATCGCGTGTTTTTTGAAATCTAGGGTTGAGGGTGTCGCGTACGTGATGTACGATAAACAATTTTCGTATTTGATCATTTATATATATATATATGTATATATATACACACACACACACATAGTTTTCTAGGAAGAGCAGAAAGAACATAAAATTTGGAGTTAGAAAACTATGTGAACTTATCTAGGAACTATGTAGCCTAAATCCTAAATCCTATGAAACTATTTTGTATTTTGAAAACTATTAATCTCATCTACTAGATCTTAGATCTAAGTACATAGATATATTCATACTCTTCCTAGAAACCATCTCTCTTGGCTACAAATCCTTCTCATTTTTGTTCCCGTTTGTAAAATACTTGACCCTGTATAGACATGGCAATAAAACCAAACCCGATGGAAAAATCATAAATTCAAAACATATGAACCTGTAATGCGCGTCCTGTTAGGGTATGCGATGGATTTATGATTTGTAATATGCCCGACTACCCGACATCATTACCTGATAGCGTTGCCCCATTTACTTATATATACTTGAGTAACCAAGCCTATGGTATAACTTAAAAATTATTATTTAATTTTTAGGTGAAGTTGTTTTCTTTATCTTATTTTATTTATTTTTTTATTGTTATAATTGGGTGTATTATAAAACTTGAAGCGTTATTTATTTGTCAAAACTTGTTTATAACAGTTATTTTTTGTATTTAATTAGTTATTGGAGACATTTTATGGCTAAAATATTTTCTAGTTGATTAATTGTTACCTACCTAATTTATTATGTCAAAAGTCGATAAATGCACAACGGATTTTGAGTTAGGTGTACCAACTTGTATTTTTGATAAAATAAGGGATATACTCAAAATCAACGGGTTTGCCCGATACCCCACCGATACTTTCCCCACAAATACGTAATGGGTTTTGTATGGACTTTGATAATTGAGTATGGGTGTGAGAATACTTAAACTCGTCCGAAACTCAACTCAATTTCATCTCTACTAATACATGCAAAAAAAAAAAGAATAAAGTGATTTCGTGACTTGAGATATGTCAAAATGGGTAAAATTAAACCGTCAACTAAATAGCTGGTGTGCGTATAAATATAAGTTGTATCTATAGTATAACTTTGTCCATTCTTTCAAAAATTTCTACGTAGAAGTACTAAAATCTTAAATATACATCATACAATGGTGAGGCTTGTGACTCATTTAATATTGTTTTGTTTAATCTCAAGGGTTTTGTTGGTTTCTCATCAATGTAAGTTCTTTACAATCTGCTTCAGGTTTTTAAGTAAAAGATTTTAATTTAGATATTTTTTTAGTCCAATACTCATACTGGTTACTATTATAATAATAATAATAATAATAATTATAATAATAATATAGCTGATGAGGTTATACAAATATATATTATTGTTTTACACATACACACATATAGGTGTTTGTTGTTATTTTTTCATTCATATTTGCTAATTTTCGAGTATGAGGCGTTAAAAATATTTGCTGATTTATATTTTGTTGTTATTATTAGATTTTTTCTTTTGCTGTTATAAGTATTTTCTAGTATTTGCTTATATTATTTTGTCTTGATTTTGATTCTGTTGTTGTAGTTTTTAATTTTTTTCGTTGTTATTATAAATAATTATTTATGTAGATTTCTATTGTAGTTGGTATTGTTTCTTACGTTCATATTTTTTTTTTAAATTGGTATTGGTTCTTACCTTCTCACGTAAATATTAAAATGTATAAGAACATTCCCATATATATATATATATATATATATATATATATATATATATTAAGTAATTAGTTCCTTCTTATAAATCAAAATATATATATATATATTAAGTAATTAGTTCCTTCTTATAAATCAATAAAATATCATGTCATATTGGTTGATAAATATACGAGCTTAAATGAAAAAGAAAATTTTAAAATCCGATCCTACTTTAATGAGGGAAGAAAGTAATATGAAAAAATGTTGTGGCACTCCCACATTTTTATGGAAAAGATAGTGCTAACAAAAAAGATATATATATTTTATAAAATGTTACTTAGACCAAAGTTTTTCATACATTATTATCTAATAGTTTATATATTTTAAAGTCATGTTTTTAATAATACCCTAATTAACATCAACATTTTTGAATTTATAGGTGAAAAAGATGAAGTTAGTAACTCGTATCCTTTGCAGCAGCACCACCAAAAATTTGTAAACCTCTACATTGTGTTTCTGTGATGGGTAATAGGACGTATTGTTGTTGTGGTGACCGCAGTTTGATGGGGAAATGGTGCAGCCTGATGAACAATAGTGTGAAACGCGTTGCAAGAATTATAAACCTAATTGATATAATTATATGATAAAGAAAGTAAAGTACATATATGTCATATAAATATTTAATGCACTTAAGTATAATTTAGTTCATCTCAAAACACATACGTTGTCATTGAAAAAGAAAGTAAACATATATGTTATATAAATATTTGATACACTTAAATATCACTTATATTGTTTTTGAATTTCATGCATTATACATACATAGGATACACGTTAAACACAACACTAATTTTTCAATACTTTACCTAAGTTACTTATCTATTAATGTCTCACCCCGGCCCGGAGGTGGGACGTATCAGCTCGGCATTAGATTGTAAGAGCGGAAATATGGATAATAAAAGAATTTGGACTTGAAGCATGAATATCTTGGATTGATTTCTTTTGAGAACCACTTTGAGTTTTAAGAACTAGAAAGAACTCAACGTAACAATTTTTTTTCTCGAATTTTTTTTACACATGTGTAATACGTAAGTGTAAGTGATGTACAAAAATTACGGTATTTTTTTACACACCGAATCGACTTTTTACACATGTGTAACTAACGTTTAAACTTGTGTAATTATCAAAAATACTTATTCTCTCTCCTGCTTGATTTTTTAATTGAATTTAATCTCAGTCACATATTTCATATCATTTAATTAAATGTGTGATTCAAAATTGAGTTATTAAAGTTCTTAAAACTCACAATGGTTCTCAAAATAACTCTCCCCTGAATATCTTAATGTTACAATGTTACATCAATGCCAATCATAATTGAATAAAAATTTAAGGGGAATATTATCAAAATATGCAACTTTGACCAAAATTTTACCAAAATAAACATGCATATATTAGGTTACATCTCTCCAATCTTTAAATTGAGTAGTTTAAAGTATTAAATTTTGGGTGCTAAATTTACACAGGCTAAGAAGACGGCTAAGAGATAAAAAGATAGAAGCCGGCTAAATATTTAATAGGGTTGGTAATGTTGGTAAAATACTAAATTTTGACGGCTAAATGACAAAAAGAAGACGGCTAAGTGAAGCCTTAGCCTACAAGTCGAGTTGGAGTCGGCTAAAAAGGAATATTTTGAGCCGGCTAAGTGAATATACACATATCCCGAAGCCGGCTAAAAGTCAATGATGCCGGCTACATAACCATAGATGTAGGCTAAGTTTAACCACATTTGACACGTGTCGAATTTTTATAGGCTAGCCAGCTTCGGTGACATGTCAGTTGTTTATTGGTCAAAAAATCAATAATTGAAAATATGTAGACTAAAATAGACATGTCTATTTTGATACAATTTTGATCAAAATTATCTATTTTGGTAATTTTCCCAAATCTAAGGCTGCTAGGTTGGTGATGACACCAATTATATATCAATTACTTATCTGGACGTTGATTTTAAACTCATAGCTATATCCAAGCAAGGTTTGACTTCTAAATTATTTACATACAGTCCAAGTTTCTAATCACGTCTTAAACAAATGGTACATAAAAACATACTCAAAAGCCTCTGTCAACTAAAAAGTTGGTGAGTTTGCGGTTTAGTTTACCCAAAAGTAAATACAAAGTGTGAGTGGAATATGAAAACAAATTGATAATTGAGTAAAGCCAAAACCAATCATAAAACAACGTCCAAGTGACCAAGAATTGTCACAATGCTCATTCTTACCCTGCTAAGGTACAAGTACGTTCCACTCGCATACCGTAGTGGCCATGTATATGAGGGTTTATCGAATTAACATAACTATATCCCAATATGTGGAGGTCTCCCAAATAATATACTGTCTACGTGACTGTAGGCTTCAACCCAAAGCTATGGTTGTGTTATATAGTGGGGCATTTCAGCAGATGCTCACTTGTTGATAACAAGTTTACATTATCAAATAAGTTAAGTAAAGAGTCAACCTAAAACTTATAAAACGTGTAAAAGAGGTTTCACACGAAACTCATCTTAGTCTCCAAGTAAGATAACATTAGTGCTTTTATCTAATAATGTCATGTCATACATATGAAAAGGACATTTTAATAACCGAACACACTTGTCGATTATTACAAGTTGTTCAATGTAACATCCCGACCTTAAATAGATTATATGTTGGGGTGGTACCCAGATTGTTTATTGCTCATAAACACTATCAAAGTGACATACACACACACACACACACACGTATGGTGGGGTTAAAATAAGAAGTGGGGTGCGTCTATAGAAGTGTAGGAAGTAATATGGTGCGTTAGATATGTTGATTAGACGGTGGATATGTGGAAAGTTTGTTTATTGTGCGGTGTGTTTTATTTTAGTTGTGGTGTGTTTATTGTGCGATGTGTTTTATAAGATCTAATGGTGAAAACACACTTTCTACACTTTTTAGGAAAAATATACTTCTTATTATAATCTTGCTTGCCATGGATTTAAAGGGGGGGTATGTGTTATGGTTCAATATTTAAATCTCAGAATGATTATTCTATTAAAAAAGAAGAATACTGTTAAAAACAGTATAAATGAGGAATATGATATTCCAAAAAATCTTGATTTATTGAATAAATGGACAATTACTCGTTAATCCAAAAGTTATATACCAAATTGGAAGTTTTGATAATTTTTTAAATTAAAAACAAGTTGTTAAAACAACTGAAGAAGCTGTGTCTGTCAGCAATGAAGAAATGATAATAAAACTTATATATATATATATATATATATATATATATATATATATATATATGCACTAGTGGGAAACCCGCGCGATGCGACGGGAACATTAAATTCGTTAAATAATAGCGACATTGATACATTAATAATA
This sequence comes from Bidens hawaiensis, assembly GCF_021521415.1. NCBI lineage: Eukaryota > Viridiplantae > Streptophyta > Magnoliopsida > Asterales > Asteraceae > Bidens > Bidens hawaiensis. The sequence continues at coordinate 167,402 of NW_027493375.1, read as the reverse complement.
TAAAGCATATGTGTTACAGAACACGGAACCAAAAAAAATTGGGCGAGGGGAGGGGGGCATCATAAAATTTATTTGCTATAAGAATATAGAAAAAAATCAACAAATCAGAAAGGAAAAAACCATAAATCGAACCAAAAAATTCATCAATGGACAATTCAACCATAGCAGATTAAACCAAAATTTATAGTTTAGTTAGGTTTGATGTGTGGCATATCCAAACCAGACCATGTTAGACAAGCAACCTGTTGATATTTTAAGCAAATCAAATTAAAAAACTTTCAAGCGATGTAATTTCTTTTAAAAAGTATCATACCTATAATTAAATGACGTTGTAAGGCTCTTTAAATAATTTAATACATTTAAGTTAAAAAAAGTGTTTGATATACATCATGAAGTTAAAAAGGCAACTGCGAGCAACAAATAATATTTCAATGTAAAACACCCTTTGTTTACAACTAACGGGCACATTCAACAAAACAAACAGATTAACTCATGAACATGAGCCAAAACAAACTCAAACAAAAACAAGGGCAAACAAGTCAAATCTTTCAAACTCTTACAAATAATGCAGTAGACCAAATCCAATTTTGTTGGGTTCAGTTGGGTTTAGAATTTTTTGGTTTTGGTCTCGTTTCGTTTTCAGTTGGAATCAATGATGTGTTCCATTCAATCGGTTCAGGAAGAAAGGGCACTCACCCCATTTTAAGAATGAACTTCGCGTGTTAGTTTCAGTTGCTTAAAATACTCGGAGGAATATAATTTGACCCATTAAGTAACCTGCCTCAACCCAAAAATAATCAAATCAAAAACCTTACAAATCAATAAATCTAAAATTTAAACAAAAACAAATCTCATTATTCCTGCCCATAAACCAAAACTGCAAGATTTTTGAAAACTTTATCTACCTCAACAATTTGATTTTGAATTTCTTGTGTCCCTGGGCCTCTCACAACAATTATAGCCTCATTAAATGCAATATTATTGTTCAAAAGCAACACTTCCTCTCTCCAAAGGGAGAACATGAACATTTTACTCCTAACGATACCATAACATATTCACAGAATTACAAACATGCCCTTGCATATAAAACATGTTCTTTGATTATTCATACCTGCACCAATTTCACAAACTCCTCACATACTTTTGCAAGTCCCATTCCACGTCCTCTACCCCACCTGTTGTAGCTTTTAAATCATAAAACCTATATGAACACTTACACTTTATATAAGTCTTAAAAGTTTAGTATAATATATTCAATATGCATCTATTTTTAGAAACTATGTTACATCTGACCTTAATAATCACAAGAAAGCCGTTCTCATCGCGCCTGATTCCTTCTTCAATGCTTTAACAGGACAATGAAAATATATGACTGAAAGGGTTTTGTATTAAAATATAGTATAAGAGTGGCTATGCCTAAAAAGTGCATATTAGTTATCCTCTTGTAGCAAATTTGTTCACTGATGCATATTTAAAAAAAATAAACATAATAATTGCATATAGAAGGACAAATGTCTACTTGGTAAATCTGTAAAGGTAATGCAGGTGAGCATTAAGACTAAATTTGTGTTCTTAGCTTTAGTAGCAACGATGGGAAAAATAAAAACACATATGCAGTTATATCATGTTCATAGTTTATAATAAAATAACATTAGAAGTGGTCAGATAAAACAACTTACATGCTAATATATATGTAAAATCAATAAATTAATTAATAAATAACAAGCCAAGCTCGAGCTTGAAAAAACGACTCATGGGCCAAGCTCAGGCTTCAAAAAATGACTCATGAGCTGAGCTTAAGCCTATTCAGCTCATTTACACCCATAAAAATGAGTGAAAGTTGTTTCTTAAGCACACATAGAGCACAGAAGACACTCACACATACAACAAAAAAAACACATCTCTTTATTCATTTATGATGGCTATAATATTGTTCTGTTGGCATTCCATGTCAAACTTAAACTTTTAAGTTTGACCAAGTCAGATAATATCAAAAAAACATAAGCTTATACACATTGGTGGTCGTTTCTTGAACTCGCACACACAACACACGAATTTGTTTTAGTTTCATTCAACACACAAACACAATGATTTGAAAACATACAAGCATATAAAAGTAAATGGCTATAAAAATTCATACCTCGATTAAGAACTAAGATGTGAATTGAATTGAAGATTGCAAAAATAGCCTGCACCGGGACCAATAAATAAAAAACATAAATCAAAACAACAAATCATCATAAAAAAATCATCATAGTCTTGTTACTCTATACGTAAAGAATATTCATAGGCTTGAGTGGCAGCCTCTTAAAACTGCAAGACTCATAACAAAGGACTATTCATTTCCAAATAACCAACAAAACCAGATTGTTAAAGGAATAATCGTTGCACATTTAGTCTTATACGCCAACAGACTTATACGGTTCATAGGCGTTTTGTATAAATAGGCTTATAGGTCATATTTTGTAGATAGTTCTAGGAAAAAATTGATCAGAGTGTACTCTAGTTGTTATATCAATATATGATGTTTATGAGTGATTGTGTTTATAATTACTTTATGATATGTCTCCGTAATATTATTTAGTATAGTAAACACATTTTAATCGATCCGTATCGTATCGTTTTACGCGTATATGATGTGCATGATCCGAAGTGTGGACTTTCAAGTGGTATCAAAGCTTAATGACTTTTCATGATTCGCTCTTTGAGCACGTTTTTAAATATTCACCAAATTGAATACCCAGATGATAAAACGCATAACCTCAATGGCTCTAGAAACCTAGTGCGTCCCATCAATACAGGATTTAAGGCCATAAAACCATACACCGTTGAAATGTAGACTGTTTACTAGACGCTTAAAACACTTTATTTTTGTGATCTACTGATTCATAAGGCTTGAGTGAGACATGCTATTACATTTATGCCTTCATTACCAAGACTTTTGTTAGAATTGTAACCCATCTTTCAATCAGGCTAGTTATGTTTATATCACTTATTCCCTTATTTGGTTGTTTAAAAGCCTACCAATGCATCGAACATTAAGCAATAGACTTTTATACTTAGTATTTCCGTACTTGGAACAAGATGATCAATATACTATCATTTTCCTTTTATGCATCAAAACTCATTTTGATGAGCATTTTATACTGTTTTGTGTTTTACACATTTTTCAATATCTTTGGATTTTATAATTTTTCAAATGTTTTTGTATTTTTTTTCCCAAACCATATCTCCCCCTAAAATTTAAAACCATTTAAAAGAAAAATATTTACAAAGAAATGTGACCTGGTGAACGGTTACTCAAAGGATAGAATCCATAACCTTGGGATCACTCACTTTCCCACCTCCCATGTTCTTAATACCATTAAGCCCCAACAAATACAAAAATATGTTTTTATCAAAAGCTTTAGTAAAAAGATCAGCTTTTTGTTCGTCGGTGTGAATTTTGTCTACGGTAATCAACTTCTTCTCGTAACAATCAGATGAACTGATACCATATGTCAATATGTTAAGTTTTAGAGTGACTTACCGGGATTTTAGTTATGGATATAGCAGCAGTGTTATCTTCAAAAATAGGAGTAATAAGAAATTTTAAACCATAGTCGCACATCTGTTGTTGTATCCATAAAACCTGATAACAGCAACTAAAAGCAGCTACATACTCGGCTTCACAGGTAGATAGCGACACAGTCGGCTGCTTCTTGCACTGCCATGTCACCAACCTGCTACCAAAGAATTGACAGACAGTGGTAGATTTGGCATTCAGCTTGTAGCTACCATAGTCCGAATCAAAAAACGCTTTCAGCTTAAATACAGTGTCTCGAGGATACCAAAGACCGATTCCTGGACACCCATTTAGATACCTAAGTATCCGCTTCACTAACGATAAGTGAGAGACTCTTGGACTGGATTGATATCGGGCACACAAACACGTCAGATACATGGTGTCTGGCCTTGAAGCAGTGAGGTACATAAGGGAACCAATCATAGAACGATAGAGTGTCTCGTCAACCTTCTCCCCGGGGGGATCAGGACGAGTGCTGATAGAAGTTGAGTCAGCCATATTGAACTGTTTGAGGATATACTTGACACACTTCGTCTAATGAATGAAGATACCATCAGAAAGTTATTCGACTTGCAAACCCAAGAAATAATTCAATTCACCCATAGCGCTCATTTCAAACTTCGACTTCATAACTTCCTCAAAATCTTTGCAGAGAACATCGTTTATCGACCCAAAAATGATATCGTCTACATAGACCTGGACTATCAGCAGATGACCATCTACTTCCTTAGTGAATAGTGTACAATCAACAGTGCCACTAACAAAGCTATTGTCTAACAGATGTTGAGACAATGTTTCATACCAAGCTCTTGGGGCTTAATGTAATCCGTATAGAGTTTTGTCGAGTAGTACACCTTGTCTTCATGAATCGGATCGACAAACCCCGGTGGTTGTCCTACAAAGACTTCTTCATCCAATTTTCCGTTAAGGAATGCAGACTTAACATTTAATTGGTAGACCTTGAATCCTTTCCAAGATGCAAAGTCTAAGAAAATTATGATAGCTTCATGTCTAGCAACGAGAGCATAGACTTCGTTGTAATGTCTAATGCTAGGTCTTATTATGTCATATTTATATAGTTAGGGGCTGAAATTGTCATTATTTGAAATACATTTGGATGCTGAAATTGGATCTCACTCCAAAGACTGATGAAGTTCAGTGGTTTTACAAAATGGGAACCACAGTTTCGAGCACATCTTGGTTATGTTCATCCTGATTGTTCCTATTGTCTTGATGAAGTGTAAACTGTACCAATGATTGGTGATGAGACTACTAGTTTTACTCCTAAATCCTTTTCACAATATTCCCAAGAAGAGAAGAAGGCTTTAGAGATTGAGACTAAAGCATACTCAACTCTCACAATGGCTTTACCTGATAATATATTCCATCAAGTTGGGAGTATTAAGATATGTGCTTCATTATTTCAACATGTTAAAATGAGAAGTATGGGAAATACTGAATAAAGCAAAAAGGTAATGTTGAAGTTTCAATTTCGAAACTTTAACTTGTTGAAGGGAGAGACTGTTGAGGAAATGACTACAAGGTTTAATCATCTTATCGCTGAGATGGTTATGTTAAAAATGAAACCAGATGAAAATGATAAGATTGACATTGTGAAGAATGCTTTACCTGCTTCATATTCTACTTTTCTTATGGTATTAAAAGAAAATAATTATTTCAAAAACGAATACTTGACGGCTTCAGAGTTTATGCAAAAGATTGAAGCTAGAGAATATGATTTAAAATGTCAAAATTCATCAAAAGAAGCTCAAGATCCGTCTTTCTATGGAGGAAGTATGCCCTTAAGCAGCACTACAGCTCCGATTACTGCTTTTCTCACTCAAAAGGCAAATGTGGATCTTCAGCTTGTAGTGATCCAAATACATGTTTTATGGAATCTGGGTACACTAGAAACACTGGGAGACCTGGTGGATTCTCTTCTGCAAACAACTTCACTCCACCACCAAACGTGAACATAAAAGAAGCTAAACAAAACTTCTCATTTCTTTGTGCTTTTATGACTTCGTATGAAAATATGGTGGGTAGTAAAATTGCAACGAGTGAATTAACGGATGAAGATTATAATCAAGTAGACCCTGATGATTTGGAACTTATGGATCTGAACTTATAATCAAGGAAAAAGGATTACTTGTTATTCGATGTAAAGAGCCAAAACACCAAACAAGTCTATCGACGTATTACAAAATTGATCTGCCAGAAACTTAGTTATGCAACCAGCGTAAGTTTGGTTATATAATACGACAACTTCGCCTAACACCCTAGGCGAAGTTGTCCCTAACTTCGCCACACTACAAGTTCGCTAAACCAAATAACCAAACTAACACATTCATCAAAACATAAGAAACAATGTACGATTACAGACACAATAGACACGAGACAAATGAACTACTGGCATCATGCACCAACATATTTCAACGGCCAGAACAACTTGTTTGGAAGTGGGAAATGATAACTATGGATTTCATTACAAAACTCCCAAAGACTACACGTCAACATAAAGCGATCTTGGTTATCATCGTTAGGTTAACAATGTTTCTCATTTTATACATATCAACGAAACTTATTCCATAGAGAGATTGGCACAAATATACATAAACAATATCGTATCATTAAATGTTGTACCATTATCTATCATATCCGATCAAGATAGTAGATTTACATCTCATTTCTAGAATAGTTTTCAACAAGCGTTAATAACTTAATTGAATCTTAGCATTACTTATCATCCTCAAACTGATGGGTAGAGAGAAAAAAACAATCCATACGCTAGAAGATATGCTCTGACCTTGTGTGATAGACCTAGGAGGAAGTTGGGATGACCATATCCCTTTAATGGAAGTATCATACAACAACAGTTATCATAATATTTATTCAGACCGCGCCATTCGAAGCATTATATGGACGTATATGTAGAACGCTGGTATATTGGTCTGAAACCGGAGATAACCAAATGTATGGACCTAAATAGTCCAAGAAACAATGGATATGGTGTTTCAAATCCGACGGAAGATTTATGCAGGTGTTCGTCATAAGTCATTGGAATTTCAATTTGGCAATAAAGTTCTATTGAAGGTATCACCATGGAAAGGTGTTGTACGATTCAGAAAGAAAGGGAAGTTCAGTCCTCATTTTGTTATACCATTAGAGATATTAGAACGAATCGGTATTGTAGCTTATCACTTACGACTGCCAGAAGAATTGAAAGGAATAAATGATGTATTTCACGTTTCTAACCTACGTAAATGTTTGAAAGATGAAACTTTAGCTATGCCTTTAAGAGATGTCGAAATTAACGATAATCTAAAATTTGTTGAACAATCTCTGCAAGTTAAAGATTTTAAAGTTAATAAACTTAAAAGGAGAAAACTACAGTTAGTCAAAATAAGATGGAACTCTCAAAGAGGACTGGAATTTACTTAGGAGTTAGAATCTGAGATGCAAAAGAAATACACACATCTGTTTTAAGGAATCTCGAGGACGAGATTCATTCCAAGGTGGGGAGGATGTAACATTCCAAAACTTTCGGGACAAAAATATCAATATCAAAAGTCAATGGATTAAAAATGAAAATTTTGCACATTTGGACCTGTCACCCTACGTGATGGATCAAGATCAAAACCCTCAACGCTACGCGATGGGTGTATTACAAACCCCAAGAATGGGCGGTGTCACACTATGAACGACCTCGATGTCCTCTCTTCGCACCACACGAAGTGGTTACCATGTCAGCGTAACACGTGTCCAACCACATGTCAACACATGGAAACACGTGACAGGCAACGTGTTACCACATGGCGACACATGGCATGTCTCGGTATTCCACACCAAGGCTAGTGGGCGGTGTCGCACTACTCGATGGCCAGCCCTAGCATCTGTTGCGATACCCGACGAAATAAAAAATTCGGAGGCCGTTATATTGTCTGTCGCGCTACGCGGCAGCCATGTTAGATCATCTTCACGCTACGCGAAGAAACATAATTTTTTCCTATAAAATGGAGGCCACGTGTTGAAACCCCGTTCATACATCACACCTTGCATACACACGCATTACCTCGTAAACCGTGCCCGCATTCCGACAATTTGGCTCACTTGTTTCTCAATGAATGTGCATATGCTAGGAATTCTGAATATTTGTATCCCTCGATTACCCGACGATAAGTAGGACTGTTGCCCGCTTAAGGACTAGGCATATCATATAAAGTATCCACATAAGGTAGGGCTTCTGCCTGATTATTTTATTATATTTGGCTTAGACTCTAGTAGGGATATAGCCCATACCTTGATTAGATAAAAGTTAAATATAATTTTCATAAATCAAGGGTATAGTTAAAATGATATTTCTTTATAACTATAAACTCTCTATAATGTTTCTTTGAAGAAGAAACCTGATATATACGTTCCTTCATAAAGAAGAAACGTATCATATGAATTATAAACAAAGAGGGGACTAAAGTTTTTGTAATACTCATCGGGTGTTTCCTGAATTTTGGAATATAGTAGTATTTTAATAACGACTTCCACTTTACAACCTTAGATTCTGATATATTTACAAAATAAGTATCAACTAATGGTCACACTCCTCAATCCTAACTCGTGGTGTGACATATCAGATGAAGGTGAAGAGTTGGAAGAGGGAGAGATAAGAAATATTGGGGAGAAAATTGTTATAGATGACACCCTGGAAGAAGGTGAGATTATTGAGGAGGGGTAGAGCATGTTATACCTTCTTTTGTTCGTAAACAAGTTTGGGTAAACACTAATGGTGTTAAGTAAGTGGATGTGAATAAAGTGCGCAAACTAGTTTATGAAGAAGTAGATGAATCAGAGTCGGAGGAACAGCCGAAGTGGAAATAAGGTTGTGCTAACTGTTCATTAGAAAAAAGAAACCGGCTGTTCCACCCTCATTCAAGAAGCGTTATATCAAGGGTGTGAGTGAATCAAACAAGGGAATAATATTTTGGTTGTATGATGAGAAGTTGAAGTTATTTGTGTTGAAGCGGTTTGATAGGATTCAGTACATTTACAGGTACTTGAAGTCGTTCAACACTTACCGAAATGTGAGGTAAAGGACATGGCGAGGTTGAGGTTGAGAAATAGAAATGGTGATTTGTTTTCTGACTGAGTTGGCAAGATTATTTGGAATGAGGTGAAAGAGAATAAATTTACTCTGCTAAAGCCTCAGAAGGGTTATTGTGATGAGGATACTGAGAGAGGCAGGGCCGCCTCCGAGAATTTTAGTACATCGGCTAAGCTGAAATAAAAAGGTTTGTAGGCCCTAACTAGTAACGGAATATATAAATTAATTTGTTTAAACGACATTAACTTTATAAGAATAAAAATAGCAAATATATAGTATTCTTGACAACACATTGTGATTCGTTAACCGCTAACCGGTGATTCGTGAAACACTCTTAGCATTCTTGACAACAAATTGTATGATCACCTATTCGCAGTTTATATTATCCAAATATCCAATTGTTTGACCGAATAGAGGAACAACCTTAAAATAAAATAATCAAATAGATAAAACTTAAAATCATACCCTGGTGAGTCACTGAGTTAGTATAGTGATGGCCGGTGTTCTGTTCGGTGGCGCTGGCCATGGTGGACTGTTGGAGATGGTGGTGACTAGTGGCAGGGAACTAAAGAATGAGGTTTGGAACTTCGAAGGGGGAACGACAACGATGAAGCGTCTCCAGAAGCCTTATTTTGATTGACGTTTTCTTTTAGTTTTTAAATTATTATTAACTTTTTTTATTGATTTTGCCATTTTGGTTTGGGGCCAATAACCTAAATGTTAACCAATGGATTTAGAATAAAAAATTGTTGGGACCGATAGTTTTAAGAGGGATCAAAATTCAATTACAATATATAAATTGGCACCCGAAAAAAGTGCCTGGGCCGAAGGTGGGGCTCGCACACCTTCTAGGCGGGCCTGGAGAGAGGGGTGAGATCTAACAGGAGACCATGTATAATGGTAAATTACAAACATGTTAGATTTTGAAGAAAATTCCAATGAAACCAATGCCACAAAACATGTTAAAAAATCTCAAGTGGTGATATGTGGATAATGAGACGGATGAAGCGGTGATGGAGGATGAAGATGAACAGGAATTGTTGCGAGTGTATGATCCGATGAACTTGGTAAATCTTTCAAAATCTGATTTGCATATACTCAATGATATGAAGATCTTTTACATTCCTACATGGAAGTCATAAGGGAAGAAGTACCAGAAGATAGTCTCGGTTTGTGTGAGACTAGGAGTGCATGCTGGATGTTTTGCTTAAAGATAGTTTGTTTTTAATTACAAGATGAAGAAAAACAAGACACATATGGAGTTACTACCAAGGGGGAGTCTGTTGGTGCATTTTGTGTCAGTATTCCATAAGTTTAATGTTTTTCTTGTCTGTAATGAACGTTTGTGTCTTGTTTATGTTTATCACTCTGGTTTAAAAGCGAAGTTATGATTGAGGTGAAGTTGTGATAACATCGCCTAGTCTGTATTAAGAGAATATATGTAGTATATAAACATATCTTCGGCTAGGGTTTGTATACTTCTTCTAAGTCATACGTTTTTGAGTATATGTTACTGTGTATTGATCGGTATTGTGATATTATTTAAGACAAGTAACCATTTGAGTTTAATCCTTGTTTCTATTGATTTGTGTTTATAAGTTAGGCATAAAGGGTAGCATATGAAACTAAGTTCTTTTTTTATAAGTTAGGTACAAAGAGTAGCATACGAACCACTTTAGCTTTGCCTTAGACTCTATTGGAACAAGAATGGATTGGATAAAGAAAAGGGATAAGGGCGGTCTTGCTTGGAGCGAAGGCTACTATAGTTTAGGTAGAGTACAGTATTAACGGTCCTAGGACTTCCAGGTTGTTTTTCTTTTGGTTGTTCACCGTTGGATCTCGCCAACACAGATTTATAGTTTTCGTTACCAAGATAATTTTTTTATTGTTCCCGGTTATTTTATTTGGGTAATATGCTCCCATGCTGCAAACAGTCATGTATGTGAACTTGTGAATCGCTCTTCTTTCTTTCCTCGTGAGCAGGAAGCACACCAGGTAGCATGCGTTGCGTGACTCTACTGTGTTTTTTTTTGCACTTCACTGGTGGGTGGTTTGCAGTTGACCGGAAAAGAACTTAGATTCGCCCGGCCAGCAGGCGGGCGGCGTGCTTATCTTGTGTGACAACACTACAGAGTTAGTGACTCTTCTAGGCGGGCAGTGGCGCTTTCGTGTAACAATCTATGGTCTCAACGCACTTATGATGTAGTAATGAGTTTCACGCGCACAGTTAGTTCTCTTTGGGATTTGATGAATTTATAGAGATGGATTTCATTCATGGCCAAACCGTCTAACCTGCACAATACGATATCCTATATGAAAACGACTTTCACGAGAATTTTCTCTTTCTTCCTCTCAGACCTTTTATTTGATTCCCATTCTCATGGTGGCCTGGGGGCGGGGAACCCTCACGACGACTGATTGGGAGAGAAAGCGAGAAAGATGGATTGTTATCCATCCATCCATTAGAAATCAAAAGGAATTGACGGGGACTATGCCTCTTCTATATATTTCACATTATTAACATCCAATCCATGTGCTAATTCATGCTAATAAGAAAAACAAGCGATTGCTAGTCAGCTTTCAAGAAAATGGTAGGGGGGGCTGATGAGGCTCTGAAGGCTTTACAACTTTTGAATAGAGAATATAGTCAATAGATAGAAGGATAATCACGTGGTTCTGCAGCGTCCTCCAACTCGTTGTCCACTCATCCCCTTTTCACTTTCTTTGCTGGATGGGAGAAGTTGCGAATCGGGAAGGCATTTTCCCACCAAGCGAAGTTCAAACAGAGGTTTTGTTGAAAACCGAAAAGGAAAATTTCTCAATTGAAGGTGAAAGCGGGGAAAAGACGACAAAAGCCTTTTCTTTGAATTTTCATCACGGATACCTGACACCTGAGATCAACTAATGGGGGAGGAGTGAGATTATACAACTCGTCCTTTCTTTCTTTTCACAACATAGTAAATTAGGATCTAATTCGGATATTAGAGAAGGATACCACACACACACACACATACTATAACAAAATTTCTCTGCCGATTCCTTCGAATAGCCGGGTCTGTCATTATAGAAAGAAGTAGAAAGAATTACAACTCCCAAATAAAAGTCTAGGAATTCTTTGATAGTTAGAACATATTCGTAGACCCGAGCGACTGATCTGTTTTCAATTTTGAGAAAAGTTATGTAAGGTTTGGTTCTCTTAGTAGCAATCAGCGACCTTTTTTCTTTTGCTTCACAGAGGTTTTCGTCTCCTTGATAGTTGGAAGTTCTCCAAAAGTATGAAAAGTTGGAGGACTTTGTACCATCCATTCCAGTGTGGTTGGATTATGTTCAACAGCCCAAGCGCATCTTTTGTTGTTTCCACTACTTGAAGTGATTGTTACGACCCCTAAGAAATGACAAATACCACCTACAAATATATAAGAACCAGAAATGCTAAGGGCATTCCATCCAACATAAGTCTGGATAATCTGGAATGCGACGTGGCCTTATACTAAGCGGATTTCGCATCCTTAGAGTGTGTGGTACTTATGTGATCAATCCATTCCAAAGACCTGCATCAACCATTTTTGATTCACTAATTAATGTAGTGACCCTTTCTAATTGTTGAGTTAAACTCTCTCTTCTTAAATAACAAAATGTCTCATATTGTTGTGTGAGAATTTCTCTTGTATTCTCAATGACTGGTGGGGTTCAACCAAATTCTGTTTCAGTGCATCCCACAATTCCTTAGAGGACTTGCAATGAATTAGCCCTCCATAGATTTCATTTAGAATTGTCATGGAAAGCATCGTGTAAGCTTTGGCATCCAATTCAAATTTCTGGAAGTCTTGATCAGAATAATCCTTGGAATCTTTCTTAATCGTTTTCTTACCATCTAATGGATCAATTGTTTTAGGGGAATGAGGCCTATGAACAACAAACCTCTAACGACCAATGTTTTGGTTGCATGGATGATGAAGCATTCTCTGATCCCATATATTGTACTGGCCTCATACCAGCATGGTTGGTTTTAAAGTTGAACCAGTGTTTATGGGGGTCCTGTACTATTGACATGATCTCACTCTTACTGATTTTTCACCACAAAAACAGTAAACAACAAAGTTTTGCTTTATACTTGATTCCACAACTTGAATTATGAACTTGAGCTTAGAATTTTGTTTCTGAATTAATTGTTAGATCAATTATAGAGATCCAAAGCTCTGATACCAACTGTTAGAATCATTTTGACTAATCTCAATCAATGAACACAGTAAACACAACAATGAAACATTAAATAAATGATCTAATCATTTGAATAGATTAGTATCACATTAATTGATTTCATATTGAATTATGAATCAATTATTATTATTAAACTGAAATAGCATTGAAATTAATCAAGCCATAGAAGGTTTCATATAGAAGAACAATTTTGTATTGATTATAACCAAATGATTACAATCTATTGTTCCCCCTCAACCTTAGCTCAGCATTCATTGATTTTCGGTATAAAGATACTCTGATCAAGTGAATGTGTGATGTGTAAAAGTGTTAATGAAGAAAAGACTATCTTCTTCATTTTACACAAGTGTTAAACTACTTATGAGCATAAAGGTGAAAGCGACATCTAATCAATTCTACTACAAACTACTGATGAACTAATCAAAACAACTTTCTATTAAAGAATCCTATGAAAACTAATGATCTTGTTGAAACAACTGATGTTTGATCCATCAGTTGTTTATCTTCAGTCATTTAGATCTTCAATAGTTTGATGAGCAGTTGATTTGCCTTCAGTCTTTGTATTAGCAAATTGGCTTGGTCAGATGTTTAAATAGCAGTAGTTTTACAACACCATAATGGAGAACAACTCATGTTTGATTCATCGGTTGTTTAGTTTCTGGTCATCAGTTTTTCTAGGTCCAACAAGCACCAATTACAATATTTTTAAGTTTTCCATACTAAAATATATAAGACCTACGATGCCTTTCTTAATCAACAAGAGAAAATTACTAGAAGTCGAAGTACTCTATCAATGGTTCTATCACCTGAGCCAAAACTACAGTAGCGTCCACAATGGAGTCACACAATCTCGAGAATCAGGAAAAGGTAAGGTTGAATTGTCATCCTCAATCCACTTATTGCTTGAGTTAGCTATAGGATAGGCAACAATCTTAATTGCATACTTACATGTGTAGCAAGATGACATGTGGCTTAAAGTTAGTGGGTGATTAGGATGTGGAACTTCGTGCAAAGTTTCCAACATAACAGAGGCCGGTGGAGGCGGTCCCGCTGACTCATTATCAGTGTTTTCTTTTGCGTTAATAGTGTGTGAATTATACATGTGTGATAACATGTAAAATTTATCAACATTTTCACATAATACATAAACAAATTAAAAATTTTTGATTTGGGGTGTGACAGAAGTTAATAATTTGGTATGAGAGCCAATGATTAGAGTGAACTAGAAGATTATAACTCAAGTATTCAAAATAAACATTTTTCCACTTCACGAAACCGAATATTTAATTTGTTTATGTATTATGTAGAATTTAATTTGTTTGTGTATTATGACCAATGTCTTCCAAATGATTTATTAGTGAATACATCAAATATTTTAGAATGGTTAGGTGAAAACTCAATTGTTGGTGGAACTTGGTATATGTCTTGGTGGAGCTTTTATATGAACTAGAGGTGTACAAAACCATTTTATTCAAAAGTTCTGTGTAAGTCAACAGAAGTTAAAAACCAATCTAGTTTCAAACCAGTCTTTTAAGTAAAAAAGGATTGACTCTGTTAACCTGAGAACTCATTCGATGGGCATCATCCTTGGAGCAACTCCAATGCGCAACAAAGGCTGAGGTCCGTGTCTTGGTGGCACGGCGAATGAAGGCAGCAAAGGGCGAAGTGCGTTGTGGGGCAGGTATGCCAATTGTAAGTTTGTGGCTGTAGCTTATTTAGACTTCGTTGTTGACCCATCTCTCACATCACATATATGCATACATATTGTGTATATAATCTTAATGATTTTTCAACGGGTTTTTAGAAGTTTCGTGTTTGAAAAGAAAGGGGTTTTTAAAAATGTTAGAAATCTAATGTGACAGTTTGTGAAGGTCGGGCATTGTGGGTACTCTTCACGTCAACGATATATTTGGAAATTGGCAATGAGTCAACAATATATACTCGTCCAATATACTGTTTGTTTGTTTAATTACTTTTTTATTTATTTTTTAAACGACCAAAGAGACAACAAGACTAGCAAGAAGCTATACCATAGACAACAAGAGCACTTAGCACCTGAACACATACACATCCTATAATAGATCGTTAACAAAAAACAAAAACATTACAATATAACAATTTATTATAAGATTATCCCATCCTCTTATAATTATTCCACATTAAACATAAATTTTCAAACACCTATTATCTAAACCATAAACATTAAACGCTAAATGTTGGGCTATATATATAATAACGTGATGAATGAAAAGAAAATATAATTAATATTATAAATAGTAAATTTTCATTCGCTAACCCATATATCATCCATCTCATTTTGAACTTCTATATATTTTGAAAACCAAATTCACAAATCAAGAAAACCAATAGCTCTAAAATAGTAAAACGTAAAGTTATCAAATTTTAGTGTGAAAATCCACTTCATTTCCTTTTTATTAAAGCATCTCGGAACCAAAACTCATATAACATATTAACAAGAGAAATCTGCATTTTGTCTCCCTGGTATATATCCTCGTTCGACAGGTTAACCACTGAAAAAGATTTTGCGAATTATGGACCACTGTGTTTCTCTGGCGGGTTCTTCTGACTCCTGCTATCAGTTGACCGTTGGTATTTTAGTAATAACACCAACATATTAAGGGTATTTTAGTAATCTTCTTTTAATAAATTATAAATATAATATTAATAGTAATAATATAATAATAATAATAATAATAACAATTGTCGTAGCAACAGCAGTAAATATAATATTAATAGTAATACATTTATATTATTATATACTAATACTAATATTTTATATTATCATTATTATATAATAATATTAATATATTATATTCATATGTTATATTCATATACATATTAACAGCAGTAGCATATGAACAACAACAACATATTAACATATTAACAGCAGTTCTTCTTCCTCATCATCATCAGCAGTTCATCATTATCATCAACCTCAAATCATTAAACTCACCACCAAGTAATCCCTCTTAATATCATCATCTTCATCATCAGTTTCATACACAAGTAATCAAATCTCTCAAATCCTCAAACCCTAGATTTCATCACTCAAACCCTCAAATCTCTCAAACCCACCACCAATCGCTTCAATAATTCAACCACCGCACCCATAAATCATTCCAATAAAAACCCCTAACTTCCGGCACCACGCCACCGCCACGGCAACCGCCACCGCCATGGATTCCGGTCATCACGTTTTTCCGGTCATCTCGTTTTTTCGGCCATCACGCCGCTGCGACGACAACCGCCGCCGCCATGGATTCTGGCCACGGCAGGCGGTAGTGGCTGTATGTTTTGATTTTTGGGTTAGATATTTGGTGAAGATAGGTTGGTTTGGATGAATTGGTGAAGATAAAAATGAAGATGAAGATGGATTAGTTGGGTTAGATTTTAGGGTTCTTCATCTCATGAAGATGAAGATGAACATTAGGAACCCTAATTATAATTGGGAAAGATGAAGATGATAAAAGTGATAATATATAGTTTATGTTGTATAGTTATACCAAACATTAACTTAGTTCAACTGGTAGTTTTGGTGGGTTGTTAAACCGGAGGTCCCGGGTTCGAATTCCGGCATTTACATGTTTTGGATAATTATTTTTAAATGAATTAAAGGCTTAGGGGTAAAAACGTAATTTCAACATTTTTTAATAGGTCAACGCTTGGTCAACGCTTGGTCAACTGACGGAAGGGCACAGACTGCCCCGCCAAAATTTTGCAGAGGCGCAAAGTTCGCAAAATCTTTTTCAGTGGTTAACCTGTCGAACGAGAATATATACCAGGGAGACAAAATGCAGATTTCTCTATTAACAATAATACATAATTTTACCTTCTAGCACATCATCCTTCACAAACAACCTTCAATTTCAGATCATAATTAGCTTCTAAGCTCATTTTTCTAATAAAAAAAAAAGTTTCATTAGGTCAGATATAAGAAAAGGAAAATCTTCCGTTTTTCCAAAAAAAGCGGGGAATGGGGATTTCCTTGAGACGGTCCCCAAATAACCATTTTACGCCTTTGAAGACGGCTAGAGGTTTTGATTAAGGCTCGACGAAAATCTGGTTCTTCCAAATAACTTATAAAACCCGAATCTCTATTAAATTTTTTAAAAAGATTAAAATTCTTGAAATTAGACTTCTTAAAACTTCGTGTAGAACGAGTTAAAAATGCTATATGTTTAAATTTTCTTGTTCGAAGCTGGTGATCCAGCCCTTGCATTATGCCTTGTTCTTTTCGTCGTTTTATAAAATATTGTTCCAACTCGTTGATTAATTTGTATGACCATCGAGGGAGTTTTTTACCTATTTCGTTTATTCCAATATATTTTTTTTCACGTTTAGGGTTAGTTAGAATTGCGTTCAATTAAAACTTTAACCTATTATTTGAATCGATTTTGACTTGTTTTTTTTCTGATATTTCGATTTTCTGTTCATTTTATTCACTTGATGGGCTTTCGCCTGAACAAGGTGGCGTGACCCATGCCTAGTACCTTTCCGGGTCAGGACTATATATATATATATATATATATATATATATATATATATATATAACAATAATTGCGGTGGATCAACCCACTCGTAAGACTGGTTCACCATTCATTCAGAGGGCCCAATTCACCCCCCGACCTGGACGAGACATTAGAGTGATGAATCTGAAGCAGATCGAGAAAGTTGATCACGTCTTTTTTACTTTCAATTATTTAAGCACATGACAGAAGAGAGAGCGCACAGAAAGGAAAGAGAGAGGGGTTCCTTTTCTCGTCTATAATATCTATAATATAAGAGCAGATCCCTATCTTGGCAAGTCTCTGAGAAGGTCAAGACCGATAGGAAATCTATGTTCCCCCGGATCCAATCCTCAGACTGACTCTACTTAATCAGTGTTTTCGAACATCACTTTCTTATTCAATTTCTCCAAAATAAGATAAGAGGGACGTGCTCGAGATTGCATTCTTGCTTTTGTAGGTGGAAGGTAAGGAACATAGAGAAGGGGGAGGAGAGAGAACAACCAGATATATCATAGGTGATCACAGAAATTTCCACCTGCATGATTCGGCCCATCTTTCTTTCCTCTATGATATGAGAAAACACTCCTCATTGGTAACCAGCTTTATTATAATAAACTCTTAAATTTTTTTAATTTCATATTGCTTAATTTAATAAACTAGTTTAAGTTGTATAAGATTTGGTTAAATTGTTAAGTTGAAAAGTGAGGTAGTAGAACGGGACTAGCTAGGAAACTTTTAAATGATTAATTTTTATTTAAAATATTGTTTAATTATTCTATAAAAAGATGAGAGGAATAGGTGTGTGGGTGATGGGGTTCAAACCTCCGATCTTCGTTAGTCCGTTATGGTGGCTTGAACCATGTAAACCCAACCAAATAGTAGCTGGGGAAGTCGGGCCGAAACTAGACCTTTTGTATAGGAGTTGCGGACCTAAAGAATGCAGTCAGGTTGTAGGCTTGTGGTGAAGACAAAACAAATGCGTACGTATTGCCCATGCATTGTAAACTGTTAGTAATAAATAATTTATATAAATTTCACAAATTCTTATGTTTTCCTAAACTCATCATCATCATCATCATACTCAGTATATCTCACCAATAGCAAAGCTATGGTAGGATCTGAGGAGGGTAAGATGTAGACAGCCTTACCTCTACCCATAGGGATAGATAGGCTGCTTCCTGTGAGACCCCCGGCTCGATAGTAGTTTTGCATCAAGCCTTGGACATAAGGCACATAACACTCAATCATCGGGACACCGGCTGATCGGTGCATGTACCCTTGTCATTCGGCTATCAACGCCACCACATGATGTCTGATTAACCTTCTGCCACTTTTAACGTTATTTTCACAAGATTAATAAAATAACGTTACAATTAGTGCAATTTCACTTTTGCCCACCCGGAGGGTTCACACATATGTTTTCCTAAACTAATAGTTTTAATTTTTAATATTTATTTTCTAAAAGCTCTAAGCATATAATATTTATAATTTAACAAATTTAAAAAATAAACACAATATTTTTAAAAATTCAGAGATACAAACTAAATATGTATTTAAAGATTGAAAAAACAAAACCCAGCCAGGTCGTGGGTATCCTTCACCAAAGATGTGCCGGTTACAAACCCCAAGAACGACGATATTGTTTGTCCCTACCCCCAAACGTTGCATTGGAGAATCTTTTAGACCAAAGAAATTTATTTATATGACAATGGATAAGAAAAATGTTGTAACAAACCATGAGTGTCAAAATGTACTCCTTCCCACATATGCAGCCACTCACTGAACTACTCCACTGTTACCCACAAATTATGTATTCCTCCCCGTAAGCATTCCTAACACATGATATTTCTTCGGTCTTTACCTTCAAACCACTAATACTTCTTTAGTTCTTACCTTACATATCTTTCCATGTGGCGTCTTTTTTGCATTTCTACTCACTCCTAGCGGTTTCGCATGGGTCTCTTCAAACCCCGACCAAAAACAGCCATCCTTGCCCCTTCGATGTCCCTTTGTTAGGACTTGTATTTGCTTTCATTTCTTTGTTCAACACACAAAACCATAGCTAAGATTCTTAACGACATTTGATGATAAGACCGTTCATGTGGTGTACCATAAAGTTTTATCATCTCGAGCCACTCGGATACAATCAAGGAGATGCTCAAATTTTCCAATTTTGATGATCAATCTATGAAGGAGTTCGCACATGAGCTGTTGTTTCGAAATCCCGCAAAGAATCTCGATGACCCACATGAAAAGGGTGGTGAGGTTTGAAATCTTCCATCAAAGTATTAGATATTAAAAATAGTTGGCCAAGTTTTGTCAAATCTGAAAGAAAATGCCATGGCGGTTAAAAGATTCCTTTATTCGCTTCACTAGACAATATCATGTTGCGTCGGTTTGAAATCCCTACACTGATTTTGGTAATAATAACGATGACGTATATGAGCTTGCAAAACCAGGTAATGAAGGCTAAAGTTATTTTATTTGGTTTGTGTGTACAAATATTTCTAGCAAAACAAAATCCCATAGCCTAGCCTTCAATGACAAGTGTTTCAAGCTCATAATGGTAATCACCATTTTCACCAAAATCATTATACCATTTCCGAACACATACATCATAACAACGCAAGTAAAGAATCTTTTTCAGTTTCGTAGCACCGTTTGCTCCCATATTTGACAAAACTAGCCAACTTCAGCCCAATACAATGTTAAAAGACCACAAAGCCAACCATCGTAATTGGTCATCATAATTCTCCTCAATCAACCATAAGAAGTGAAATCCATGGCATAGTGAAACAACATATCATATGCGGACTCTTTCTCAGGACATGTCAGCAAAAACAGAGTCGTCGAGGACTTACTTCATTGTATCAAAGTGACCCGCAATTATACAAGTCGACCTCACAGAAAACACCATGAAAGTCTTAGCATTAAAGGTAGTCATAAGGCTTAGCAAAGGCCGTGCATTAACAAAGAGTTGAAAACGAAAACAATTTCCAACAAAAGAACATTGAACGAATCAGATGGCAATTTTTAGAAGGAAACTGAAGAAAGCCCATGCAAGGCCACACAGAGCGAAGAAAAAAACAAAACTGGCAATAGGCATGTTCAAAACGGTTTGGGACTAGGAACCGGAACCGGTTCCTAACCGGTTCCTATATTCAAAACCCCCTTTTAAACCGGTTCTCCCACCCTCGGACCCCTAACCTATCTAACCGGTTCTTACCGGTTCCTGTACCGTAACCGGTTCCAACCGGTTACAGTGTAAAAAAAGTTTTTTTTTTTTTCGTTTTTCGTTTGCGATTTGGATTCTAAACTACGATTCGTATTTTTATAACATGAAAAATAAAAAAAACAATTAACATAAAAATAAACAATTAACTGATGAAGAAAAGACAACTACTGAAAATGTTTGCCACTAAAGACAACTACTGAAAGTTGCCACTGAAGACAACTACTGAAGGTTGCCACTGATGATAACTACTGAAGGTTGCCACTGATGACAACTACTGAAGGTTGCCACTGATCACAACTACTGAAGACTGCCACTGATGAGGAATACTCATAAGTGGGAAAGCTGCCACTGATGAGGAATATTCATCAGTGGGAACAGTCATCAGTTGAATCAGTGGGAAAGCTGCCACTGATGACAACTACTAAAGGTTGCCACTGATGAGGAATACTCATCAGTGGGAACATTCATCAGTTGCGACTTCTTCCTCGGAATTACTTGTAGAAATGCCTTCTTGTTCGTCGTGCACTCGAACATCAAGTGGTGTTTCATCTTCGAGAGTGGTTACGTGTTGAATACGATCGATTGAGTCCAAGTGATCCTTTAAGCAAATGCACATCTCCACCGACTCCGAATTTAGTCTTGTTCTTCTCACCGATATTACCCTGCCACTAAGAGAAAAAGCGGATTCCGAAGCTACCGTAGAAGCTTGGACGGTTAGTAAATCACGGGCCATGGTGGCAAGAATCGGAAACTCGGTTTCCTTTACCTTTCACCAAGCCAAAACATCAAAAGTGTCATATTCCTCTTCGGATAAACCGGTAGAGTAATCATTTGCACTATACCTTCCTAGTTCGCTTGAAGGGGTGTTACCCCTTTGTTTTTTAGCCGTTACGTTGCGAACGGTGTTCATAAGGCTAATCATGGGATCTCGTACTCTAGTAGCACTTGAACTTGATGAAGACCCCCCCCGGCATAGGCATGTGTATGTTTGACCCATATTTATTTAAATAAAAGTCATACATAAATTTAAAATTCAAGTTAAAATCATTTTTTGCCTCTGTTGAAAAGTTTGGGTCATATCTAAGGCTGAAAAAATTTCGTCTATCACACATTCAACCCCTGTAACATTTAACATTGGGTTTAAAGCAGCGGCGCAAGTAAAAACCGGTGGCAATTCAAGAAAGTATTTTTTTAATTTAAACTTCATTGGTAATATGATGTTTGAAAACATTGGACTTTTATTTTCAAATTCTTTAAGATTGTTAACGATTAAAAATAACTCCGAAAGAACCAAGGGACTTGTCGGATAATACATTCCCGATAGTTTCGTAGTTGATGTTTTAAAAACTTCAAGAAAAGTCGATAAGTCATTGATAATTTCTCATTTCTCATTTGAAAAGGGGATTGCCAAATCATTCTCGGCAAGACTAGAATGAAACATTTGTAAAGTTTCTCTTTGTTTCAAAGCACTTTGAAACATTATGCAAGTGGAATTCCATCGATGAGGTACATCCCAATTAGCTCCCAAAGCTTTTCTTCCAGTATCTTTACAAAATTTTCTATATTCCATTTGTCTTTTTTTACTTTTCTTAAAAACTTCATGTATCATTAGTCTAAAATCATTTATAACCGATGTAACCTCATCCGAAGCAAGTCCGTCTTGCACGATTAAATTAATGATATGTGCAACACACCTTGAGTGAAAAAATACATCATTGCAAATCGGCGTATATTTTAATTTTAATTTATCAACCGCCGATGTATTATTCGACGCGTTATCAAATGCCATTAAAAATATTTTATTTTCTAGTTTATAAGTTTTTATAACATAATCTAAAATTTCAAACAAATTATCTCCCGTATGTGGATACTCAAAGAGTTCGAAAGCAATGGTGCGTTTCATCATTTCCCACGATGACGGGTCTACCCAATGAGCGGTGACACAAAGATAAGATTCGCGTAGACCATGTGGAGCCGACCAAACATCACTAGTTAAGTTTATTCCCGTATTTATATTTTCAAAATATGCAATTAGTACCTCTTTGGCCTTCTTCCACAATTTTAAACAATAACGTTTAAGAGTATGACGACTTACATGAGTGTATTGTGGTTGAAGCGTATCTCGAATCATGGCGTTTAAGCGAGGGTTGTCGAAGTGGCTAAACGGCAAAGCTTCTTGAATCACAAACTTCGCCATACGATCTTGAACTCGATCAATTTGGTATGTAAATATTCCGCCTTCACTATCCATTTGCGTTTGTTGTGAATCGACGTTCTTTTTCAACGCCTTGCAATACGGTTTTTCGATGTGTTTCTTCAAATTTGAATTCGAAAGTGGGTTTAAATAAATCCCACAAAACTTGCACCAAGCCTTCAATGAATGGTCACTCAATTCAACCAAATCCCAATTGCACCAAATCTCTTGATTACGATTATGAGGTACAATACGAACGAAACTTGGTTCGGCGTTGGAACCTTGACCAACCGATGATTGTGAGGCAGCCATAACAACAAATATGAATATAGAAGAAGAGAAAACAAGAGATTAGAGAACTCAAAACGTTGTAATAGTGTTTTTTTTGTATTTTTTTGCGTTCGGGTTTGCGTTTTGAGTGTTGTGATGAACCCATGACACCAAATACCTATTTATACTAGTAGTGGGGTGCTTGGGGAAGCCAAAAAACGGCTATTTTTGACCCCAACGGTCAAAAAACGGCCAAAAAAACGATTTCCAACGGCTAGAACCGGTTAGGAACCGATTCCGGATGGTTCGGTTCCAGAACCGGTTCCGGTTCGGTTCCGGTTCCTACCCGCCCCCACTCAGAAATGCAAGAACCGGTCACGGATCATCGGGTTGAATCAGATAGGGTCCGGTTCCTACAAAAAACGGGTAGGAACCGGTTTGGGTCCGGTTCGGGTCCACCAGTTCGGTTCCAGGAACCGGTTTCGTTGAACATCTCTAACCGGCAACATAAAAAGATAATGAAAGGAAGGAATGAAAAAGTATTAAAGGTTTAAAAGTAAGCACTATAGATGTATCAACTATAGAAACGCACATGGGAAAAGAAGGCATGATTTACTGGTAACAAAGAAGAAATGCAATGAGTGAATGCATTGGAGGGAGAAATACATTTAACCCACCATGGTAAAATCGTTTTTCTTATTCATTATCATAAATTTAAACGAAAATTGCCTATACTACCATTTTAAGTTTGTGTGCATTTAATATCATTCCACTAAAGCAGCAACACAAGTTGCACCAAAATTTCACCCTCCCAAATTGTTGACCTTTTTTTAAAAAAAAGTATGTAAAAAAGCCTTGTGTGCCTCGAATCAAGACCATATTACTCAGTTATACCTTTTAAGACCAAAGCAAGTTTCGAAATAAATAGAGCAAACCCAAGTGACCTATTTTAGATACTACCACATATCAAGGTTGCTATTCTACATAGGAGTGCCTCTTGAAAACTTTTAAAAAAGACGTTCCAATAAGTTATGTTGATTTGATTCCATTTGAAAAAATGTTGCTAACATTAATGTATACAACAACAATTAGAATGAATTTAAAGAAATGTTAAGGTAAAAGAGGAAAGGGTGCGTTGTCATCTGTGAGACAAAGGACTCAAATCCACTCAGACATGGGTTATGAATATTAAGTAACCACTGACTGTTCCTGAACCTTAGAAACCTGAGTCCGTTTTACAAAACCGGCCCGTGTAGTACTAATGGCTGCACGGTTCATGCTTTAACACCAAGCAGTCGATGTAACACATATAAACGCTGGTCATTGATCCTCGTTGGTACAAGTAGACTAACAATTCTGATACGGCAAAATTTGTTTGGTAATTTAGAAAACGTTGCATGTCTCCTACATAATGTTATAAAATCATATCACCATAGATCAAAGATCCAAACACCTAAACGAAAAAGTCAAAAGACTTTACCTTGTATACAGTTGACCGGTATAAATTTAGTCAACATCCATTGCTTTATCCTTTTCAGCATTTTTGCTAGACCATAGTTTTATTGTCCTGTCATGAGAAACAGTTGCAATACTTTGTCCATCTGCAAGATCAATACCACAACAAACTCAGTACGTTAAAACAATGTTCGAGTGGTAAAGTTTGGTTAAAAAAACAGAACGTGTCGGATTGTCCCAACAAAGTTTAGCTTTAGCTTACCTGCAACTACATCAACAGCTGTAACCTTAGCTTCGTGACCAGAAAGGACCTTGACAGGTTTAAAATCTCTGGACGACCATATCTGAGACATAAACCAATAATAAATACAATAGAACAATTAAGTATACCTTAAAATTGTTAAGAGATTTGACAACTAGGAGATTCAAGATTGATATTTTTTAGTGGATTACCTTTGCAGTCATATCATAAGAAGCGGTTACCAAAAAGTATCCCTCTTGAGGCTCAAATTTAATATCAGAAATAAGAGTTGCATGAGCAGGAATTGTGTACAATGATCTCTTCTTCCTTAAATCCCAAATTCTACAAGTATTGTCTTCGCCACCTGTTGCTAGATGATAGCCATTTGGCGAGAAACTGATACCAAAAACCTGATTGTAATAAAACAAACAATTATTTAGCTAACTTCAATAAAAAGATGCAAGTTAAAAAAAAGGTTGCGGTCTCGATTTACTGACAAGATTGAAAAAAAATAACTAAAAAGAGAACAAGCTAATCAAAATAATATTATTTTCCGTAATAATAATTAACGCATTAAATATTAACTAAAAGAAGTCCAAAAATTGACAAAGAAAAGTGTGTTAACACAAGCCAACCAAACTGATTCAAATAGCCTGAATTCAAATAATATATATATATATATATATATAACTTTTACTAATTTTTATTTTTAAATTTCAAACTTTAAGGCTTGATGCAAAACTACTATTGAGCCGGGGGTCTCACCAGAAGCAGCCTCTCTATTCCGAAAGGGTAGAGGTAAGGCTGTCTACATCTTACCCTCCTCAGACCCTACCATAGCTTTGCTATTGGTGGGATTTACCGCCGCCGCCGCCGACGAGGACGAGGACGAGGACGATGACGAGGACGATGACGAGGACGAGGACGATGACGATGACGATGACGATGAAATTTCAAACTTTATAGTAGCTTTTTGTTTATTCGAATAAACCCGAACTAAAAAACGAACCCAGATAAGCTCATTTGAATCAGTTTTTCAAAAGTTTTTCAAAAGTTATTCAAATTTAGTATTCAAAGATTCAAATTCAAGTTATCGGAAAAAACTGAAATCAACCAGATGGAACACTCCTGGGCGGTACAATAAGATAGGAGTGTAAATAAAACCAAAAAACCAATCCATAACTGAAAAAACCTAACCAAAACAACCAAACTCAACACAAACTAATGATTTAGTTTTATGTTTTCATAAAAAACTAACTTTTGGCTCGCTTTCGGATTTGCATGTAATTTAAACCCAAAAAACCGGACTGCACCAAACCAAATTTATGATTTTTCATTCTATATTTAGAATTTCAAGCAATTTATAACAATTTATTAAATAGTTTTACCGAAATATATAATAGTCAACTAATTATTAGTTAATAAAATGCTTTAGCCCCGAAGTTACAGGCCAAAATTGTGAATTTTGGCCAATGCTTTTCGGCAAAAAATTTCAAGCCCAAATAATAAAACCAAAAACATGAACTGAACGATTTATAAAAACTGAAACAACAGATCTCACCGGCTTCACATGACCTTCCAAGGCAAGAATGCTTCTCCCAGACCGCAGGTCCCACACACGAGCAAGTGCATCAAGCCCACAAGATGCAGCCAACGAGCCATCAGGGTGAAAAGCTAAACCATACACACTTCGGCTATGACCTTCTTGAAGAAGCAACTCATCACCTGTCTCAGTATCCCATAATCTCCAGGTCTTATCAAAGCTAGTCGTACCCAAATACTTCCCGGACGGATGAAAAGCAACACGAGCTAGCCGGTCTAAATGACCCGTGTATGTTTTCAGCAGTGTTCCTTGTGTGTCCCATAATCGCGCGGTCCGGTCAGCAGAAGCAGTGGCAATTTGGTCATTTGTTGGAGAGAATTTAACATCGGTTGCTCGTTCAGTATGACCCTTTAATGATGACACAATATTTACTCCAGGCATGCTCCATACTTTAGCAACTCCAGTTAAAGAACTGAATGGCATTCAACAAAAGACAGAAGTGTCAAAAATAAATGTAAATTGATATTATCCATATAAATTGCACAGCCTGATAAAGATATGTATTTCTTGGAAGAAGGTGATTAGTAACAGCATTAATATTTTCATTAATTGCAGACCTGTTACATGTTTGTTTTCTTATAAATATATCAATTACACTATTTTGTTCAAGTTAAATCAAGTTAACTAGCATACATCACCTACCATTATTGTTACTGTAATAAAATCAGATAATATGATAAAATCCATCAGTTAATAATCGGATGGACTCAACGCTAATCGCAACACAGTTGCATAATATGCACACTTCAGAAAAAGTTTAGTAAACAACTTTATAATAATCAAAATTATTGTTTGCATATATGAGCTGTTACTCCCATTAATCTTGATTCTAGCAGTAGGATCGCAATATTGTAACTATAAGTTCTAATTTTTTTGTACTCATTTGCATGTGTATATGTTACAGCCAACTAGAGAAGCAAACAAACCGAGCTACTTGAGATCAGATTTTTAAAAAGCTCGAAATGAACTGAGCTTTTTCAAGCTCGAGCCGAGTCCAAGCTTCAAATAAAGCTCGTTTAGTTAGCAAGCTCAAGCCTTGTATAGGAAGCTCATTTAGGCTTGTCGAGCCTTATGTTTTTTAAGTTTTACATATTTTAGACTTTTAAATAGGGGTGTTCAAAAGACCTGAACATTTAACCCGGCCCAAACCCAAATAAGTTACTTAGGGTTGGGTTAAATAAGGTCAAAAAGTATTAACTGGGTTATTTAGGTTAACCCGTATTATTATTAGGGTCAAGTTTCGAGTTCATTTTCGAAAAAATCGGATTTTGGTTTAACTCGATTAATAGTTAACCAACCCAAACTATAATGAACTAACCGCTTTTTAACCTTTTATGTAATACAAAAAAAATCTTACAGCCATAACCAAAACTCAAAAGTCCAGCAATCATAACTAACTGTCTCAGCTTAGCTACCACCTTCGGATAGACATGTGAACAATTTCTAACTGCGCACTTTATGTTGAGAATACAAGGTTTTGTTGA
The DNA here is from genome assembly GCF_021521415.1 of Bidens hawaiensis. Classification (NCBI taxonomy): domain Eukaryota; kingdom Viridiplantae; phylum Streptophyta; class Magnoliopsida; order Asterales; family Asteraceae; genus Bidens; species Bidens hawaiensis. Next base: position 139,507 of record NW_027493375.1, on the reverse strand, counting down.
CTAGTCACAACTGCATCCAAATGTGTGTATTTGCAGGTTTTGGGTTGTTTAGCTTTAATCTTTTGGTCTTCAATAAAACTTACATTTTTACATGGCCCCATTATAGCTACATTATACTATTTGAAGCCCAATAATTAAAAAAAAATATACATAAATATTGCGGCCCAATAATTTATTACAACCCTATTACAACCCAACTAATCCAATCAAGCCCAAGAAACCCGTACCTTAATAGGATCAGTTTGCAGGTTAGATTTTAGAAAAATAAAACCCGACCCGATTGGGTTGACCCGATTAACACCCCTACTTTTAAGTATTAATATCACACTGGCCGGTTCTTCTCAAAAAAATATAAAAATAATTAAAAACATATTGAAAATATTGATAAATAAAAAACAAGCCGAGCCCAAGCTTGAAAAAAACGACTCATGAGGCGAGTTCGAACTTTAAAAAATTATACTTGAAACGAGCCGTGCTCAAGATCTCGTAAATCAAAACGAGCCTAATTAAGGTTGGGCTCGTCTCGGCTCGTTTGCACCCCTACAGCTAACAGAGATTATTACTGACCACACAGTTTTTAACCATCAACAAAAATCAACAGTTGATGTATTGTAGGTCAATTTAACAGTTACAAACTCGATCCCAATTGCATAACAGTTTCTAGTGGCATTATTAACACAGTAACTTCAATTAACAGTTCAAAGCGTAACGAAAAAACATACCAGGTGGCAAGAAACTTGCCATCACACGAAAACGAGCACCCCGCGAGCGGTCTCACATCCCCAATCTCACTACAATCCATCCCGAAACTCTGCACACTCTCCAACGCCCAATTAATCTCGGCATCCACATCCTCATCCGGATCATCCCTCTTCCTTCTCGCCCGTCCCAACCTCACGGCCGCTTTCACCATCGACTCCTTCGCAATCTCGTACCTCACCTTCAACAACTCCCTCGACCCCTCCGTATAAAACGGATACTCCACCGCCTCCCCCTCCTCTTCCCCACCCCCATCCTCCGCATTCGCAACCGCTTCCTCCTCCATAAACACCTTCATTAACCTCTCCAACTGTCCTTCGGAATCGAGTTTCGCCATTATCATTCGCAACCGGTCTCTCCGCTCCATCTCTCTTTCGCCGAATAATGTGACCGGTTCGTTTAATCTCCTTAACCGTGACCTCACCGCCTTGTCGTTGGTCGGAACCGCGAGTGCTGCGGCGCGTTGCTTCATTAAGAACTCCTGTTTAGCTTTCTCTTTTTTCTCTCGGAATAATCGGCTTTCTTCGGAGACCTCGTATTCCGGACCGGAATCGACACCGTCATCGTCGGAAGCGGCGGCCGTGTCGGCATTTGGTGGACGGATGGTCGGAATGGGAGCGAGTGGACGTGGCGGAGGTGGGATTTGTGGTTCGATTTGAGCGGTGGAGTGTGGTGGTGAAGTGGTGGAGTTAGGGTTAGGGTTTTGGTTTTCCTCCATTGTTGAGTTGTGTTGTGTGATAGCACGATGAAACTGTGTTGGCTTAAAAAAATGGTATAACTATTCTTGTACTTAGAGGTTTAACCGGGCCGAAGATTTACCTTTTAACTTTATATAGATACCAAATATCCGAAAAAGTATATGACTTTAAAATTAAGAATGTTTGGGATTTTTTATTTAAGGGAAAAATGACTTCTTGTTAAAAGATCTTATTAACTTATAAATTTTTTAATAGAGGTTTTAAAAAAAATGTTTAGATTAGCTTACGTGTTGGAGAAAACCAAAATAACTAAAAAGGACAATTTTTTTAAAGGAAGTGTAATGTGTTTTGAGGGTTAGAAATGTGTAATAGGGAAATCAAACTCATTAAGTTAATCAGTTAGAGATTCCTAACTTTTCAAAACCCTTTTATTTTGCCTTGCCCATAAGTTAAAACCCATCAGACATTATGGTTTGTCAAACACCTTATACACCTTATTAACTTTTTAAAAAATTTATAAGTTATAAGTTGATGAAAATAAAGAATCACAAACACTCCCTAAATGTAATCTAAAAGTTAATCTAAAATCAAAAACCAATAAAAAACACTAGATTATCAAAATAAAATCCAAATACTTAAAACTAGCTTACCAGTTTAAACCGGTATTTTAGGAAAATACCGTCGGTTCATTGTTCTAACAAACGGTCCAAAATATTGAGCTCAAATTACCTGCCTTATACTCAAAACCCGATAGTACAGGTTTACCGGCCGGTATGAACCGGTTTTTAAAACACTGCGTAATGCAACTTCTTTTCGTCGAATCGTTAACTTTTATAAATAAAATCCGAAGTCGTAACCTAGAGGAAGGTAAAAGAACAAAGCATGATTACATCAAAGAAAATTTACACTAGTTTGACCAAGTTATCGATTTGCAACTAGATCTATGCTTGAACCAAAGAAAAATAAAAGATCTAATGTCAGATATAATGTCATGGATCTTCACCTCTTTAACTTCAAAGATCTCGTTGCAAGCCTTCCAATTGCACCAGCATGCGTTAATAATAATACCGTGAAAAAACCCCTTCTCCTTATTACTAATCCCACATGGTTATGAACTTCTAAAAGATCTCTAACGGACAACGCAAAGAAGGACGAAGTCTTGCACCAAGCGATCAAAGCATCCAAATCGCCCCCGTCACCAAGTAGTTAGTGTAGATGTGTTCGGAAGACTCTTGCTCGATATCGTAGAACACACATAAAAAGTCCATAAGGGAGATATTCTTAGAAAGGCTTTCAAATATTAATATTAATGAAATTTATGGTTATATGTATTTATTTAAAGTTGTCGCGATCACTTCATCACTAGCTTGTTTGTTGCGGCCACTAGTAAGGGCGGATTTAGTTGAAGGCCATAATGAAGGTGCACAAAATGGGGTTTCAACCATATACGGTTACGGGTATAATCAACTAGGTCAATAACTGGTTCGGGCTTATAATCGGTTTTTGGACAAAAAAATTCAGGCCCAATGTAACTGAACGGGATAGATAGGGTACGACCGTATTGAACGGGTATAAAAACTGGTTTTCTTAAATTTTGTTATTTTTTATTTTCAACATTCAAATTTGAAAGTGATATTGGTTTTAATACTCTCAATTTTCACTCATTGAACAATAACACTCCTAACTAACGATTTCTCTTCCATCACTCCCAACCTGTAACTTGTTTTCTTTTATCACTCCCGAACTTAACGGACCCTAACTTCGTTAGTTTTTTTTTTTTGCTAACGTGGCATGTTTTTGTAGATGTGGCATGTTACGTGGAAAATACCTTCTTTAAAAACAACAAATACTATATATGTATATACATACACCATACACACACATACATACATATATATATATATAGGGGTGGGATCTGGTGGGATCTAGAGAGAACTCCTTTTAAAAAGAGAACTAGAGAATTAGTGAAGAATTATTTTTAACTATTTTTAAAAAATTATTATGTGATTTTTTTTCTTTCCTCCTTCTAATAAGATGATATTGTTCCTAAAAAAACAAAAAAAACGTCGATGTAATGCGTATGTGCATTAATGTGTATTGTATATATAAAATAGTGTTTATTGCATATAACACAACACAAATACATTATCTAATACACACTATTGAATATATGCAAATACAACACTAATAATTGTATGCAAAACAAATTATTGCATATATGTAATACAACACTAATGCACATATGCACTATATCGATTTTTTTAATTTTTGTATATAATATAACACTATTGCAAATATACAATACAAACAACTATATATATGATATCTAACTATACTATTAAAGCAATAGGCTTTAAGTCCATTTCCCCTCTTCCTATTGGTTGTTGATTATACTTTCCATGTAAATGAATCACTTGTCTAATTTTCATCTTAATAAAATAAATCAAAAAGAAATTAAAATAAGATAGAATCAATTCTCATTAATGATTATGTTTCATCTTTCATTTAATATTTAATGTTTAATAATTATAATCTTTAATAATTATAATTAATAATTAATTACGATTTCTGTTATAACATACTAAAACTAATTTATTTTTTTATTATTATTTATTTCATTCACGAATTTAGGTTTCCCACGGGGTTTGGTGTATTTTATATAATAGATAATTAATTGATTTTTCATCGATAGGATTCGATATACAGAGATTACAGATTTCTCTTTAGTATAATTGGTTCTAATCTTATATTTATGAAAATTTATCAAATTGACCGAATTAGTATAATTGGTTTCAATCTTATATTTTTGAATATTTATGAATTTCACCGATTAACTTATTCAAATTTGAACCATTAGAGTATAAATTCAAATTCCTAATCAATTTCTGTAAATTAGGAATGAATCCTCTCCTTCATTAAGGAATTCTTTAATTATGGAATTTATATAATTCACTTAATTATCGTGTATCATTTGACTAAGGATTTGATTAAGCATTGTAATTGATAATATTGTAATTCATTGTAATTTCTATAATTCAATTAATTATTGTAATTTCTATAAATACGAATTTTGACCATTAACTGCTTCCAAATTGAGCGACTAATGATTTAAATATATGAGTTTGATTCTAATTTTTAATATGTTAAATATATTGTAAGTATTGTAATTGATAATATTGTAATTCATAATTACTGGTCAACTATATTAAAATTGTCTAAATGTTAATAAATAAATAAAAATTAGTAACTTATTTTTCCACAACTAATATCAATTACTTAATTATTTAAATGCTTATTAGTTATATTATGTTGAGTATTTTTTTTTAAATTTCAATCATATGATATAGTATTTAAATATATCCTAATTTATTATAATTTTATATATTATATATACGGTATTTTTATACATTAGATATTTAGATATACGGTAATATAATTGATATTTATTATATTAATGTAAATACATAAATTACTAACTTATATTTCTACATTAATAAGTTATATTCCTTATGATTAAATATAGTTTCGATTTAAAGATATAAATTTAATTCATTTATATTTGTAATGTTATAATCTAATTTGACCACATTACATTTGAGTAATTCAAATTTTTGGAAAATCAATTAATCATCATTCCCTAATTTTCGTCCATACTTTAAGTTTATTGAAATTCCCTAATTTTTTGTTTTAAATTAAATCCCTATATACATTCCTTATATATTCCATTCTCCCAAAATTCAATCTGTATAAATACTTCACTTTCACACCACAATTCTTACACTATCCCACCATCTTAGCAAAAATGATTGTCTTTGTTTCTAAAGTTTCTATTTTGTCTTGTGTTTATATCGTCCATTTTGTTATTTAGTATTTGGCTTAAAACTGTTATTTTTAATACATTAATTTTTTGTTTATTTTTTATATTTACCACTAGGAACATAGAGCCAACAAACATCACCATGTTGAACCAATTGGATGTTCTTAACAGTGAGTGTATCCTGAAGGTGCGTATTTTGAAACTTTGGCGTCTGAAGGACAATTCAAAGCCCGAGGAGGATTGGTCAATCGAAATGATTGTGCAAGACAAAATGGTATTCTTACACATTCATTAATTTTTATATATCATTCATACAATTTTTTTATTAATGTTTATATTAATGTTTCATGGTAATAGAATTCAAGCCTATGTACGGAAGTCTTGCATTCCCAAGCATGATGTTTTATATCAATTACAGTTATTTTTGTTTTATGTTTTTATTTGTATTTATATTAATAATTATATGATATTTTCTTATAATCTCTTTAGGTTATATATTAAAATCGAAGATTTAATGGAGATCTTCACTATTTCGTTTTTCCGGTAACGAGATTCAAATTTTTCGGTTGTAAATTCTAACATCAATATTACATTTTTTCACATGATTCAAATCTTCCATAATTTGTAATTTATTAATTATGTGATATTAATATTTACTTTTATCATTTCAGGTTATTGTCCCCAACTTGATATAGCTAATTAATTAATGGATTGAGGATTGTTTGATAAGATCTCTTTTATTTTTGTTTAATATAAATGTATATTTCTGTTAGTATTCATGTATTTATTTATTTTACACAATTTATGTAATTCAATTGATTATTATATAATCCAGAAATGAAATTTAGTTGATTATTCTATAAGACATTAAATTATCTATAGTAAGATAATCAATCTTATATTGTTGTTGGTCAAAGTCCAATTAATTTACCAATGTCAACGCAATTTAAAAAGTTATTATACTTTCCAATATTATATTACATTACATTTTTAGATTTATACACATTTAATATGACATTTTAGAAACCGATTTCCCCATTCAAATGTCATATATATATATATATATATATATCAAAATTCAATTCTCATCATTTATATGAAATTTACAAAAATATGTTATAGAGTTTGAATTTCACCATTTGTTAAAATATATCTTTGTCAAATCCACTATAATATATTTTCATGATATTCATTATTGATCAAATTTTATTTAATATATTTTCATGATTTTCATTATTGGTCAAATTTTATTTAATATATTTTCATGATTTTAATTATGTAAATACAATAATAAAGTTTCCATGATTTTCATTTATTTCCACATTTCCATGATTTTTATTATTGGTCAAATTATACTTAAAAGTTTCTTGTATTAAGTGAAGTTCCTATGGTGTTTTAAAATTTTATATTATCTACATACTATTTCCTATTAATATTAAATGTATTTTATTAATATAACCGTCTATTAAGCATAACAAATTTATACCATATTAAATACGCAATTTGAAAAATTTAAAAGATGTTTATAGTTTTCAATCTTATCATACTTTACCTTTACCTTTTATTTATTTAACTATATATTATTTAGTTAGTCAACTTAAAAAACTGGAAATTTTTTGAATTTTGAATTCTAAAAAATATTTAATACAGTTGATTATGGAAATTAATTCAGATTCCTTAATAAGTTACAAAATTTGACCATCAATTTAGTCTTAAGTATAACAAATTTAGATCCTATTAAATACGGAAATTGATAAATTTAAAATATTTTTTTATAGTTTCTAATCCCAACTATCAATATTAATGTCTTCAATCTTAACAAACTTTTAATCTTATATATTTGACAAATTATTAATTAGACATAAATGTCAAAATTAATGTATAAAACTGAAAAAAAATAAATATATAATGAAATTGATTGTTAACGAAGGTACTAATCATCAATAGTTCTAGAAAATTCGCTAGAACTAATCATCATTGATCCTAACATATATATTTACATGAACGGATTGATTGTTAAAGAAGGTACTAATCATCATTATTTATTTTTAATATTAGCAAACATTATTTCAAATTTCGTCAACATTTCAACCAAAACAATCAAACTTTGGTCACCATTTAATTAAAAGTATACAAGTATGCTTTGTGATGTTAAATTTCCCTTACCCATTGTTATGAATTTAATGATTTATATCGTCATTAAATCTAAATGTAACTCTAATTGCATTTTGACATGCCTTGGAATATTGTAAGGTTAATTTATCCAACGATGTATATTGAAATAAAGTTTTTATTGTCTTCATTGGTGCTATTTTCTATGACAATTCGATTTTGGGACATAACAATTTTTTTCTATTGTCTCCATTAGTGCTATTTTTATCATTCAAAAGTGTGTGTGTGTGTATATATATGTGTGTGTGTGTGTGTTTTTTTTTATCATAATTACATTTAGTTATGTTTATTTTCTGTCACCATTTTATAATCATAGTCCTCAAAGTTTATGCCATTTTAATAATTTTATAAAGTTTAAAACTTTAAATTGTAACTCAAAGGTAAATTTTGTAAATCAATGGTCAAACATTTCATAATGTGTAACATAACTACGATTGAAACATATTATTTTTAAAAGGATTTTCAGTTTTAAATTTTAAACTTTTAAATTTAACTAGTCAAACATTCCATAATGTCTAAATGTACCATGATTAAAAATTCATTATTACTAAAAAGATATCCAATTTTAAAATTTAAAATTTACAATAACTTAAATATTTTTACAGTCTAGTCAAACAATCCATAATTAACCTATTAATGTAATTATGATATTAATTATTCTAATTATTATTAGAATTCAAAAACATACTAAATCATCTCATTTGCATTATATAAATCTTAAGGTTGAAAACCCTAACCATTATAATCTCTCTCCCTCTCTCTGTTTCGGATCACTATCTCCATCATCGCCAATTCCGGTAAGGAGATTGATTATTTTCCGGTAAGGTTTCATTTGATACTCTAATAGTCGATTATCATATTATTCATTATTTCATTAACAATTCTTTTTCTTTTCCCTTTTTGTTTGTATTGATTTTTATTATTATATAATTTTCTTATAATCTCTTTAGGTTTCATATCAAAATAAAAAATTCAATGGAGATGTTGAACTATTACGGTTTTCCGTTAAGGTATTATGGAAAATACTATAATACCAGATGGGTTATTAGCATCTTGAGTTGAAGTCATAACAAGTTCAAATCAAAATTAGAGTGTACAAGTTATGGCTCTATGAATCGTTAAACAAGTCATATAAGCCAATTGATGTTTCTAAATGTTTAGTTATTAGCTATTAAAAAAACCAATTTGTTCCTTTTTATATAATCTTTGACAATAACGAAATGCTACAAATTAAAGTATAAACCTTGTATAAAAGGAAGTATTTAGGGAGTTGTAAATATTAAAATTATGATACTAGTTAGATTGTATAGACTTTTGTTCGTGTTTATTTTAAATTACACTTCAATAAGTTCTTCCTACATCTTGTCAAAGTGAAATGTACTTAAACTATCAAAAAAACACGAGGCTCACAGTTGGATGTCAATCCTTACATGTTGAAGAGATATAATAATTTGCGAATTAGTTATTGGATATATGTGAATGGAATGTTGGGGATGGGGGTCCAAATGACGACAAATGAGTGTACAAATTTCCGATGATCTTCTAATTAAAAATTCATTACATCCAATATATGATTTAATAGACTTTGTGTATCATTCGATTTTAGACAAGTTCATGAACTTACTTTCAAGAACGGGCGATATTGTCGGTTAAAATTATTTGTGTTTATTAGACGAATAATATAATATTTAAATATATAATCAAATTTCTTTACGTGACGAATTTCCTATTTTCCACCCGTGTACTACACGGGTTAGTAACCTAGTTCAACACTATTTCAAATATCAAAATGCACACAATTGCACATATGCATTATAAAAAAGTCGATGTATTGCATATATGCATTACAACGGTTTTTTATTTTTATTTTTTTTGTAGTAAAGAATAACAACATATAAGAAGGATGAAAGAAAAAAAATTAAAAATATGTTTTTAGTTAAATTAAAAATACTTCATTATTAGTTCTCTAGTTCTCTCCATAAAATAGAGTTCTCTCATGATCCTCTCCCTGTATATATATATATATACATACTAGGTTAGAACTTGCGTGATACACGGGTTATTAAAAAATATATAATAAAAAAAACACATGTAGTACACAGGATAATAATAAAACAAAATTGATAAATAAATGATAATATAAACAATTACAAACATTTTTATTAATATCATAAAATTACCAATAATATACACGTAATAGACATTAGTGTTTTGTAGTAGTTATCAAACGTTACAAAACCTTAAAGTTTTCTATTGGTAAGTTTTCATGGAGACTATATATATATATATATATATATAGGTCATGTTGTACAAAGTTATATGAAAATCTGAATATTACTCTTTAATTTCAAACCAAAGTAATAAAATTTGAGAAGTCTCATTTCATAAATTGGATTTAATCAAAGAACCAAAATGATATAATTAATTTATCGAAACCCATGTATTTAAACAAATCTCCTATGAATGTTTTAATTTTGTGTTGCATTCAATAAATCGATACCCATGATGATGAATATCGATTGCAATACATGTGAAAAGAAGAAATCAAACAAACCTTAGAATTCCAATGTAGAAGACGAATACAAAAGCAGATGGCAACATTAATTGATATGTATAGTCTAATCGCATTTATACTTTAAATTAGGGTATAATCATTATAGAATTAAGGTTGAGGATTACATATAACTGTTAGGTTTAAGTATGAATGATGAAATGGAATTGCTTTTGACGTAGTCTGGTTGTTTACAGAACTCGTTATATGTGAATTGAATTTTAATTTGAATGAAAAAGAATTTTTTTTTTAAATGCCAAAATGTCATGTGACAATTTAAAGAGATTTGATAAAAAATATTTTAATTAAAAAGAAAAAAAATGCCAAAATGTCATATGACAATTTAAGAAAATTTGATGTAAAGTATTTTAATGAAAAAGGTAAATATAAAAAAATGTTACAATTTCATGTGGTAATTTCAAAAGATTTGATAAAAAGTATTTTAATGAAAATGAAAAAATAAAAAAAATGTCAAAATGTTATGTGGCAATTTAAAGAGATTTGATGAAAAATAGGAAAAAATGGTTGTTGAAAATCCACTCTTTTATTATATAGGTAGATATATATAGCAGACACAAACACCACCAATGTTTCTAACCACTGTGTACACCACTACCACCACCACAGACCTCCACCACTCCATTCCTCTATCACCACCGGAGCCACCTCACCACCACCGCCGCTATCTTCACCACCACCAACAGTGGTGTAAGGCCCCGTTACCGGTAGCCATACTTTCGTGTTGGATTTACTCATAAACACAGTTCTAAATATCAGAGTTAATTAAAACTTTCGCGGAATATAAAAGCTTTCATAAAACATTTCATAACAAAACACGTCTTGTCTTAAAACATCATTTTGTCATTCAAAATAAACGAAACATTAAACTTAAACGTCTTGAGTCTTCCGATGCCAGCCTCTTATTCAGTGCCATGTGTCTCCTTAAGCGAGCTGCCTCATCCTACTCACCTGCGTGCATACTAAAAGTCAGCTACACTGAGTGAGTTCTAGTTAATCATACACTATACAATACACAAAAACTTATTTTCTTTCATTCATACTTTCATACTTTCTTTTGTATTAACTTACTTTCATATCTTACGTTATAAAGAGCATTACGCCCTACCTTCCTCGAGTATTATTAGGGCCCGGTACCCTCTTTCTCGAGTATTATTAGGGCTCGGTACCCTCCTTCCTCGAGTATTATTAGGGCTCGGTACCCTCCTTCCTCGAGTATTATTAGGGCTCGATACCCTCCTTCCTCGAGTATTATTAGGGCTCGATACCCTCTTTCCTCGAGTATTATTAGGGCTCGAGGAATATTAGTAGGGTTCGGTTCCCTAGTTCTCGAATATTAGTAGGGTTCGATTCCCTCTTCGTTACCATACAACCACCCTTTCCTTCTTTTGTTAACTTTATCACATTCATACACATAAGCATACATATCATACTTACCTTATACTTAGCGTTACAACCTGACAGTACGTGCAATATCCGAAGATCGTTCACGTACCGTCAAGCCATCATTCATACATATCATATCATTCACATAAGGCATACACTTATCTCTTAGGATAAGCGTATTAACAAACATATCAAGTATGCACACAGCCCCGAAAACATAACACATAAATGGGGCTAGAAACTCACCTGAACACGGTTATGCTCTCCGTTAATAGTTATTCCCTTCTTGAGCTGTGCACGGCTAACTGTATAATATTTACACGTATCAATTAACTACTACTACTCATGTTGTATTTCTATCTTTATATGACCCACAACGAACGGGGGTCCGGGGGCAGCGCCCCTGGCAGCGGGGTCTAGGGGCGGTAGCCCCTAGCAGGGTCCAAGGGGCAGAGCCCCTGGCTGGGGTCGAGCTGCCAGGTCAGCTTGGAAAAATTTTATTTCCATTAACTGTCTTAACACATTTTTCATTAGGTTTTTAATTTATTTTCTAAGCGAACTTAACTTTAGGCGAAGTTAAACCTTAAGCGAACTTAGCTTTAGGCGAAGTTATCAGTTAGGCGAACTTGGCCGTAGGCGAAGTTATCAGTTAGGCGAACTTGGCCTTAGGCGAAGTTATCAGTTAGGCGAACTTGGCCTTAGGCGAAGTTACCAGTTAGGCGAACTTGGCCGGAGGCGAAGTTACCAGTTAGGCGAACTTGGCCTTAGGCGAAGTTAAGCTTTGAAGGCGAAGTTAAGCTTTGAAGGCGAAGTTAAGCTTTTGCAGGCGAAGTTATCAGTTTGCAGGCGAAGTTGCCCAGTTCAGCTACGGGTTTGGTTTTTATCAAGCATTTTGGCGATTTTAATACCCTTGTTATGGTTCGACATCACCCACTAACGTTCCCTAACCATTTTCGGTCGTATATATATCCCGTGTATACTATAAAGCTTGGATCTTTAAGCTTAAGGACATTCAAAAGGCTAAACGTTCAATAAAACGTAAACTTTAAAGGTCAAGAACATACCTTTTATACGTTCGGTGTGGTCGCGGTTTGCTTGGTTATCTCGTATATAGAAGATCTAATAATGGTTGGCTCGATTTTGGTCTTGGACGTCTCTCTCTCTCTCTCGGCCGAAATATGGTGTGTGTGTGTGTTTGGAGTGTGTTAGAGAATAAGATGGAAATGAAATGAGGGTTTAGGGTTTTAGCTTGGTTTAGGGGATATTTATATCCCTTAAAGCCCATGGACCTAAGGCCCATTCTCATTTAACCCATCTCAATTAATCTAAGTCCATGATCCATTCTTTACTCTACATTAATTAATTAATAACGCGAAATCACTAAACGTAACTTTCTTTATTTAACATTATAAATTTTAGGATGTTACAAGTGGTTGCCACCGGAAAAACGTTGTGGCGGCGGAACTCGCCAGCCTTTTTAATTTTATTATGAATCTCCATTACTTGTTTTGTCCTTTGTTTCTGTGTTGTTCAAAACAAAAATCGCTGACATGCTAATCTAATAAGTAATCTTCAAGTGTCGTCGCCATCGCGTTTTTTCGGCGAGTTCTGCGTTGAACGATAGAGCATCAATTCAAGGTAATAAACATTGCATTATACTCGTTTCTTTATTCCGATCAAAAGCCCTATGATAATGTATTCAATTGTAAACAAGAGAATTGAACTTAGCAAAGTAATTTGGGTTAGTCTAGGGTTTGGTGATGATGGTGAAGGCAGTAGAGGCTGGCTGCGATGGCAAAAACCGGCGGTGTTGGAGGCCGATGTGGTGGTGATGGAATGATGATGATGATGTATGTATGTATTTGTTGTTTAAATTTTTTTAAAATAACGTGTTTTCCACATAACATGCCACATCTGCAAAATAATGTCACGTCAGCAAAAAAACTAACGGAGTTAGGGTCCGTTAAGTTCGGGAGTGATAAAAGAAAACAAGTTACAAGTTGGGACTGGTGGGAGGCAAATCGTTAGTTGGGAGTGTTATTGTCCAATGAGTAAAAGTTAAGAGTATTAAAAACCAATATCTCAATCTGAAATATAAAAGTTACTTTAAACTGAAATGAAAATTACAAATATTGTTTGGTATCTAGTAGTAACCTTGTTACCAAAAACCTCTCAACACCTTGGAAAAAATATTGAAATGTTTTTTTCAAAATCACGATTAACTCCAACTTAAGAAAAGAAACAAACCACAATGCTTGCATCGAGTTTTGTTCGGCCCATTTGACATTTTATATAAATCAGAATGCTCCAACATATTTTTCCTTTCATTATTGAATAAATAACTTTCAAACAGTTTACATTTTAAGTGTTTAAAAAAGTAGAAAGCGATTTTGAATGTTGTGATTAAATCAAAGCATCCACTACCAAAAAAAACGTGGCTATATAGCTGTTATCCAAAGGTAATAACCGGTTCTAGGTCAAGTATGGAAGTGAATCCTTAATACCCGGTTATGGGATTTTACTCGGGTCATCCGGATTTTGTTTAATTCTAATTTTTGGTGCATATCTGGGCCAGAGGTTTTGAGGACTTAGTGGGCTGTAGTTTTCGTTGATTAAATATAGATGAAACAAAAAATCTTCAATAATTTTATAGGCTCTCATCAAATTTATCATGACAAGCCCAAGCCCAGCACTCAATGATTATTGATTGATTATTGACATGGTTCAAAAGGAAGTTGTGATGATGACATGGTCCAAAATAGAGAGATTAGATTTTTTTCTCGAATAACTCATACTTATTCAGTAAATGTATACTCATACGTGTCTATTGGATCTGGGTATGGGTACCTAGATTTACTGATTATAGGTACGGACATTTTCGGGTGTAAGTACGAGTATTACGGGTAATGGTACCCGTATAGAATATGTATGGGTTTTTATTAGGTTTTCAACACTCATGACTTAACTTTCAAGGATGATTTTCAAAACCTAATATATATTAGTTGAATAAGTTTCTTCTCAATCTATACGTGCATATTCATATGTTGTGTATTCGTATTTATTTATTTCATGTATGTGCATAGGCGGATTCATTCATGCTTCAGATGGGGGATAGATCCTCCATTGAAATTAACCCATGAAGCTTAATACGTTAGTGGAACCCAAGAAAAAATCCACATGTCCCCCCCAAGACAAAATTAAGTATGCACCTTGGCTATTAGAAAGCACAAATGAGAGCTTTAATTTATCCAACTTCTGTGTTTAGTTTAGTCTAACAAACTGGAAACGGAAAATATCAAATCAGTTTCTTGTTTTTTTAAATGAATTGGCTATAATATCGACCCTTAAAAAATATTATGCATTAATTATTACTTTTCTGCATATATATTTTTGATGCACGGGTAAGTGTGTAACTGACGATGGAGTACATAGGTCTATACAACTACAAAGCTCTGAGTCCGAACATAGTGGCTATTCATTCTACATGTTTTTTTTCTTTAAGTTGAATTGATTTATGCAATGTAGCTTTTAAAACCAAAACTTGCACAATCGACATGTTTTGAACCATTATACTCGACCTGTTTTGACTCGTTACAACCGAGTGTTTATATCGAACATATTCCACCCCCACCCCACTGTGAAAGTTCCTGAATCCGCCACTGTGTATGTGTAATTGTGTATAACATTAAATAACATGTATTAACTTTCTCTCTTGTTTTTCTATAGAAATTGAGGAAGCAATAAACAAAGAAAAGGAAAAGGGGAAATGGAAAGATGACTAGTGAAGATTAAACGAATGTTGACTTTCTTTGTATAAGTTAATTTTGTTTTAAACATTTTGATAAGTTTTTTGGATACTTTATATGTTTTGGTATTAATTACTTGATCTTGAATGAATTTTATATTATGGTTGATTTGTTTCATTTAGAGTTTTGGTATTATGTTTTGGTTGCGGTATTACGGTTTTGGTTGTGGTATTACGGTTTGGTATTATAGATAATTGATTGTCAGTACCATACCGTTACCAATACCTAGTTTAGTGGAGATTTAAAAAAAAAGAACAAAGGGGCACCAAAGCGAGTACCGTATCCAAAGTACATGTACTCGTACCTGTACCCGTACCCGTACCACAAAATTTGGGTATGAGTATGGGTACCAAGATTTACTGATTTCAGGTACGGGGCAGCCCCGATCTCATTCCTAGTTCAATAGAACTCATCAATCCTCATACACAAAAGATAACGGTTTAATAACCAAGGCAACCCATATCAAGACTTTACAAGCCTTTTTGATTCGATACTAACCATTTAGAGAGTCATCAGTCATTTTTAAGCCTTTGATTAACAACCGATCGATTCTTCATTTGTGTATCAAAATGGAGAACTTTTTCATGATGGTTAAAAGCCAACGCTGATTGGTAGCTGTAGCTTCAAGCATTTAGCAATAAGATCAAACTATCTTGTTAGTCACGTGATGTTTTTTAACAGTGAACGAGTGGTTGCCAGAAATTGTGGCGTCTGGTTGAACCCTCACCATTAACAACAATCACATCCAAATCACTAAGGGGTTGTTTTGTAGTCTTTTAACAGTCATTAAAAGACTACCTTTTAATGGTTCATAGCTTATTAATATTTAAGATGTAATCTTAAGCCTGACATTCACACTAAATAACTATGAATTTGTTTATATATATTAGGTTTATGATCACATTGAGTGATTGGACAAATAAAGAGTTATCAGAAATATGAAAGACGAAAACAAATTTAAAAAATTTAAGTTATAGAATAAAACTCTAAAAATTTTTTTAGCTGAAACCAAGTTGTTTATTTAAAACATAGTCTAATTATTTTCTTTATATGGTCTTTAAAGAATTAACAAACTGAAATAAGTTTTAAGAGGTTTAAGTTATAAAAGAAGAGAGAATTAGCAAAGTACACATGTTTATCATACCTTTATAGGTATTTAAGAAAATGACGTTTCTAGCTACGAGAATATGGTTTTCCTTATGTGTTTACTCTTACTAACATATCAGACTTTAATCCGGAAAGTACTTACTTAAATACATATAATCATGTTGTGCAGAAGCTCTTCAATCATGTACAGAAAGCATCTATTTGGTAATAATTTACTAGCAATAAGCAAGTATGTACGTGACTTGGACTCGTTTAATACCCAAATTCTAAGCTTATCAAGGTTGGAATGATAATACAATATTTTTTAAACATATTTATGTGATGCTCTATATAAAACATGGAATGTTGATGGTGTGTGTAAAAATGCATGATCATTTAAACACACATACAAAGAGGGGTCATAACGGATGTAATTGACAAAAGTGAACTAATTTATTAAAATCCCAAATTATCAATTGAAGTACTCGAAGTATCTGCTAAAAACGTATATAAGTTGTAACAATTAGTATTTTATTAACATGATTTACACTGTTTTCACATTGAATCTCTAATTCTTTCGGCTTAAACAACACGTTACAAACTTTATGAGCATTGATGAAAAACTAAAGCATGCGAAAACGAATACTAAACCTCAAACAAGCTGATGTCCTAGATTACCATTACATTATCATAAAAGAGTATACTTATTGATAATGTTTGGCTTAGTTTCTCATATCATATGCATTAAACTATATTATGACCCGAATAAATTCGACACAAAGTAATAATTAATAAAAGTATATACGAAGTCCGGAAGTCATTTAGTTTATGACTATATATTTACGGCATGTATATATAGATACACCACAAAAATTGTCTACTAGATTATTTTCACTATAATAATCATCATGATGCTAATAGACAATAGGAAGTACTTGGGATTGTAGGACATCTAGTCATGTAACTCCAAAGGACAAAAAGAGTTCAATGGTGAAGAGATGGACCATCAAGCTTAGATGGAATGGAAGAAGGCCGGCGGAGAAAGCAATCTTCCACCAACATATTCTTACCACTTCAACTTCCTTAATTATGTTTTTTTTGGACAAAACTTATTATTTTTATTTTATATGTTACTTTTGACCAATTGGATAATATTAAAAAGTTGCTAAATACATGTGACTGATGACCCTCAAGAAATAAATTGACGTCTATTCTTATCTCCTCAACACCTTTTTGAGTTTTGTCTTCGTTAAATTTAATAATACAAGACAATGGGAGCCTATGATTATTAGTGTTGTGGGTGTGGCTAATCATAGTGGCATTTACCTAGTGGGTGCAACCACCTTACTCTAATATTTTAAATCACACATACATACATTAGTATATGAAGTCAGATAAGATAGAATTAATTAGTTATTGGTTATCATAATTATTTTTATTGTAATAATAAATATATAATTTGATTATGTTTCAAAAACTTATTACTTTTGTATTCATGTATGTAATTATTTTTATTTAACTAAAATTACAAATTGATTATGGGTTCTTGTCACATTATATACATATTATCATACACCAGTTTGCGGCTCGTGTATTACACGGGTAGTTAATGAAAATTTTGTACTTTAACCATTAAATGAAATAGTTAACAAAATGATCATATATTTTATACAGTTACAATTTACGTTAAAATTACAGAAATTACATAACTAAGATTACACAAATATGTTACAAATAAGTAAAACAATCCTTGTACACTACATTTGTGATTGTATTGGTTGGTATACACTGTTTATCACAAATCAAAATCTTTAGTTCATGTCTACTTGTAACTCTTGATAAGGTAACATATATGTATGCTTATCACTCTTGATATAGCCACGTATAATTGTCCGTGTGATAAATAAGATTTTTCAAGTACATACAACCCTAGATAAAAGATAATATATCCATGAAATTAACAAAAAAAATAGTCATACACATAAAATATCATACCTTTTAATCAATTAATATATATATAATGTCATTTGAGATCATGTGCTCATATTTATCCAAAAACATGATTATCCAAAAAACCAAACTACCTGAACTTTGAAGATATGGTCATTCTTATAATTTTTAAAATTTGAAATTGATTGATCATGATAAATATGGTGTCATTAATATTCTGTGTATGACAAATTTTTATTTGATTTTATATCAATTAACAATTGTATAATCATGCAACATATAAAACTGGAAATTAAAATATAACAAAATGATTTTTTCATTTCATATTAATAGAAAATGACAAGGCATACTAACCTTAAAGCCATGTTCAAATAAAAGTGAATATTCTGAGTTAGCAGAATAATAGAAGATTTAAAGTCACATAAAGTGAATGTAGTATTTCTTATTTATACTAGCTGAAAGTATTGGATAACGAATGTTTAAATTTTGAATATTAATCCCTTGTTATTAATTAATATTATCTATAACCCTTGGTAAATTGACCAAAGACGAAAAGGATTTGTTTGATATTATGGATGACTGGTTACGTAGGGACCGTTTCGTTTTTGTAGGCTGGTCCGGTCTATTGCTCTTTCCTTGTGCCTATTTTGCCGTATGGGGTTGGTTCACGGGTAAAACTTTTGTAACTTCATGGTATGCCCATGGATTGGCCAGTTCCTATTTGGAAGGCTGCAATTTCTTAACTGCCGCAGTTTATACTCCAGAAAAGGAGTCTATTGATTCTCTCCCAATTGGTTGGACATAGGTGCGATGATTTACTTCACGGGCGAGGTCTCTGGTTCAAGTCCAGGATGGTCCAGCTGCGCCAGGGAAAAGAATAAAAGAAGCGTCTGACTCCTTCATGCATGCTACACTTGGCTCGGGGGGATATAGCTCAGTTGGTAGAGCTCCGCTCTTGTAATTGGGTCGTTGCGATTACGGGTTGGATGTCTAATTGTCCAGGCGGTAATGATAGTATCTTGTACCTGAACCGGTGGCTCACTTTTTCTAAGTAATGGGGAAGAGGAGTGAAACATGCCACTGAAAGACTCTACTGAGACAAAGATGGGCTGTCAAGAACGTCAAGAACGTAGAGGAGGTAGGATGGGCGGGAGTTGTTGGAATATTTAATAATCGATATATATATACATATATATATATATATATATATAGTGAGTATTATTACAGAACTGTTAAATTATTTAAGAACTTGAAGGAACCCTTGAAACCTAACGTTTTCTATAAATTTTTTTTGTATGTTAATGTTATTTAAGTGTAGTTTTATCATTTTTTATATCTATAATTACGATTACAATTTTGAAAATTAGTTTGTATACATATCTATGTTTTGTTTTACACATATGTAAATTTGTTGGTACATAAATTTTACACATATGTAAACTTGTGTTAATATATGTAATAAGTTTTTTTTATAAAAACTATGATAAAACTACTCTTAAATAATGTTAATATGTAAAGAAAATTTTAAAAAATTTTTGGTTGTATAGAGTTCCTAAGAGTTCTTAATATTTTTAGAGTTCTTAAATGATACCAACCCTCAGAAAAAAAAAAGAAAAGATTTCGGATTTGTTGGAAGCATGGTAAATGGCTTTTAACCGTATTAACTATTTTTTTTTAATTAATGTGAAAATATATGTTCTAAAGCATTTTGGTCTGAATTATAAAAGAAAATATTGAAAACTAAATATTGATTTTCTTATTGCTAAAACATTTTATACTACACAAAAAAAAGTCATATAAAGAAATGACATATACTTCATATAGTAAATCGGTATACATATAGATTATAATTATAATATTCAACTTTAATAATTTAATGCTAAACACCAAGATATATATATATATCTATAATATATATAAACGAAAACATAAAAATCCTACGTGTCGCGATGTGGTCGCTCCCCCTTTTTTTGGAGTCACCAAATTTGCTTAATTTTTAAATTGAGGCTTTTCATGCATTTGACCCGAATTCATGGGTATGGGTCTTACCAACCCCAGATATTTCTTAAACGGGTTATAACATCTCATTAAATTAAAAATTATTCTCACCAAATTATTGATGTAAAAATTCTATAAAATAGGATATACTAAAATTAATATCTTAATTATTTAAAAAAGATATATATATTACTTAAATTAAAAAACCAACTTTATAGTAAAAAAAATAAACGGTTCTTGGGTCTCATCAAACCATAAGTATGTTATTAACTTTCATAAATATTATTTATAATTAAAAAAGCCAGTTTTATAGTAAAAAAATAAACAGGTATTGGGTCTCATCAAAACCATATAGCTTTTAAACCGGGTTACAACATCTCATTTATTTGTGAAACAATTTATCATCAAACCATAAGTATATTATTAACTTTCATACACTAAAAAATATAATTTCAAAAAATAAAAAAATATTAGAACAAACAATATAAAACAACCCTGTAATACGGGGGATAAAAACTAGTATATATATATAATAGGTATTCTCTATGTTTGCGATATTTATACAAAACATTTGGAGAAAATTAAAAAAATACACATTATCTTGAGTTCAAATGCATATAAGAAGATTTTAAATCCAAATTTGAAACCAATCTTATATAAAAAATTATTCACTGTTACTCGAATCCTAATTTAAAAAACAATTTGTAGTTTACCATACAAATTCAAATTTTTCGACAATGATGCACCTTTATTTGCTTTAATTTGCAATTACCTGTAACTTTAAAATTATATTCTAACAAACCTGTAACGTCAATTTTAATATTCCTTATTTTCTTATTTCACCATTAATATTAATAAATGAATCTATTAGGATTTACATATAATAAAAACAAACTTGAATTCATATATTGACATGACTTAAAAAATAATGATTATATATTGAAATAAGTGAAAAAAATGTGAAGAGGGTTTTGAGAATGACAAGTGACAAAAATAAGTAGTTTTTTTATCTGAATAGATAGAAGATATATGTGTTAAGTTATTGTCTTGTTCATTTCTCTTAATTCCAATTTTATCCATTGTTTTTGAAGCCTAATTTTTGTTGGTGTTGCCACTTTTTCCCATATTATATGACGACCTTTTTTCTTCTCTTTCCTGTCTCCGGCGACACATTATACATTTTAATTTAGTGGATACTTTTATTTTAATTTTTGATGCTACAAAGTTTTCTTAATGTAAACATTATTCTTCAAAATTTCAAGTTCTTTTTATACTAACATATTACTTGTTTTTCGCCCCAAACTGAACATATAATTTTCTCATACTAAATCAAGAAAGAGTGTTAGAATCTATCTATAATATATATAAACGAAAACTCAAAAATCCTATGTGTCGTGATGTGGCTGCTCCCTTTTTTATGGAAGCCACCAGATTGCTTGATTTTTAAATGAAAGTTTCGCATGCATTTGACCCGAATTTACGGGTATGAGTATTACCAAACCCATATATTCCTTAAACGAGTTATAATATCCCATTAAATTAAAAATCAATCTCACCAAATTATTGATGTGAAAATCATATAAAATAGGGATATACTAAAAAATATTATATGATTTTTTTTTAAAAATATATTATTTACTAGTTTTTATCCCCCGTATTACGGGGGTTGTTCTATGTTGTTTGCTCTAATATTTATTTATTTTCTTAATTTATATTTTTTTAATTGTATGAAAGTTAATAATATACTTATGGTTTGATGATAAATTGTTTCACAAATAAATGAGATGTTATAACCCGGTTTAAAAGTTATGTAGTTTTGATAAGAGACACGAGACCCGTTTATTTTTTTTACTATAAAATTGGTTTTTTAATTACAAATAATATTTATGAAAGTTAATAATATACTTATGGTTTTATGAGACCCAAGACCCGTTTATTTTTTTTACTATCAAATTGGTTTTTTAATTTAAATAATATATATATCTTTTTTAAATAAATAAGATATTATTTTTTATTATATCCTATTTTATAGGATTTTTACATAAATATTTTGGTGAGAATAATTTTTAATTTAATGAGATGTTATAACCCGGTTAGGAATTATCTGAGTTTGGTAAGACCCATACCCATGAATTCGGGTCAAATGCATGATAAGCCTCCATTTAAAAATCAAGCAAATCTGGCGACTCCAAAAAAAGGGGGAGCGACCACATCGCGACACGTAGGATTTTTATGTTTTCGTTTATATATATTATAGATAAGTAAGAAACAATTTTATAGTAAAAAAAATAAGCGGATCTTGGGTCTCACCAAACTCAGGTAACTTTAAACCAGGTTATAACATCTTAGTTATTTGTGAAACCCTTTTACCATTAAACTCTAAGTATGTTATTAATTTCCTTATAATAAATAAAGTTAAACTCCAAAAAATAGATAAATATTAAAAACGAATAATGTAAAACAACCCCTGTAATACGGGGGATAAAAACTAGTAATATATATAAACGAAAACATAAAAATCATACGTGTCGTGATGTGGTCGCTCCCTTTTTTTTGGAGTCACCAGATTTGCTTTTAAATGGAGGCTTCTCATGCATTCGACCTGAATTCATGGGTATGAGTCTCATCAAACTCAGATATTTCTTAAACGAGTTATAACATCTCATTAAATTAAAAACTAATCTCATCAAATATTTGATATAAAAATCCTATAAAGTAGGGATATAATAAAAATTAATATATGATTTATTTAATATATATATATATATATATATATATAATATTTATAATTATAAAATCAATTTTATAGTAAAAAAATAAACGGGCCTTGAGTCTCATCAAACCCATATAGTTTTTAAACCATATTATAACATCTCATTTATTTGTAAAACAATTTATCATCAAACCATAAGTATATTATTAACTTTCATACAATTAAAAAAATAAAAATTCAAAAAATAAATAAATATTTGAAACTAATAATATAAAACACCCCCCATAATACGGAGGATAAAAACTAGTATATTATATATAGGCAACTCCAACATCTTTTGTTATAGAGAGATGATATATAATATACATATATAATTAAATTTATTCAATTGATTAATGATATACAATATCCGTCAAATTTCTCGATATCATTGGCCCATCACTTTACTTAGGCATAACATTTTTTTTTGAACGGTGACTTTCACAGTTAAGCTAGCACTACATAACCAAGTCGCGCCCCACCACCCCACTCAGGCCAGCTATGTTGACATGATCGGGATCCACGCTGGCGTCCAAGTTTGGCTTGGCGTTCCCGGTAAAACCCAGTTTGCTCACCCCGCCCGAAGGCACGGCAAGTTTTTAATGCTCTGGAAAAATCCGGTCAGAATCAGGATTCGAACCCGGGACACCCGGATCATCATCTATCATGTTCTTGGTCATTGGGGTAAGCCCCGCTGATTACTTAGGCATAACATCTACTCACCAAAACATTAATTAAGAATAAATTAACAAAAGTATTAGAATCAACATACATATTTAAAAGATTTAAAAGTTTACATATTAGCGTTTAGATTTAAATTGTGAGCGTATGAGTTTATCTTTTATTATTGGGTTATCATGGATAGTTGAGCCATTAGTCCCTGGATAGCTAAGCCGTTAGTTGTTAAAAATAACAAAAGAAAAGAAAAACACTTAGGAAAGTCTTCACAACCCTTTCAAATTCAACTATTTATTTATTATGTAGTCGGAACAATTTCTAGGGATTAATAATTTTGAAAAGCATGTTTCTTTTGCTTTTAGAAACAAACTTTAAAAGCAACAATAATTTGACAAAGGAATATTTATAAACTATATATAGTGATAATATATTGGGAGGTCATGAAAAATTTAACTTCTATTATAAGATCACTCGCAAATGCGAATAAGTTTTTGATTAGACGAACTGGATTTTAATAATCCCTACTTAATACAACTGGTCGATAATAATCTCAAGTTAAAAATAGTTGTTACTGGTTCCAATAATAAAACAGACGTTAAGTTTTTTCCAAATTTCAAATTAATGTTTTAGGGCTTTCAATCGAAATGAGGATACAAATCGATTAATGTAAAACGTACCTCGAAACGGTGTTCGAACAGCTTGTTTTTTGTTAATTAAAGCTTACACGTCGGAATTGAAGCATCCTTTAGTCGTTTGAATTATCGTTTTGAGGTAAGTTTTACATCAATCGACTTGTATCCTCATTCTGGACGAAATCCCTAAAACATCAAATTGAAATTTGAAAAATACTTAACGCTGCTAAGTTTTTTATAACGAGGATCCAGTGAAAACAAATAGTTTGAAAGTTGGAACCAGTGAAAACTATTTTATAAATTGTGATTATTATCGGCCAACTGCATTAAGTCGAGACTATTAAAATCCAATTTGCTTTTTTGATTATATTATTTTTTAGGCAAATGTATGACAAAAAATAATCACAAAACAATAAAAATACTCGTAAGGCTAATATTTTAGCGGTATATGGCGACACATAAATCGAATAGTGGCGAGGGGGATGGAAGAATGAATACAGCTTGGTGAATTAGCATTAGGGTTTGAGCGGTATACGACGGTGCACCTTCAAGCCAGATCACCTTTAATGACGGCTAGGGTTTTAGTGGTATACGAACCTGCTCTGATACTATTGTTATGGGCAAAATTCTAAGGATCCTAGAATTCAGAACCTACTAATGGATCCTTGCAGCTCATCAGAATTCTGACAGACAGAATCATCATAAGGACCCTCGTGGTACATAAAATCTCAGACATGTGGCAATATCCTTGGTAATTAACGTTATTAACCATCATAATCCTTCCACCATTGACTTAGTCTTGCAAGAAACAGTCACAAATTAATTCTCAGCTGAAAACTTGGTGAAACTAGGGGTGTACACGGACCGAACCGGACCAGACGGAGCATGTCCATGTCCGTTCGTTAAGCTGTTGATGGAAAAACGGACGGTTAAAGAACACTCTACCGAATGAAAATCTATGTCCGTATTCGTCCATTAAGAAATTGAGTTTGTCCATGTCTGTCCGTTAATATAGTAACCGGACGTTAACGGACAATAATGGACAAGCCAACACTAATCAACATTAATGGACAAACGAACATGTAAACATTAATGAACAACATACACTAATGGACAAATATAAACAGTTACAAATTAATACCAAACATAATTCTAAACAACTTCACCTTTAAATTTGGAATTACACCATATAACATCTAAATATGCTTAACATTTAATAAGTTAATATATTAACATAAAGTGGATCACTATAAGAGACATCGACATATGGAGTAATACAAAAGTGTGATTAATAACACTAGAAATTCCACAATTAAATTACAACACTGGAAAGATCTAAACATTTACGATATCAGATGGACGTTACCGGACGGACATTATCGGACGTAATCAGACAAACGTTGTCAGGCGTTCACGAACACTATCAAACGGACTTGGAGCTTGTCCGTGTTCGTCCGTTAAGCTTACCGAGCGAAATCTTTTTGTCCATGTTCGCTTCGTTTATTATAGGAACGAACATAAACGAACGTCTTGCCGAACGGACAACCAGACGTTCGCCGGACGTCCGGTTCTCTTATAGCCCTAGGTGAAACAATCAATATTAAGACGTTGGAGCATTGTAACAACCATTTAATATTGTAACAACCATTTAATGATTAAGATTTGCAAATATGTAACTACTCCAGGATCCTCAACAGAGCATTTAATGTTCATTATTGCTTGTTATTGCTAGTTATAACTACTGTAACTATAAATAGAAGCTGCATTGATCGCATAAGACACATACACATCTCGAACACACTTACTTGTACTCATAGCAGAGATCATAGCACTTCCACACTTGTAATAACCGGTTTTAATTAATATAATTGAGGTCGGGGATAGTTTTCCCCTTGAGGTTTTTTGCTAGAGTTCCTTAAAGGATCATGAGCTTTTTCCTCGTTAAATCGTTGTGTCACTTGCAAAATTTACTTATTACTTTGATTAAATTTTCAAGCATTATACCTCACATTCAAAGTTTGCTTACTTGATTATCCTTGTGTAATTTTTGACCAAAACAACTATAAAAATTTTATATCGATTTATTTCTTATTTCTAAAAGATTAATCACATAGACATTACAAGATTAATAGAAATTAGAGAAGGTAAATATCGAATACAATTGTTTTGGTCAAAAATCACAGTAGAAATAAGTGAGGTAGAGTGTTCTTCAACAATGAGGTGAGTAATATAGTAGACAATTGTGGTAAATTTAAAGATGAACACAACGATGTAGTTCGGAAAAGCCTAGGATCCTGGTAAGGATCTTCGGAAAAACCTTAGGAGGGGAAAACAATCCCGTACCTCAATTTATTAATAAGGTAAAATTAGTTACAAGTTGGGAACTGAATGAGAACTAAAACTAGAATACAAGTGTTAGTGTTGTGAGTGCAAAAAGATGTGTCTCTAATCATTCTCAACAGCCCCTTTATATAGAAATGAAAAAATAACTATACCTCCTACAATTCTGGGAACCCCTAGCCGCCATGACCGTTTGAGGACGTGTTATCCAATCCCACGTGTGTTTCAACTTGGTCATCCGATCTTTCAGGTATAATAAGTCACCTAGCTATTTGATGCGTGCTGTGATCGTGTCGTAAAATGATGGATTTAGTTTTCGCACAAGAGCGTGTTTTAAATTCATAAAAGTGATTTCTATTAAGACTAACCACACATAAAATAGGCAAGTGTACCTATCGTATATGTAGAACATTATTGGTAAGAACCAAGTATCGATCTGTGGACACAAATATTTCTAATAATAAATCTTCATCTTAATTTATCGGAGATATACTCATTTTAGGGTGATTTTTAAACTTTTTTAGAATAATATATAAATGAGTAAATCAATTATATGAAGGTTACCATCTAAAATAAAAAATTCACTCCATTCTTCCTTGATGATTATAAAGTAAATATGTGATAAACTTGCTTTAAAAATGTATGATAGAATAGCCCTCATTTCTAAGTGAACTTACCCTATGGCATAAAAGAAAGTAGCATGCATAACTTCATGTCTACCACGAGAATGTCAATTTAAGTAACTTCATGTCTACCACGAGAATGTTCTACATATAGTTGTTTTGTTGTTTTGACCAAAACAACTATAAAGATTTGATATCGGTTTATTTCTTATTTCTAAATGATTAATCACATAGACATTATAAGATTAATAGAAATTAGAGAAGGTAAATATGGATTAGACATTAGAGAAGGTAAATATGTGATTAATCATTTAAGTAGCATGCATAACTTCATTTCTACCATGAGAATGTTCTACATATAGTTGTTTTGACCAAAAAACTATAAAGATTTGATATCGGTTTATTTCTTATTTCTAAATGATTAATCACATAAACATTACAAGATTAATAGAAATTATAGAAGGTAAATATGGAATACAATTGTTTTGGTCAAAAATCACAGAAGAAATAAGTGAGGTAGAGTGTTCTTCAACAAAGAGGTGAGTAATATAGTAGACAATTGCGGTACATTTAAAGATGAACACAACGATGTAGTTCGGAAAAGCCTAGGATCCTGGTAAGGATCTTCGGAAAAAACCTCGGGAGGGGAAAAAAAATCCCGTACCTCAATTTATTGATAAAGTAAAATTAGTTACAAGTCGGGAAATGAATGAGAACTAAAACTAGAATACAAGTGTCAGTGTTGTGAGTGCAAAAAGATGTGTCTCTAATCATTCTCAACAGCCCCTTTATATAGAAATGAAAAAAATAATTATATCTCATACAATTCCGGGAACCCCTAGCCGCCATGACCGTTTGAAGACGTTTTTTCCAATCCCACGTGTGTTTCAACTTGGTCATCCTATCTTTCAGGTAGAATAAGTCACCTAGCTATTTGATGTGTGCTGTGATCGTGTCGTAAAATGATGGATTTAGTTTTTGCACTAGAGCGTGTTTTAAATTCATAAAAGTTATTTCTACTAAGAGTAACCACACATAAAATAGGCAAGTGTACATATCGTATATGTAGAACATTATTGGTAAGAACCAAGTATCGATCTGTGGACACAAATATTTCTAATAATAAATCTTCATCTTAATTTATTGGAGAGATACTCATTTTAGGGTGATTTTTAAACTTTTTGAGAATAAAATATATAAATGAGTAAATCAATTATATGAAGGTTACCATCTAAAATAAAAAATCCACTCCATTCTTCCTTGATGATTATAAAGTAAATATGTGATAAACTTGCTTTAATAATGTATGATAGAATAGTCCTTCATTTCTAAGTGAACTTACCCTATGGCATAAAAGAAAGTGGCATGCATAAATTCATGTCTACCACGAGAATGTCAATCTGAGTAAGCAAGTAGCTATAGTAAAGTATATGTAAGGCCCCGTTACCGGTAGCCTTACTTTGGTGTTGGATTTACTCATAAACGCAGTTCTAAATATCAGAGTTAATAAAAACTTTCGCGGAATAATAACACTTCAACCATAACATTTTACATAACCATCAAATCATGTCTTATAAAACATCCGTAGTCAATTAAAGCAAAACATAGTCTTTAAAACATCACAACATTTCTCCGAGATGCCAGTATCTTCGATTCCATGCCATGTGTCTTCAGTCACGCGAGCTGCCTCAACCTATTTGCCTGCGTGCATACTAAAAGTCAGCTACGCTGAGTGAGTTCTAGTTAATTACATAACTTAATTTTCATACACATATACGTCCCCGAAGGTTCGCATTACATACATATCATGATCAGCATTCGTCCATACACATTCATATCTAACCATACATTATAAAGGGCGTTTCACCCTACATACCTCGGATATTATTAGGGTCCGGTCACCCTTCATCCTCGGATATTATTAGGGTCCGGTCACCCTTCATCCTCGGATATTATTAGGGTCTGGTACCCTTCATCCTCGGATATTATTAAGGTCCAGTACCCTTTCTTCCATCGCTTCATACTACACCTGTTCTTAAATACTCTTCCTGAAAATACGTGCAATCTCCGAAGAGCGTTCACGTACCATTAACATATCATACGTACATTACGCATACATCATATATATTAAACCTGTTCTTAGATACTTTTCCTGACAATACGTGCAATCTCTGAAAAGCGTTCACGTACCATTAACATATCATACATACATTATGCATACATCATATATATTCATACATGCATTTTATCTTACATCATACATAGAAATCACATCTTTAGCTACCACCTGACGGTACATGCAATATCCAAAGATCGTTCACGCACCGTCAAGCAATCATCATACATACATCATACAAGGCATACACTTACCACTTGAGGTAAGTGTTTTAACTATCACATCAAGTATGCACACAGCCCCGAAAACATAACAAGGAAGTGGGGCTAGAAACTCACCTAAACGCGGTTGCGTTCACCGTTTACGGTTATTCCCTTCTTGAGCTGTGCACGACTAACTGTATAATAATTATACCTTTCAGTAAACTATCACTACACATATCGTCTTTCTAGTTTAATTATTACCATCAACGAACGGGGGTCCGGGGGCAGTGCCCCTGGCAACAGGGTTCTAGGGGCGGCAGCCCCTAGCGGGGTCCAAGGGGCAGAGCCCCTGGCTGGGGTTAAGCTGCCAGGTCAGCTTGGAAAAAATTTATTTTCATTAACAGTCTTAACACATTTTCCATTAGGATTTTGAATCATTAAATAATTTGCTACATAAAATCCAAGGGCTTCTTTGTAATTAAAGCATTCTTTTCTAAGTCCAGGGACCATTCTGTCATTCTTTCAAAGTTCTGATTCGTCACTCAGTCCTTAACGAATGGGAATTCATAACGAGTTACCCATTATAGCGAATCTGCCTTTGTAACGAATCAGGCATCTTAACGAACTGGTCCCTTTAGCGAATTGAACCTTAACGAACTGATCTGGTCAACGAATGAACCCTATAACGAATGGGGTTCATTCGTCCCTCCCTTAACGAATGGCCTTAGCGAATGGCCTAGTTCGCCCTTATTTACTTAACGAATTACATGCCAGTTCGCTAATCTTTCCTTAGCGAATCGGCTGGCGAATCACATCTACTTTGATAGTTACCCTTAGCGAATTAGGGTTAGGTCAGAGAATGTCGGAAACATTCTCTGACACGCTAACCTCGTACCAGCCGCCTTTCCGGCGCCGCCGCCGGAAAAACGCTGTTTCACCGGAAAAACGAGATCTAGCTCGTTTTCCACCGTTTTCATCTCGTTTGATCCAGATCTGAGCTAGGGTGACCCCTAAGCTCATCATAGGTTCGGTTTATACCCGATTCCACCCGGATCTCGTGATTTAAACTGTTTAACGGTGTCGGCTCGTTGTTTCGTGTTTATATCTCACGGATTTAAGCTCATACAACAAAATACTATCATACCTTGGGTCGGGATCCGTTTCTTCTTCTATATATCGGCTAGAGTGAGAGAGAAACTAGAGAGAGAGCTTAAGTGTGTGTTTTAGTGGTGTAAGGGATATGTGTAAGTGAAGGATTAAATGGGTAATTAATGGTTTATATAATTATTGATCATGGGCTTAAGCCCATGGTCTTTCCTTATTTCTTCCATAACCCAAATCCATAACCCATCTCCATTTACCCAACACTAGCCCGACTCATAACAACTCATATTTCGTTTATTAACTGAAATAAGAAAACAGGATGTTACAGTATAAAGATTAGGATTGACTTCAATTTCTCAAATACCAATTCTTACAACTTCGGGTGGTTATAGTTTAGTCACATAACCTACCCCTGGATGATTTAAGTAGATTATAATTACACATTCCTTTAACATATGATTTCTTTAACTAGTATGATAACCTAAGCAATCGTGTTAACAATGTTATTTCAGAATTATCAAAACTAGAAAAATAGATCATAGCTTATATCTCATCATAAGGATCCATGTTTTATCTTAGATAAGTTATCAAGATATTCCTTTTACCATTTCTAGTCTCCAAGAACATGAGTGAATCATGAATTGTTATTCATCAATCTTGATTGGTTGAGTTAAAGTGTCAAAACATATTTCATCAAAGGATAATTGCAAAATAACCATGTACTTTACTAGAACTAAATCACAAATTTAATATAATCATCAAGTAAAACAAAGCTTCTTCATAGAAGTTAGATGGTAAATGGAGTTTTAGCTCATGATGAGCATAGTTATGAACATCAAAGGAGATGATGATAACAAACACATGATTAAACTAGAACAATCAAACCAAATATAGATGAATCTTTCTTCTTTAACGGTGATGGATGATGATGATGATGATGATGGATGATGACCTCCAAGCCTTAAAACTCTCCACAAGATCTTCAATGTGAGTGTAATGTGGGTGTTTTTATAAGTGAAACCCGTATAGAATTCTCTCCAAGCACACCCTTTGAATGAAACATGCACCTCTATTTATAGGATGTCTGGGTGATCATGCACAACCCCGTGTACAGTGAGGCACGCCCCCGTGTCCAGGTGTCCAGCCACATTAAATGCCCTGTCAGATTGTACATGCTGACTCACCACAGGGCTGCTTTTAGACGCACGTCCCCGTGTTTTTGGGTGTTTGTTATATTTTCTTTTTTCTTTTCTAAAAGGTGACCACGGCCCCATATTCCTTAAAGCACGGCCCCATGTACAGCTGTCCAATATTTTGTCTTTTCTTGCATAGGAAAACATGGGGGCGTGTTCCATGAAGCATGGTGGGGGGGGGGGGGTGTTTTGCTGTTTTCTTGGGTTTTCTTTTATTTTTCTTTGCAATTTAATTCGTTTCTTCGTTTGAGGCTTGGATACATCTGAAAATATATTTTAACATGATAAGTAGTTATTTGAACTATATTATATGATAGAAGTTGCAATTTTTAGAGATTATTTGATGCTAAAAAGATGTTAATTTTTATATACATCAAACATCCCCACACTTGAACCCTGGTTGTCCTCAAGCAATCTATTTATAAATATTCTTTAAAAATAGCAAGTTAGGACCATAGCTTAGATATCCCCAAAAGATTCCCGAGAAAATGGGAACAATATAACCAACTTCAAATCATAGGAATATATGTAGTGATATATAAAAATGTGATTTGTTTTTATGAGCTTCTGTTTATGCAAAACGTCACGTTCTCACAATTTTCACATACACTCGACTTCATGTCTGATCATTCATGTGTTGTATGTATATGAACACTCTTAGCCTAAATGTGACCTGTGATAAATAAGCTTGTAACGAGTTCAAGTATCCCCCTTTGTAAAGTGTTGCATAAGTCAGAAGGCAATATGGGTTGTTTTTGTGTAAGTAGGGATTTGGTGCTTTTGTGGTGGTTCAAGGGTTAAGGTTAATGATGGTGAGGATGGTAAATACAAATTCTGCTGATTATCGGGAGTCTCAAAATGTCTTCAATGGTCTAGCTCCTTATCTCCCGATTGTTGAGGTGATATATATATATATATATATATACATGATGTGCGAAACGGTCTATTTAAAACTTAACCTAACCTAGACACTCTAGTTTTAAATATATAAATCTAGACTATCTTAATGTTAGACCACTAGACAGACAAGTGTACCTATCAACTGTAGTAAAGCATAATGAAGTCCGGATATCGAATCCAAAGGACACTAGCGACACCTAAACTAGACTCTGACTAATAACTTAAATAAATATATTTAATTGATTTTTTTTGTTTTTTTAATTATTAAATTGTTGGTGCATAAATGTCAGTAGTTCATAGTCTAGTGTCTGTAATTGAGTCTGTAATGATTAATTATGTTTTATATGTTTAAGCGAAGTTACTGACAAGTTCGCTGTTTAGGCGAACTTGTTAGTCAAGCGAAGTTATGGACAACTTCGCCTGAACATGCCAGGCGAAGTTGTCGTGTATATATATTCCTAGGTTATGGTTTGTTTAAGGTTGTTCATCGAGTTGTTCAAGTTATCGTATACAGACGTGTGTGAGTCGAGAGACGTGTATTCAGTGATTATATCACGTGTTCGGTTATAATATAACGTGTTTTGTTTATTCATATCGTGTGTTTGTTTGATTCGTGTTCTACACTCGTAACGACCTACGCAGGGATTCCGCACCTGTGTAGATTGAGATATCCCGTGCAGATCCATCCAGGGAACCTACAATTGGTATCAGAGCTATTGCTCGATTGTGTGGTTCGGGATATTCACGCGGGTGTAGAAATCGTCCCGTTTCGACTATTCGCGGGACGTGTTTTCTGTGTTTTTGTATCATTCTTACCTCCTACCATCGTATTCAACCCTTTACACCGTCAAAAAACCTCGAAAAACCCAGAAATCAGATCTGCAGAAACTTCGTGTTCATCAGGCGAAGTTGCCGTCACTGTTCGTAGGGTTTCGGCGAAGATATAAGGTTAAGCGAAGTTATCCACAACTTCGCCTACCTTCTCAAGTTCGCCTAACTCAAGCGAAGTTATCTACAACTCCGCCTACCTCCTACGTTCGCTTACCTCAAGCGAAGTTAAGAATCAGCGAAGTTCTTCAGCGAAGTTAAGACTTAAGCGAAGTTATCCGTAACTTCGCCTACAGTACTTTTCAGAAATTTTTTTTTTTTTGATTTTTCGGGTTTCTTAGTTTTCGAGAAAGATGTCGTCAATTAACATCTCTGAGTTAGTAAAGATGGAAGTAGAAGCAGGCTCAGCTACAAAAGCACCAAGGTTGCTGAAGGGAACCGATTTCGTTGCATGGAAGGATCGGTTCGAACAATATGTCAAGTACCAGGATGCGAAAATGTGGGTATGCATCCAGGATGGTTATATTCCACCAACTATGGAGTACGAAGGTCGTGATCAGATCAAGAAGTACAGCAAAATGGAAGATGAAGAAAAGAAGATGTATGAGGCCGAGAGCAAGGCTCATGCTGCTATCACTATGGCTCTTCCACAAGAGATCCTTCATACTTTTAGAAAGTACAAGACAGCAAGAGAGCTTTGGGAAGCTCTTGAGAACCGGTTTGAAGGGAATGTGGGAATCCGTGCTTCGAAGATCAAATTGCTCAAAACCCAGTTCTCAGTCTTCAAGTATTTAAAGAATGAATCTCTAGATGATATCATCACCCGATATTATCATCTGATGACTGAACTGAGCAACTATTCAATTTATTACCGAGAAGAAGAGATAGTTGAGAAGCTTCTTGATGCTCTCCCACCAAAATGGGTGATGTACACGGTACTGATGAGGGAAGACAAAGACTTTCCCCAATATGATCTGGAAACGGCAGTTAACAAGCTCCGAACCTTTGAGCTTAACATGGTTAGAAAGGAGACACCTACAGATCAGGTTCAAGATCCAGGTATGTATGGTGCTAAAGTCAACTCTAGTTCAGGTTCGAAGACTGATTCAGCTGCCTACTACTCGAAGGGATAGTCGGGCGCCAACTCATCACATGAGGGGCATGTGTCAGTCAACACGAATGGTGATGTTTGCTTTGTAGCAGGTGGATCTAGTGGTTCTAAACCGCAAGCAAGCAAGAGTAGTTGCTCTCCAAGTATTCCTAGCAACAACTACTCTAAGATGCCTATGAGTGTCAAATCTGCTGAAGAGCAGTTTGCTCTCTATGCTTCTTTTATTGCTTCCTATGAGAACTACATTCAGGGGAAGATTGTTGATCCAGCTATGTTGGAAGAAGACTATGACCAGATTGATGCTGATGATCTGGAAGAAATGGATCTGCAATGGCAGATGGCTATGATCGTGAGAAGAGTGAAACGGTTTATGAAAAAGACCGGAAGAAAGTTTGTCGGTGGAAGGCCAGGGTTTGACAAGACGAAGGTAAGATGTTACAACTGTCAGCAAAACGGCCACTTTGCTAAGGAGTGCAGAAATGTGCGTGTAGAACGTGGTCAAGGCAAGTCTACACAGCATAATGGGGGTAGTAAAGATTATAGTGCCATGATTTCCAGAGAAGATGGTGAATATAACTGGAACCTGCATTCTGAAGAAACTTTCGAACATGCCAATTTGGCGAATGTTGAAACTGCAGGGAGTGAGAAGGCTACAGGAGAAGATCAAGCTTTAATGGCAGATGTTAAAGACCAGCTCTCCGAGGTATGTTCTAAACCTACTTGTTCTAAATGTGAAAACTTGTCTGAGCAATTAGCAACTATAACTGATCAGTATGTTAGTTTAGATGCTGAGTTTAAAACTCTAAAAGAAGATCATCATTTTACAAAAGCAAGAGAAAATAGCTATAAAGTTAAAATAAAAGCTTGTGAAAAAGATATTAAAAGTCTAAAAGCAAAACTTGCTGAAAAAATTCAAGTGATTGATCTAAGCTATGAAGTTTTGGAAGAAAAAACCAAACTAATAGCTGAAAGAAAAAAACAGATTGCTGATCACCAGGTGAAAGTGGTGGAACTGAATAGAAAACTTGAGCAGTTCAGAAATTCCTCTGCTATTCTTGATCACCTTGTTAGTGATCAAGGTTCCTCAGTTAAGAGGGGAGGAATTGGTTATCATGAGGTTCCACCACCTTATAATCACAATTACACTTTTAATCCTAGTAATCAGAAATCTGTTGACTTTGAGGTTGTTCAGACAGTTCCAATTAAGGTAACTAGTAAAGAACCAGATGTTAGTAGAGGCGAAACAAGTCCGCCTGTTTCAAGTGTTAAAATTTCTGATCCGAGTCCAGTCTCATCAAGTTCGGATAAGTCATCCGAGCCTGGTAAGGCAAAAGAGGAGGCGGTATTGCCCAATGGTGGAGAGAAAGATAAAACAACTAAAAAGAGTTCTCCGCTAAACCCGTATGTCCCACCTTATGTGAGACAAACGGGCGGTAATAAAGCCTCGACATCTAAAACACCTGTTGATAAAAAGGTTGAACATAGGTGTTGTTTTAGGTGTAATCAATTAGGGCACCTAGTTGCAGATTGCCCTCTGAAGCAGAGATTCAGAGGTGTGAGGCCTACTATAACTGTTGTTAATGATAATCATAATACTGGTAAAAATGAAAACCATTCAAAATTCAGAAATGTGACTAATTCAGGTTTTCATAGAAACAAATCTCAGTTTTACACTGCTAATAACCAAACCGTAAGTTATAATTCTTTTAATTCACAAAGGTTTGGAAGGCCTCACAATCAATCTACAAGGAGGTATCCTAATAGGACTTACAGGAATTATCCAGATACTAACTTTGGAAAGCCAAAGTTTGGGATGTATAGATCCAAGACCAATTGGTCTTGGGTCCCTAGATTCTAATCTTTTGCTTTAATCGTGCAGGAACAGTTGAACAGGGCTGCCAATAATCTTTGGGTTGTGGATAGCGGCTGTTCCCGGCACATGACGGGTAACAAATTCTTGTTACACGATTTGAAACCTGTTCAAGGAGGGAGAGTGAGCTTTGCTGGAGAAAGTGGAGGCAAGATTACAGGAATGGGAACGGTGTCTAATGGAAAGATGACTCTAGAGAAAGTAAACTTTGTCGAAGAATTGAAGCACAATCTGCTGAGTGTGTCGCAGATCTGTGATAAGGAGTACACCGTACATTTTACAAAGAATGAGGCGATTGTGTTGCATCCTGGTTTTCAGATACCAGAGGAGTGGATTGTGATGAAGGCTCCACGTGAGAGAAATACGTATATTATGGATATGAGGTCGACTGAAATGGCCAAGGAAGAATCATGCCTTATGACAAAAGCGAGCGAATCGGAGTCCGAATTGTGGCATAGGAGAATGGGGCACATTCATCTTCGGAAGATGAATCACATTGTCAAGAATGAACTTGTGCTGGGCGTTCCCTTGAAAAGTTTCAACTTTGAAGACAAATGTCTAGCGTGCAAGAAGGGAAAGCAGCACAAGAAACCCCATCACACCAAGAAGGTCAATTCTATTGTCAGTACTCTAGAACTGCTTCACATGGATCTCTTCGGTCCCGTGAATGCAAAAAGTCTAGGAGGTACTTCTTATTGCTTGGTGATCACTGATGATTACTCACGATATTCGTGGGTATATTTCCTGAAGACAAAAGATGAAACGGCTCAGATGGTGAAGAATTTGATTACCAAAGTTGAGAACGTTATGGATAAAAGGGTTAAGTTCATCAGGAGTGACAATGGAACGGAGTTCAAGAATTTTGAAATGGAGATCTTCTGCCTTCAGAAAGGGATTGAGCACCAGTACAGAGCTCCGTATACTCCGCAACAGAATGGAGTGGCTGAGAGGAAGAATAGAACGTTAATTGAAGGAGCCAGAACTATGCTGGCTGATTCGAAGCTTCCTGTGGTGTTTTGGGCTGAAGCAGTTGCTACAGCCTGTTATATCCTGAATAGAGTCTTGACTGTTAAAAGACTTAATAAAACGTGTTATGAGCTTATGCATGGGAGGAAGCCCAACTTGAGTGGTCTTGAACCATTCGGGTCCCCTTGTTCGATTTTAAAGACAAATTCTAAATTTGGTGAAGTAGCCGATGAAGGAATCTTAGTCGGTTATGTTGTTGGGACTCCCAACAGACGTGTCTTTAATACATCGACCGGCAAGGTTGAGGTGGTGTGTAACACCGATATCACAAGTTACAAACCGCCAAAACCAAGCAACGGACCTGCTGAGTTTTTCGACTATGATAGACTTTTTAAGTCTTTTAACATACCTTATTTTGATTGTGCAGAAGTAGAAGAAAGAGTTGCTACGAAGATCATCCTTGACGAGGAAGAAAATCTAGTGCAAAGACAGCTGTTTGATAAATGTCAACCTTCCTCATCAAATGCTATCGATACCCCTGCTGCCTCTCCTGAAGAAGAATTTTTCAATCCGTTTCACTCTCAGCAAGAAACAACCATTGATGAGCTCTCTTCTAACTTGGAAGACAATCTGCATGTCGGTTCGGTTCCGACCACGAGAATTCATAAAGATCACCCTTTGGAGAATGTGATTGGTGATGTGTCCTCCGGTGTACAAACAAGACGTAGCTTGAATGAGCACACCTGTGTTTACACAAGCATTAAGGAGACATGCATAATCAACGAATGCTTGTACACCTGCTTTATCAGCCAGATTGAACCAAAGAATTATCAAATGGCTCTAAAGGACAGCTCGTGGGTCGAAGCCATGCAAGAAGAGCTGGCTCAATTCAAGAAAATGGAAGTTTGGACTTTGGTTGAAAAACCAAAGAATGTGCATGCGATAGGCACAAAATGGGTTTTTAAGTGCAAGAGAGATGAGAAAGGGATTATTATAAGAAACAAGGCGAGGCTAGTCGTTAAAGGTTTTAATCAACAAGAGGGGATTGATTATAATGAAGTGTTCGCTCCTGTGGCAAGATTGGAAGCCATTAGATTGTTTTTGGCATTTGCTGCTTATAAGAAGATGAAGGTATTTCAGTTAGACGTGAAGAGTGCGTTCTTAAATGGTAAAGTCGATGAGGTTGTGTATGTTGAGCAACCTCCGGGTTTTCCTGACCCAGACTTTCCAGACCACGTGTACAAGTTAAGCAAGGCGTTGTATGGACTACATCAGGCACCTCGTGCCTGGTACTCAACTTTATCAGATTACTTGCTTGAAAATGGGTTTGAAAGAGGGAAGATAGATAGCACGTTGTTCTTCAAGAGAGAAGGAAGCGACTTCCTGCTGGTGCAAGTCTACGTGGATGACATTATCTTTGCTGCATCAAAGGTCTCCATGTGTCAGGAGTTTGAGACCGTCATGAAGAAAAGGTTTGAAATGAGTGCTATGGGTGAACTAACTTTCTTTTTAGGATTGCAGGTTGATCAGAAGAAGGATGGGATGTTCATTCATCAGACCAAGTATGTCCATGATGTGCTCAAACGCTTCAAGATGGAGGACAGCACTCCATTCGATACTCCAATATGCGTCAACCATAAATTGGGTGCTGAGACAGACAATGACGCAGATGTGGACCCAACTCAGTATCGGGCTATTATAGGTTCTTTAATGTACTTAACTGCTTCTAGGCCTGATATTATGTTTGCAGTTTGTCTTTGTGCTCGTTTTCAGGCAAACCCAAAGGAATCTCACATGAAGGGTGTGAAGAGGATCTTGCGATATCTCAAAGGCAAACCAAAGCTGGGGTTGTGGTACGCAAAAGGAGGAGACTTGGAGTTGGTCGCTTACACAGATTCTGATTATGGAGGGTGCAATCAGAGTCGGAAGTCAACTACTGGAGGATGTCAGTTTCTAGGAGGCAGATTAGTGTCCTGGCAATGCAAGAAGCAGACATCAGTCGCCATTTCAACATGTGAGGCAGAATACATGGCAGCATCCAACTGCTGCTCCCAGGTTCTGTGGATTCAACAACAGTTACGCGACTATGGTCTGAATTTCTCACTTACTCCAATTTGTATTGATAACACTGCTGCGATCTCAGTAACTAATAATCCCGTAAAGCACAGTAAAACTAAACATATTGACATACGTCATCATTTTATACGGGATTGTGCTGAGAAGAAACTGATTGTGCTTGAAAAGGTGGATACGCTTGATAATTTCGCTGATTTATTTACTAAAGCGTTTGACAAATCAAGATTTCAAAACCTTGTTGAGCTGAACGGGATGATCAATCCCGAGTAACCATGCTTTTTATGTTCGTTTAAAAAAAAAAAAAAACGTCACTATCGCTTAAAACTATGTCGGTTACCTCAGTTTGATGGACATATCTTTGGATATGTTTGGTCCTCATTTCTACCTGTAGAATATGTTTGGTCCTCATTAGAATAGTCATTGTATGTCATGGTAGCTTTTTATGGTGCGTAAAAGTAGATGTGATACAAACTAAATCTACTCGATTTTACGTGGAAACTCCTTAAGAGTTTTGCATGTCTTCATATATATCTTTCCGAATGATAGGCAGAAAAGCGATTACCCAGTCATACACGAGCCTGTTAGTGTTCTGATTCCCGTGAAGAAAGCGTGTCAAGATACTGCAGTGATCCAGATTCGGGACTTGCAGTTGTTTACTACTCTGAAGTCTATGTAAATGTTAATCGAAAAAAAAAAAAAAAACCTTATGAGTTATTGAAACATTCTAGAGCTGACAATGTCAAGACTTCTCAATCATGGAGTAAGAAAGAGAACGGGAAGCAGATGAAGAGTACTTACAAACTTAATCAGACACTATGGGTCGAAGTCAAATCGGGGTGACTTGGGGAAAGCCAAATACGATTTGAGAATAGATAGGAGACATCATAATCTCTGAGTTGTTGCCCATTTAAGTTTTGAGTTTAATTGAACCTAACTCGTATCACAGAAACGATGAAAACCATTTAAGTTATTTACCTGCCTACAACCTGTTTCTTTATGTCATAATACAGCTAAACACGGATCTAAGTGACAGTCACGTAGTTAGTATGATTCCTGTTCGGATCTTTTCTAAAACATGGTAGTCCCTGTCTAGACTGAAATTTGATCCCTTGTACTTTAATTTTTAAAAGTTTTTCCTATTTATGTAGTTGTTGATTTTATACTTGGTTACTTAGTCTTGATCGTGTCATGTAACTCTTTAAGGAAGTTTTAAAACTTAATTGCAAATTGTTCAAATTATGGGGTTTGTTTTGAAAAATTTTTAATTTCAGCGAAGTTCTGCATAACTTCGCCTGATAGGCGAAGTTATCCACAACTTCGCCGATACATCTGTCCAGACTATTCAGCGCCTAGTAGCAGAAAATCAACTACAGTCGTCCCTCCTGGTTGAACATGGAAAAATTATAGATGCTATGAAGGAGTTCTTGGCATCTCAGGGGGAGACGAGCTGTAAAGGCGACGAGCTCAGGACAAAGAAGAAGAATGACAGAGACGATGATCCCAATGCATCGAAAGGTGCAGGTGGTGAGTTGCCAAGAACTACTCAAGCTCTTGGGACTTCCACAGCTCAGGGGGAGTCTGCAGGTGCAGCTGGCAGTTCTGGTGGTGATGAGGTGGTGATGGTAGATGACGAGGAGATGGGAGATGATGTGATCGATGCCTTGAAAGAGTTGGATGATGATATGTTAGATGATGATGATGTGTGTGATGATGATGTGCTGCCATTAGAAGAAATTGAGAAGATTGGTGCACATATAGTGATAGAAGATGATGTTGAAGAAGGTGAGATAGTTGAAGAGAATGTTGAACACGAGCTTCCAACCGTTGAGAAGTCGAATGTATGTGAAGATACAGTAGTTGATGATACAGAATGGGAGGAGCAGCCTAGATGGAAGGAAGGCTATGCTCATTGGTTTATCAAAACGAAGAAGCCAGTGGTACCTACAATGTTCAAAAAAAGTTATAATATTAAAGGGTACGCTGAGTCAAAGAAAGGCATTATCTGTTGGTTATATGATGAACAGCTAAAAGTGTTCGTGGTGAAAAGATATGATGGGATCCAATACTTTAAGAGGACGTTGAGATCTCTAAATACCTTACCTGAGTCTGAGGTAAAGGATTTGGCCAGATTGGGGTTGATTAATAGAAGCGACGACAACATGGCGAGAGTTATTGGGAAAATCGTGTGGAAAGAAAGTATTAAAGAAAAGAAGTTTGAGTTATTAAAGCCACAGAAAGGAAAACTAGTGGAAGATAAGGAAAGAGGAATGAGAGCAGATGGCAAGCCATGGATGGTGATGAAGTACAAACCGATTCGATGCATGAAAGAGGTTCCAATGAAGACTATGCCTCAAGATGTGTTGAAAGATCTTAAATGGTGGTATGTGGATTGCCAGACTGCTGAAGCCGTGATGGAAGACGAAGACGAACAAGAAGTGCTAAGAGTGTATGATCCGATGCATCTTGTTAATTTATCGAAAGCTGATCTGCAGGTGTTAAATGAAAAGAAGATTTTCTATATTCCGGCTTGGAAAGACGAAGCGAGGAAATATCAGCGAGTAGTCACGGTATGCGTGAGAGAAGGAGTACATGCATGAAGACCAAGAGATTGAAGATTACAAGACACGTGCTTAAAGATCAAGACATGAAGCTACTGCCAAGGGGGAGTCTGTTGGTGCATAAATGTCAGTAGTTCATAGTCTAGTGTCTGTAATTGAGTCTGTAATGATTAATTATATTTTATATGTTTAAGCGAAGTTACTGACAAGTTCGCTGTTTAGGCGAACTTGTTAGTCAAGCGAAGTTATGGACAACTTCGCCTGAACATGCCAGGCGAAGTTGTCGTGTATATATATTCCTAGGTTACGGTTTGTTTAAGGTTGTTCATCGAGTTGTTCAAGTTATCGTATACAGACGTGTGTGAGTCGAGAGACGTGTATTCAGTGATTATATCACGTGTTCGGTTATAATATAACGTGTTTTGTTTATTCGTATCGTGTGTTTGTTTGATTCGTGTTCTACACTCGTAACGACCTACGCAGGGATTCCGTACCTGTGTAGATTGAGATATCCCGTGCAGATCCATCCAGGGAACCTACATAAATAAAACTAAATAATACTTAAACTAAAACTGACACTAAAATTAGACACGAAAAAAATAGAACTATTACTCAAATAGGGGAAATAACTACCTAGGCAAGGAATCCCACTAGTCAACTCGTAAACTTTCAGAATTGGATTTATGATTGGTACCGTATTCTAAAAATATGAAACTTAAGGAATAACTAAAGTATGCTAGATCTCCTGCCGGTCTCACCAACAATACCTAAGAACCTTAAATATCATGTAAAGCTCAACGGTTTAATAGTTCAGATCACCTCCCGGTCTCACGTTACCTAACTATGCTAAGGTACCCAAAAGATTAAATCACCTCCCAGTCTCTATAATCACAAAACACCCTAAGGCGTAAAGGGGTATTCTTATAAATTCGGTTATAACTCGGATATGTAAGAATTTGAGGGAATCTAGGGTAACTCACTTCCGTGCAATCACTACCCAAACACACAAAAGACCAAAACATACGACACTTAATTACCTCCCGGTCTCTCAAGTGACAGAATATAAGGTATCTCTAAACTCTCAATTATCGTTCCTATGGAATACGTTAACAATAAACCATAAACTAGTTGTAAACACACAGTAGACAACCTAATATGCATCCATACATGAAAAACATTCACAAAGACACATATGGAACAATAAATTGATAATAAATTAATACCAAATACGCATATGTATCACAACCAAATAAAATAAAAACTTTACCAAAGCATGAACCAATCAATAAATAATCCAAAACCGAAAATAATACGAGTCTAAAAAGTATTCATCCAAACCGAGGCATTCTAATAGTTTAGCCAATCATAATTACGAATGAATCAAAGATAAAACAATTAATATGGTTCATCGTAAAAGAATAATAATAATAGTTGAGCTACTAGGCTGAAAGCTTAAATTA
Organism: Bidens hawaiensis; assembly: GCF_021521415.1. Classification (NCBI taxonomy): domain Eukaryota; kingdom Viridiplantae; phylum Streptophyta; class Magnoliopsida; order Asterales; family Asteraceae; genus Bidens; species Bidens hawaiensis. The sequence goes on along the minus strand of NW_027493375.1, from coordinate 95,856 downwards.
ATTGAGCTGTGTGTTAGCTTGCTTTTTTTAATTCTTATTACGATGGACTTTCTTGACGAGCTTGGCTGGCTGCTTGGAATTCTTGTCTTTCTTCGAACTGTGTTAGCTGACCAAAGGGGGCGCCTCCCCCTTGACTTCGTCCACCCCTTCTTTGTTGTAAATAGCCACATGTGAAAGAGCAGGATGTGTCAACGAAGCCCTTTCACCTTAAAGGGATAGGCTAGAAATCAAGTGCAGTGGGTTTTTTTTATATATAATCATGCAACTGTCTAGTCTTGACCTTTGTTTCTTGCGGAATTCAGCCCATATGAAACTGACGGCTCCCATGATAAATATTGCCAGCCCATTAATTCGTTTTAGTACTACATGAAACAAATCAAGATTTGTAACTTGAGTTCTTAATTTAAATAATGTATAATTCAAGTAATCAATATTTGGTTTCTTTAACATTGAAATTATTTTATTAAACACTAAAGGTAAATAATAATAACACAACAATTATTTGAATGTTTACTCGATCTTTAATTAGTAAAAGTATTATATATTAACTTGTTGTCTCTTAAAACCTTTAAAATCCACTTGTGAGTCATTTAGAAATATATTCAATAAAAACTTGGCTCAAAATACTTGAAAGTTTATGAAATATTTATATAATAACATGTATATTTTAGACCATATCAATACACATATTAACAAACCTAATGAATCTTTTGAGGTCAGATCGTCAAGACCTGTTTTGTCATGGATGTGAATCAGTTCCTCCTCATTCCTATTCTGAACATAACTGCCAACTCGAATGGATCGTTCGACGTTGAGCCTAATAGCACCCACCCTCATTAGTTCGGTATATTCATATTGAGACTGAGTTTGACTTTTCTACATCTTCCTTTGTGGGACCAGTTTCCGCATCTTAAGCATTGTTCATATATTTTTTCTCTTCTTTTCATTGCGCTTTTGGAAACTCCACAAAATGGTGGTCTTTGTTCGTCTTGGCGCCACCTTTCCTCACCTCATTTCTAATGAGAAAAATTCTCTCCCTAAGTTCTGGAGGCAACCTAGATTTTGAAAAATGTATGCAGCAAAGGAAATTGAATTTTGAAATCGAAAGAATGCATTCCAGTTCTTTAGTGTCTGTCGATAAAAGATCAGCATTGTATTTTACCGGTGAGAGGGATAAAGTGGTAAGGTAAGGTTTTTGGTTTTGTGTTGTAATTTGGAGAATGGTTTGAGGGAATTGTGATAATATTACCTTCTTTCTTATACAACGCTTCGTGCGTCTTCAAAAGAATACTTGAGACAAGTTCTAAATCACACGAAACATATGACTCACTCAATGCTTCCGAAAAAATATTTATATGGCATGATTTTTATCTCAAAGTAACGGAGGGATTGGGTATAAACGCCATATTTTGCATAAATGTCTTCTCACTGTTACAAAACTTTTTTTTTTTTACTTTTTGACTTTTTTGGTTATAGGATTTTTAGTTGGTTATTTTCAAAATATTTTCTTGGATTTTCTTTTGGTTTTGTCACAAAAAACAGTCTTTGTTTGCTAAAAAATTTGTTATTTGATAATTTTATAATTAGTTGAGCAAGCAATTAGTCAAGTATTTCCCCTCCCACACTTGAATCTCACATTGTTCTCAATGTGAAAAGATTCATAAAAAGATTTATATGAAGTATGGAGGATAAATGGAAAGGAACTTCCCTACGGGCTAACGAAGTTTCGAGCGTCACATGTTTTTCGTCCGTTTTCCTGTAGTGTACCTAAATTATAAAAACTGCACACAACTAACAATACTGAAAATCGGGTGTGGAATCATCAATACCCCACCCACACGGGCCTAATAAGTGTCAAGTAAAATGGCTCAGGATAACCGACCATATCAAACAACAAAAAACAAAATAAAAGTGTCTTAAACAACTATGGTTAAATAATAATAATGTCACGAAATACTACCACCCGCCCAAGTGACCATGCCCAAACCTACCATTACCTATAATCGTCAGTTTCCCAGATGTGTTGGGTCAAATGGTCCCCACTGGCGATCCATGCGCTCACCCAGCTAATGTATCGCCCCCTCGTCTCCGCGTACTCTGCGGCACGCTGTGCATCAGATGATGCGACCTGTCCTGATAACCTGTCAATGGAAGCGGAAGTGTGAGTGTTATAGAAGTCAATAAGCCCATATAGCCCCTCAAATGAGTACATGCTATGCTGTGACGAGCTGGGGTCGACAGCTGAAGATGATGGACCGCCCTGCTGGGAGTATATGCGGCGGAGGGCCTGTCGGGGGTAGCGATCCTGTCCTCCTTTCGGGTATGTCCTGTATGGTCATCTCTGATGGGTCCTCAGGATGTATGGTCATCTCTGATGGGTCCTCAGGATCCCAAATCTGGTTATAGGCATCCTGGAACTACCACTGTTGTGGGTTTCGTGAGATTTGTTGGACCATTTGCATACTCATACAGAGGTCAAGATCGAGTGGTACTGGATTTGGGATCCTCGTTCCTTCTAGATCGGCACCGTAGGCTTCGTATAGCTTGTATATCCAAGCTCCAACAAAGATCGGGGTAGTAGCCTTTTCCGCGTTCCCGTTAGTCTTGAATAGTTGGCAGAATAGGTATGTAATGTTGCATGGTACCTCGTTTTTGATACAGTTAAGGCCCACATATCCCTCAAACCCACGATCCCCTCGCTTTGGCAACGCTGTGTAACCGTGTAGCTCAGAAAGCGATGAATGTAACGAAATAACGGGTTGCGTAGAGCTGTACTTTTGGTGCTGCTTGGAATATACTGTTCATCCCCATAACCTAATTGTTCCCATGCCTCGATCCTGGTGTTACCTGGTTCACCTGTATCTTGATCATCTTCGTCTGAGAAGGTCATACCAGCCTCAAACCATAAAGTAGTGTCGGTTTTCTCGGCTTTGTAGATTCCCATATCGATCCCTAACTGAGTTACTGAAGTGTTATACCATTCTCCCCCAATGTGGAACTGAACAACAGTGTTGTCCCACATGTCCAAATTCTTTGTTTTAATCGAGAATAAAGCCAAGAACTCTTTGGTCAGTTCCGTCACAGATTTTCCTCTTTAGCCAAAAACACGTGCCCACGACCCTTTCACAAGACTTCGATACCTTCCAAGTTGGTTTACTTCCCGCAATGTATTAGTACATGCGTAAAAGTTTGGAACTAGTTCTCGGTTGGCTAGGTATTCCGTCCTTTGACGGGCCGCTGCACCCTGTCTAGTGTCTTCTGGAAAGATGAGGAAAGCGTGAACATCAAATCCAATTTCAGTCATCTGGAATTTTAAACTAGATTAGAAAAATAATCACAAAGTTTGAACTGAAAATATGGAACAGATCTTAAAACACGCCTTCGTGTTTTATGAAACACGACCCCATGTTTTTGGGATCTTGACAGATTTGACTATTTTGACCTAGGTTGACCTGTAGTAGACATGGGGTGCGTATTTTGTAGAAACACAGCCAGTGTTTTTCATTTGAAATGTCACGATTCGAACTTAGGGTTGAGTTATGAGAAAATGGGCATTTTATTTAAAATCCCGTAACTTAACTGTTAAGTGGGGCACGACCCCGTGTATTTTGAAGCACGGCCTCGTGCTGCAAGGTGCATACAGGGCCTTTTTGTTTATTTATTTATTTGACGAGTTGAGCCATTTTTACTAGTTTAACTGAAGATTAAGGTTTTAAAAACATAAAGATCCTACGGAATTTCATTAAATCTTAAACATTACATCGAAACGATGACAAATGAACCAAAAACATAAAACTAGCTTAACCTACAACAAAGCCTAAGGAAGCAAAACAAGGCTTTTCCTACTCAAACTACTAAAGCCCACCATTCCCGAACAAGTCTTGAATGTGTGGCGGGGCTCTCTTGGATTCCAAGATCCCAGAAAGCTTTGTGTGGAGCTTTCCGATTTCTCGGTTAAGGAAATTGAGTTTGTAGTCGACTTCCTTATTGTGGTTTTCGATGAGGTGAAAATTCTCGAACCTTAGTAGTTCGATTTTGTTGGATAGTTCAATTAAGCGAGCCTCCGCTTGAATGTTGTTCTCGACTTAATCCCTCACCACACTTTGAAGCCTTGCGTTCTCTTGTTCAAGAGATGCCGAGTTCTCTCCATTCTTGAACTTTCTCACTGGTTTCCATTCCATTCTTCTGTTATCCATTTAGGCTATTTTTTTTGGTATAAATATAATAGTGAAGAGTGTTTGTAATATGTAGAGGGACTGGACGTCGGGCACGGCCCCATGTTTTGTGAAACACAACCCCATGCCCAGGTCGGAATAAATGTTTCTGATTCAGAGAATTGTACGACGTCAGCGCGTATCATGCTGAGGATTCTAGGGTGACCACGGCCTCATGTACATTGATACACGGTCCCATGTTTTGTCACTGGATTTTTAATCTTTGATTTTTAGCAAAACGCGAGAGAAGTAGTTTTTCATAACGATGGTGTAAGATTTATTTGAACACATTTTACTTCTTAAAATTACTTTCATTAATAAAAAGGTCCTATACATAAAATCGGGACAAGCCCGAATATCCTAGAACATAAAATAAAATCGAATTAAGCCTGAAAATCCTAAACTTGTGCACAGTACACTTGATTACAACATGAAAAGATAAAAACTACTCTAGATTCCACCAAATGGATCTCCCTCCATCGAACGGTGCGGATGGAGGAAAGTAGGTGAAACGGAGGACTTGAAATTGTAGTTGTTCGTTGATGTCCCGCAACTCCATCTTCATTCCTTCCGCCGATTCGGTGAGTTAAATGAGACACATTTATGCCACGAGGTTCATTTCGATGAGTTCCTTAACGAGTTCTTGAAGTTTGAGCAATAGCTCGGTTTTGGAAGGATGTTGGATTTTGTTTCTCGTTTGGCGATAAACGGAAATTTCATTGCTCATATTTGTAGGCATTTTGGTATCTCTGGAGGGAGGATTAGTGTTTGGTTTGGTGCAAGAATTGCTTTGGCAAGAGATGCAATTTATAGACAAACGGTTTCCAGATACGACCCCATGTTTCAGGGAACACGACACCGTGCCTAGTCTGCCAATTCTGTTACGAGTCAGACTGACTGAGATTTTTACAGCGAAGATTCCGACCCGTAAATTGTGGCCACGGGCCCGTGCTCACTGAAGCACAACCCCGTGTAACCTTGTGTTTTTTTGAAACAAAAATATACAATGCCTAGTTTAGTGAGTGTCTTGGCTAGACCCTATTTCTAGTTGTTCATCAGTTATGATGGAGGATTACTACCTCCGAGACGGACTTGAATGGTCCATCAATGTATGGTTTTAATTGATGTCCATTAATTTTGAACTTTTGCCATCAAAATTTGAAATCTCAACAGTCCCATAGTCAAAAACTATTTCAACTATGTATGGGCCTGTCCAACGAAATTTTAAATTTCCTTGAAAAAGACGTAAAAGTGTGTTATATAACAGTACACGATCGCCAACTTGAAACTTTTTATTTCCTTTTAAGTGGGCGTCGTGCTGACATTTAGTCTTTTCTTTGTAAGATCAGGAATTTTTGTATGCCACTGCTCTCAATTTTTCTAGCTCGTGAATCTGATCTTCCTGGTTTTTACCGGCGGACATTAGATCAAAGTTCATTGCTCTAAGAGCCCAATAAGCTTCGTGGTTTAGTTCTACGGGCATATGACATGATTTCCCATAAACAAGTTTGAATGGTGTTGTTCCTTATGTGGGTTTTGTATGCCGTTCTAAGGGTCCACAAAGCATCATCTAACTTTTCTACCCAATTTTTGCGATTTTTACCAATAGTTCTTTCGAGGATCCTCTTTATCCCTCGATTCGGGACTTTCACTTGCCCACTGGTCTGTGGATGATATGGTGTTGCCAAACGGTGGCAAACTCCATATCGTGCCAGGATTTTGTCCTTTAGGGTATTGCAGAAGTGAGTACCTCTATCGTTGATTAAGGATTTTGGAGTACAAAATCGTGAAAATAACTTTTTCAAAAGTCGTATAACAACCCGAGCATCGTTAGTGGGAAGAGCTTGTGCTTCAACCCATGTAGACATGTAGTAGACTGCTACTAGGATGTATTTATTTCCGAATGAGTTAGGAAATGGCCCCATGAAATTTATTCCCCATACATCAAAGACCTCACAAATTTGAATGCCCTTTTAAGCCATCTTATTCTTGGCTGAGATGTTTCCGGCTCTTTGACAAGCATCACATGCTTGAATCAAAGCATTTGGGTCTTTATATATGGTGGGCCAGAAGAATCCTTCATCAAACACTTTCCTAACTGTGGTGGCGGTATTGTAGTGTCCACCAGTTAGTCTTTCATGGAAGTGTTTGAGAATATCTAAGGTTTCCTTTCCTGACACACACTTACGAAAAACATGTTCGGCTCCTATTCTAAACAAGTAAGGGTCATCCCAAAATTAGAACTTAAGGTCGGAGAAGAATTTTTTCGCTGTTGATGAGTTAGCCCTTTTCTTAGGATTCGACGGCAAACCAAAGACATTTACCCTCCTCTTTCATGAAGGCTTGGATATACATCAGAACCTCATGAGGAAATTTATCATCGATAAGTTCCTGATGTTATTCTGAAGATGGGCATTCTAATCGTGAAATATGGTCTACGGCTACATTTTCTGCTCCTTTCTTGTCTTGGATTTCTATGTCGAATTCTTGGAGTAGTAGAATCCATTGGATAAGTCTGGGTTTTGCATCTTGTTTGTTGAAGAGGTATCGTATGGCGGTATGGTTGGTGTAAAAAATGGTTTTGGAAAGAACTAGGTAGGATCTAAATTTTTCAAAAGCAAAAACTACGGCTAATAACTCCTTTTCTGTTGTGATGTAAATTTCTTGTGCATCATTAAGAGTTTTACTAGCATAGTAAATTGGGTGAAAATGTTTTTCTTTGTGTTAGCTGAGGTTAGTGAAAAGTCACTAGCATCGCACATGATTTCGAATGAAAGGGTCCAATCGGGTGTAGTCATAATTGGTGCGTTGACAAGTTTATTTTTCAATATGTTGAATAATTCAACACATTCTTTAGAGAATATGAATGGTGCATCTTTCTCTAGAAGTTTGGTCATAGGTCTAGAAATTTAGGAAAAGTCTTTTATGAAGCGGCGGTAGAATCATGCGTGACCTAGAAAACTTGTAATTGCTTTAACTGAAATTGGTGGTGAAAGTTCGGATATGGTTTCAGTTTTTGCTCTATCAACTTCTAGTCCTGCTTGGGATATCTTATGACCGAGAACAATGCCCTCTTTGATCGTAAAGTGACATTTTCCCAGTTGAGTACTAAGTTCACTTCTTTACACCTAGTTAAAATTATGTCTAGGTCTCTCAGACAATGATCGAAGGAGCCTCCAAAAACGGAGAAGTCGTCCATGAAACTTCCATTGAGTGTTCGATCATTTCATTAAAGATGGCCACCATGCAACGTTGGAAGGTGGCTGGAGCGTTACATAGTCCAAACGACATTCTTCAGTAAGCAAAGGTGCCGTACGGACATGTGAAGGCGGTTTTCTCCTGATATTCAGAAGCAATGGGAAACTGAAAGTATCCGGAGAATCAATCAAGAAAATAATAGAACATTTTTCTAGACAACTGTGACAATCGTCAATTTCGGGTCCGATTGTTATTTGTTTTGTAATCATTTATCATGTAAACCGACCCATTTTGTAAACCGAAACTTATGATATAATCAAAAAAATGATGGATTTTATGGTACAATATTGTTTTACACTTGTTGGGTCTCGAAAACATCCTTTTCGGTCCTTAAACGCCTTAAAAACGCTTAAAACCAACTCCAGGGACCATTTCTGCCAAAAACTGAAAGTTTGAAGTTAGCTGGCCGCCCACCCCTTCGCGCTATGCGATGGGGGAGCCCTTTCCCGTCGCGCGACACGAAGCCCTTCAGACCAGCAGACCATAATCTTGGTTTATCATCCAAAAAATCTGATTTTTACCCACTAAATCTCTTGTTTAACCCATATAATCTTATCCTATAAATACATGACCCTCTCCCACATTCATCCCTACTCATAATTCATTTCCTCTCTCAAATTCAAGGTTCTTTCAAGGTAATTTTCATGTTTTTGATAAGTTTGACTTTCAAAGTCAAACTGACTAAGTCTTTCATTTTAATTGGTTTATATAGTCTTATTAATACTTAAATATGGTTATACAACATATAATATACATCCCTTGTTACCTTTGGTGGTCATTTCTCCGGTCTCGGTCGGTGAAGTGTCGGGCCTCGTATGGTAAGGCTTCATGGAGTACTTTCGTGGTCCTTGATATATATATATATATATTTAACTATCTAACCATCTAACTTTATTATTGCTTACTAACCATGCTTAAATTCTGCTCATCTTGCATATTTATTGAGTTTCATGGTTATGGGTTGTAGAGACTAGCCTCGGTTTAACAGTAAATAGCTCCAAACCGTAAACCGAACTTGTTTACTAGTTTTGTTAAATAATTGTTTAAACATGCTTATTGTTAGATTTAAGTTTCTAAAACCAATTTTATAAGTTCTATGGTTATGGGCTTGTAGAATCTTACCTCGGTCTTAACCCGAAACAAGATCCGAACCGAAAACCGAACTTTTGTTTAAAGACTTTATTGTTAACTTTTTGGTCGTAAAACTTAAGTATCATCATTTATAAATTATTATACAAGTTTTTTGATATTTGGGCATGTTGCAACCATCTATGAACTTACTGTGAGATGGAAACCGAACGATTTTCACTCGCTTAAGACACACAAGTGTGTTTCTAGCTATCAAGACTTGTATATTTCCTTAAAACTAGTTTATAAACTGATTTTAAATATTTTCTCAAAGTACTTGGAATGTTGAATCCAACTTGATATTATAACAAAGTTTGAACCGACAAAACCGAACACTCTCTTAACGGATGTTGTTAGTTCTAAAAACAATAGAACTACATCCTTGGTTAAGTCTTCCTAAATTTTATTGAGTTATCTCATAACATTTATTATTTTGGAAAGTTGACTTTGGGTTTGACCAATTATCAAGACCCGAACCAACAACCTGAACACTCGTTAAAACCCGTTTTAGTATCTATATTATAAAGGGACTTGCATTCTTGCAATTTTACCCACCTTATTACTTAACATAGGTTGAGTAAATATTAAGGCTAGATACTTTAACCCGGTTTCGAGTAAACTTATATTTTTAAAGGACTATTGTTATAATTTCTTAAACATTTACATTTTAAACCTTAGATTTTAATTGTTTACATTTCTTACCATTTATTTTTATTTAAAGACTTTCAAGGAAACTCTTATAATATAAGACTTCTTTTCTTTCAGTCTTTGTTCGTTAAACTCGTCGTTCCGGTTAATCTCCAAATCACCAATCTTTCAAGTTTATTACTTGAATGTGAGTACTTTCATTCCCCGTTTTCCATCTTTCGTTTTGGGGGTGATATTGCATATTTATTAAAACTAAATGTTTTATACTTCAGTCCTAAACCACAAACTTTATTGTATACTTGACTTAAATAAATGCTCGATTTGGTGTTCCATGCTTATATGCTAATGTGTTTACCTATTTTGGTTGGTTGATTCATAAATCCGAAGCTATTTGGTATTCTCTTATAGCAAGGTGACGTTAATGTATTCGTATTAACGATTTCATATTAAAATCCGAGTATATATGGCATCCCCTTATAGAAAGGTGTCGCTAATGTATTCTTATTAGCGATTTCATTATCTAAATTGTTGTTATTATTTATTGTTTTGTTTACAAGTTGTTGAATTTCCCTATTATATACATATTGTTCAAAACTATGAACTTGCTCACCAACCTTTGTGTTGACAAACTTTATTTTATGCAATGTTACAGGTTTGACTTTTGGTTGATCCGAGGAGTTGGAGAAAATGAAATCAAGACCGTTAGGATATTAGCAAAAATGAACAATATATATTATTTGCTATATCTTGTTATGATTATCGTATGAACAATTATGTTATGTGACTTTATGATTTTATGAATTTAATGAGTCTCGTGAGTTCTTGGGCAATCCGGTTCACCCCGGCATGTTCCATCGCCTTTGGTCGGGGTGTGACAACAATTGTTCAAGCATTTGATCGATAAAAGAAAGTGGAAAATGATATTTTCTTGTGGATTCATTAAGCCTCCGGTAGTCAGTGCAAACTCGCCAGCCTGTGATGGTCCTCCTTGGTATTAGTTCGTCTTTCTCGTTCATGACTACTGTCATTCCTTCCTTCGTAGGTACTACTTAAACTGGACTAACCCAAGGTGAATATGATATTGGGTAGATTAATCCTGCATCAAGGAGTTTGATAACTTCTCTCTTCACCACATCTTGCATGTTGGGATTAAGACATCTTTGATGTTGGACCAGGGTTTGTATTTTTCCTCCATGAGGATTTTGTGAGTGTAAAAGGATGGGCCGATGCCCTTGTATCCATGATCTTCCTTGCGATAGCCTTCTTATGGTTTTTTAGAACCTTAAGAAGTTCGTGTTTCTCTTCTTTGGAAATGTGAGATGAAATAATTACTTGGAGTTGAGAATCTTTTTCTAGAAAGGTGTACTCGAGATGGTTCTGGAGTTCTTTTAATTCTAAGGATGGTGGTTTTTCGATTGATGGTTTTGCTTTTACATTACATTTGGTGATTTCACATACTACTTTTGATGTTTCTTGGTTTCTGTTGGCATCTAGATTTTCTTCTTCTAAAAATGGGTTTGGTGATGGTTTCAGTTATGAATTGTGTTTCAAGTGTGTTAGTGATGGATGAATCTCGCATATAACAACTCACAATAAAATCAATGATGTCAACAGAATATAATATGTCATCATGATGTTGTGGATGTTGCATAGACTTTCCTATATCAAACGTGATTGCCTTGTCATTTACCCTAACAGTGAGTTTTCCTATGCAAACATAAATAATAGTCTTTGCAGTGACTAAAAAGGGTCTTCCTAAAATCAGAGGTACGCATTTGTCTTCCTCCATATTTAGAATCACAAATTCTACTGGGAAAACAAATTTGTCAATTTTGACAAGCATGTTTACAGCAATGCCCCGAGGATATTTAACGGATCAGTCAGCTAACTGAATGCTCATACGGGTGGGCTTTGGTTCTCATATCCCTAGTTTTGCAAAAACCACATAAGGCATTAAATTAATACTGGCTCCTAGGTCGGTCAGTGCATTGCTAACAGATAAATTTCCTATGAGACAAGGGATAGTAAAGCTCCCTGGATCGGTCATTTTTAGCGACAACATGTTTTGGAGGACAGTATAGCATTCTTCACTCAAGGTGACATGCTAGAGCTCCTCAGCTTTCTTTTGTTTGGTCAACATGTATTTAAGAAACTTTGCATATTTAGGCATCTAAGCAATGGCCTCAGCGAAAGGGATGTTGATGTGGAGTTGTTTGAAGAGTTCTGAAAACTTCCCGTACTGAGCTTCCAATCTCTCTTGTTTCAGCCTTCCAGGATATGGAATTGGTGGAACATAAGTTCAGACTGGTTCTTTTGGTTGTACGGCACCTTCTAGGCTCAGTCTTTCCTGCGTCATATTAGGGACTTCCTTTTCCATAACTGGTTTTGAAGTTGGTGAGGCAACAGTGGTTGTGCCACTTCTTAACGTAACAGCGTTTGCTGTTGCATTTGGGTTTGTTATTGTGTTGCTTGGAAGAGTGTCGGGTGGCCTTTCAGACAATTGTCGGGCAATTTGTCCGATATGAGTTTCTAGATTTTGCAATGATGCCTGATGGCTTTTTAAGTCAGCTTCATGTTTTAACAATACTCCGCTGATGTCAACGGCCCTTAAGTCGGCCTTCTTTTCTGCTTCATATGTCTTGGTCATGATTTGGTTCAACATTTCTTCAATTCTTGAGTATTTTGAAATTGATTGCTATTAGAACTTTGTTCTTGAAATTGAAGTTTAGTTTGGAAAGATTGATTCATATGCCTCTTTTCGAATCTAGGTAGGGTTTGAGTTAGGGGTGTTCAAAACTGGATATCCGGAGTTCGGATATCCGAACATTTCGGATAGTGGATTTCACTATCCGAATCCGTATTCGAAATTTCAGATATCCGAAGTTTCGTATATCCGTTCGGATAATGAAATGGATATCTGAAAATAAAATAAAAAAAATTCAATACTATAACAAGTTTGTCATTTGTTTCAACAGATCTAAAAGTATTTGCATATACTACAATAAATTCATAAAAAAATGTCAAAATAAAATAATACCTATTGCTATCGGTTAATAACACCCATAATAAATTAACAAATCCACTGTAGAAGGACTAAATGTGAGATATGGTGGTGAAGGTTTGAATATATGCGGCCTTTGAACCGTGAATGCGAGATGCGGCGAGGGTAAAGGCGAGATGCAAAGGCTAATTAACGTGTCTAGTCGTCCACCAGTAAAGGCAAGAAGCGATGGCGTGAGATTTTCGTAAGGTCAAGACGGTGGTCGGTGGGTCGATGGGAATAATCGTGACTCCACACCAATGGGTTGATGTGATAACAGATAAAGAGTGGCTGTGTAGTTTCAACTTTGAAGGCTTTAGGTTTTTAAACAGTTTATGCATATATAATAAATAATTAAAAAAAACAAAACTTAGTTTTCAGATATTTCGGATATCCGAAATATCTTCCATAATCACTATCCGAATCCGAATCTGAATCCGAAAATTCGGATATCCGAGATTCTGATATCCGAAATTTCGAATATCTGAATTTTCGGATATTTCGGATTCGGATTTTTTGAACACCCCTAGTTTGAGGGTTACCTTCGTCATTCCAGCTGAAATTCGGGTGGTTTCTCCATCTTGGATTGTAGTTGATATAGAAAACGTTTTTTTGACGGGCGATGAAGTCAACTTCTTCCATGGCCATAAGGACTTGTTTGCAGTCACTTGTCTTATGTGTTCCAAATTGTGATTTTGGTTTATTATAGTTTAGCTTGAAGTAGTTTAAATTTTTTAGAAAGTGATTCAAGCTGTGCGGTGACAAGGGTGTTGGAATCGACGTGGTGCATTCCTTTGTGCTGGTGTAGATCTTGGTGGGTTATTGTGAAACTCTTTTTTGCTGCCTTCTCCATGATTTCAAATGCTTCGTTAGGTGATTTAGATCCCAGGTCTCCACCGACGACATGGTCGATGGCCTGTTTGTTTTGACTGGATTGTGTATCAAAGAAAGTTTGTATATGTAGCCATACGCTCAGTCCATGATGTGGGCATTTTTTCAGAAGACTTTTGTATCTCTCCCACGCTGTGTGTAATGACTCATCATCGTCGGTTCAGAAGCCGATGATGCTGGCTCGATATTTTGCAGTTTTATTAGGCAGAAAGTATTTGTGGAGAAACTGTTCAACCATGTGGTCCCAGCTGGTGATGGAACCAGAAGGAAGAGATTCTATCCATTCTAAGGCTTGTCCCCTTAGAGAGAAAGGAAACAATTTGAGTCTAATCTGATCTTCTGAACAGTTTTGAATTTTAAAGATTCCGCATATTTGTAAGAATCGAGATATATGATAAAGAGGGTCTTCGTCGAGGAGACCATGAAATTGAACTGAATTTTCCACCATATGAATGGTGCTTGATTTGATTTTGAAGTTGTCAGTGATTTCGGGTGGAACAACTCCATTGCCGTAGCCTTCAAGGGTTGTCCTGACATACTGACTCATGTTTGGTTCATCGTCTGGTGCTGCATTATTTCTTTTTCTTGATTTCCTTCCGATGTCGTGGTGTCTACTAATTCGTCATTGATTGTTTCGGTGGTTTCTTTTTCCCGGTTGCGTATTCTTCGGTGAAAAAAGTCGTTCGGGTTCAGAATTTGGAGAAACAAGCTCAAGTCCAAATGTAGAGGACAAACATGGGATTAAATCAATTTTAAAATATTTAGATTTAAACTAAAGGAAAGGCTGGCCTTAAAATAAGAACAATCTAATAGTTAGTAGAAAAATAAATAAAATTAAAATTTTAAAAATAATTTATACAATTATAAACAATGATTAAACTAAAACTTGGATCGTTCTTAGAAATTTACCATGCCCCGGGCACGGCGCCAAAAATATTGATGTGTGCTGTTATCCTGTCTTAAAATGATGGATTTAGTTTCCGAACAAGACCGTGTTTTAAATTTATAAAAGTGATTTCTACAAAGACTAACCACACACAAAATAGGCAATTGTACATATCATACATGTAAAATAGTATTGATAATAACCAAGTATCGATCCGTGAAAACAAATATTTTTAATATTAAATCTTCATTTTAATTTAATCGGAGAGATAATCATTTTAGGATGATTTTTAAACTTTTTTAGAATAATATATATACATACATACATACATACATACTTACTTACTTACATACATATATATATGTATATATATGTATGAGAAATTTGAGAACCATTTTAGACCACAAAAACACTCTTTTTAACAAAAAATTAAAAAAATTATAAAACAAAAAAAAAATCTCGAGAATTAAAAAAGTAAAAAAACCAAAAATTTTTAGTTTTCGTCCTTGTTTAAAAAAATCTGAAAAAACTAATATTGATTTAACAAAATTATACACATATGTATAATACGTATTTTTTAAATTTTATATATGTTATTTTATACACATATGTATAATTTAAGGTATATGATAATGTACATATGTGTATATTACGTAACTAGAGATTATATGAAATTATACACATGTGTATAATACGAAGTTTTTTTTATGAAACCGGAATGAATATAAGAATTTTGGTTTTTTTTACTTTTTTAAAATTTTTGTTATTTTTTGTTATATGATTTTTTAAAATATTTGTTTTATAGGTTTTTTTTGTGTCTCAAAATGGTTCTCAAAGTTCTTAATTTCCAAAGGGTTTTCTTAGGATCCTTACCCTATATACCTATATATATAATAGGTGGACAAGAAGAGAAATTCTAAATGAGTAAATCAATTATATGAAGGTTACCATCTAAAATAAAAACTTTACTATATTATTCCTTATGTGCTAAACTTGCTTTAATAATGTATGATAGAATAGTCCCTTATTTCTAAGTGAACTTACCCTGTGACATAAAAGAAAGTAGCATGCATAACTTCATGTCTACCTCGAGAATGTCAATTTAAGTAAGCGAGTAGTTTTAGTAAAGTATAAAGATTAGGATTGACTTCAATTTCTCAAAAATCAATTCTAACAACTTTGGGTGGTTATAGTTCAGTCACACAACCTCCCCTTGGTTGATTTAAGTAGATTATAATTACACATTGCTTTAATATATGATTTCTTTAACTAGTATGATAACCTAAGCAATCGTGTTAACAATGTTATTTCAGAATTATCAAAACTAGAACAATAGATCATATCTTATATCTCATCATTTCTGAGTACAATATAAGGATCCATGTTTTATCTTAGATAAGTTATTAAGATATTCCTTTTACCATTTCTAGTCTCCAAGAACATGAGTGAGTCATGAATGACTGTTAATCATCAATCTTGATTTGTTAAGTTAAAGTGACAAAACATATTTCATCAAAAGATAATTGCAAAATAACCATGTACTTTACTAGAACTAAATCACATATTTAATATAATTATCAAGTAAAACAAAGCTTCTTCATAGAAATTAGATGGTAAATGGAGTTTTAGCTCATTATGAGCATAGTTATGAACATCAAAGGAAATGAAGATAATAAACACATGATTAAACTAGAACAATCAAACCAAATATGGATGAATCTTTCTTCTTTAACGTTGATGGATGATGATGATGGATGATGACCTCCAAGCCTTCAAACTCTCCACAAGATCTTCAATATGAGTGTAATGTGGGTGTTTTTATAAGTGAAACCCGTATAGAATTCTCTCCAAGCACCCCCTTTTATTGCAACATGCACCTCTATTTATAGGCTGTATGGGTAATCAGGCACGTCCCCATGTACAGCGAGGCACGCCCCCCCGTGTCCAGGTGTCCAGTCGCATTAAATGCTCTGTCAGATTGTACATGCTGACTCACCACAGGGGCGTGCTTTGTGAGACACGGCCCCGTGTCCAGCTGTCAAGAAATTTGTCTTTTTTATAGATTTTTGTCTTTTCTTGCATAGGAAAGCATGGGGGCGTGCTCTATGAAACATAGGGGGGGGGGGTGTTTTGTTGTTTTCTTGGGTTTTCTTTGATTTTTCTTTTCATTTTCTTTCGTTTCTTCGTTTGAGGCTTGGATACACCTTAAATATATTTTAATATAATAAGTAGTCATTTAAACTATATTATATGATAGAAGTTGCAGTTTTTAGAGATTATTTGATGCTAAAAAGATGTATATATTTATATACATCACTGTTGTAGACCGTTATATCTTCAAGTAGCCTGCAAGTATAACAAATAAAACAAACATGGTCGTTTAGTTCAGGATCTTGCAGCTAGTTGGGATTCCAAGCTATTAGGATAACCGTCAAGATCACGCTAGGGATAAAATGACGCCTAACAATTGTCCCACAAAATGTTACAACTATAAACCATAAATCCCCAGCTAGTACATTTTTTCAACTTGATAACTAATTTAAATTTTGAAGGCTTTGGGTGACTTGTTAAGACATGGTATAACTTCTAAGATAACCTAAACGTCTGTCATATAATCCCGATGCAACTCCTATAATTACCCTCGAATCTCTTATAATTCTAATCTCGCTTCCTTCTGCAGGTAACTTTTCCCCCTTCTTCTTTCTTAGGGTTTCTTTGCTACTCTTTCTCTTTTCCGATTATAGCCAAGAAAAGGTCCAGAATTTCCGCCTCTAGTAGCGCAAACGTTCACCCTGACTTCAAATGTCAACAAATCCTGAGCGACCGGTACTTTGAAATCTGTAACTTTTCTGACCTTGATATTTCGTATCTACAGTCCGGCAATGCTTTCCCCACTGGAGCTCGCTTTCATCCCTTTCATAATATTCTTCGTTCCGACTGCTTCTCCCTGGCTTACCCTTTCCCCATAGGCCTGACTTACCCCTTTCCTGATTTCATTACTCGCTTTTTCATGGTTACCGGTCTAAGCTATATCCAAGCCATGACGATGCTATGGAGAATCCTTTACATGCTTAATAAAATTATCACCAATCATAACATTGAACTGCAAGTATTTTATTTGGCATTCATTTACAATCTTAGAACTCATGGCTCCAGTCGCTTTGTCCTCCAAGTGATGTCTAGCCAAGTTTCCCTGATTTTAAACACAAGAAAAGACGGGCAATGGTATAGGAGGTTCTTTTTCATCTAAAGGGATTCTATTCGCGGAGGTGATGAACTTCCTTATCGATAGGTTAATAAGGGTAAGAAACATTTAGGATATTAAATAGTAATAAAGTAGAAAAATTGACACTTATCTTTTTTTTTGTTTTTGTTTTTGTGATTGCCATCGAAATTTGCAGATCTTGCGACTCCAACTTCCGGTGCCTTGAAGAGGATTCCCGAAGAAGAACGCTCTTTTCAAATCGAGGTATTTCTTTCTTCAGACTCCGAGCACTCAGTTATTGTGATTTTCTCATTTTCCTTGTATTTTAGAATTTCGTCTACTTCAGAATCTTGATTTATGTTACCAAAGGCCAAGAGATGAGACTAGATGATCTCGAAAGCATAATCCTAAATAAAGAATCCGACATCATTGAAATCTCCAAGCCACTTCCTCTAGCTTCCCGAACCAGGGCGTCTTCTTCTCGCAAGAGAAAGGTCATCGAAGCAACTGAACCTAATATTGAGTCACTCAATTTCAAGAACACCGTGTCGCTTCTTCTACAGGTAACAATCCTGCGACATTATAAATAAAAGCGACATTCGTTATACTAATCATACTTTTTGACATAGGGTCTCCAACATTTAACCAAAATCCACCATGCTGCTCTTCAGGAGATTGAGGGACAGAGGGAGAAGATAGCCTGGATGTCCCGCCTTGCTGATGCCAGAATTGCTGATATGAAGAAGCAGTCCCGGGAGCTCGATCGGGTGAAGGAGGGCCACGAATGGCTCAAAGCTTCGGTTGCCATTGATATGGTGAGTTTTAATAAGAATCTCCAAATGCAACCAACTTTTTCTATCTATCTACCGGGTGAAAATCAACCTAATGAGCAAGCCCTTAATCCTGTGTTCAAAACAATTATTGTTTATGTCGTTTAAAACAATAGATAATCAAGGTGGAGGGATCCTGAGTTTCAGGACCACGCCTTTGATTACCAGTTTAGGAAAAATTTTAGATATTACCGATGGAGGGATCCTGAGTTTCGGAACTAAGTCAGGAATATCCTTTTGCTTAATATAATGATAATCTTTTGCCTTACTTATGTCTATTTCTTTTTATGACAAAAAGACATTGATGAAAAAGCTCTCTTAGATTTTAATTGGACCAAAACATAATTTTGGAAATAATTTTTCACAACATATTTGGGAAAGTAAATAAGTAATCAAACCTGGTAGGATAAGGTTTAAATTCATAGGCATTAGGAGTCTCCCAGATTCCAATCAATTGTCATACTTTTTATCTTGCGTTGAACTTCGAAATCCTTCAAGATATGTTAAGATAATAACTGAGATGTTTAGGTGATCCTGAGGATCCCGGGGAAAATCTAGAAAATAGAAAATAGATTTGATCATAAATATCCTGGGGAAAATCCCAAAAATAATTTTGAACTTGGGTTAACACATAAGTGTTAAATACTTTGAACAAGCCAATCATGAGTGACATGAAAATTCCAAAACCTTATGTAAATACTTGGGACAAGCCAATCGTGAGTGATATGAAAATGCCAAAACCTTTTTTCATTAGATTTTTAATTTATTTTCTAAACGAACTTGGCTTTAGGCGAAGTTACCATTTAGGCGAACTTGGCTTTAGGCGAAGTTACCATTTAGGCGAACTTCGCTTTAGGCGAAGTTACCATTTAGGCGAACTTGGCTTTAGGCGAAGTTGCCATTTAGGCGAACTTGGCTTTAGGAGAAGTTGTCATCAGGCGAACTTAGCTTCAGGCGAAGTTGCCAGTTAGGCGAACTTAGCTTTACAGCGAAGTTGCCATCAGGCGAACTTAGCTTGCAGGCGAAGTTCATCAGGCGAACTTGGCTTGCAGGCGAAGTTCATCGCTTTGAAGGCGAAGTTGCCCAGATGAAGGCGAAGTTGCCCAGATAGCCGCAGTTTCGGTTTCTGTCCAACATTTCGAGCGATTTTAACACCCTTGTTACGGTTCAACATCACCCACTACGCTTCCCGACCATTTTCGGTCGTTTATACACTAAAAGCTCGGATCTTTAAACTTCAAAGATCAAGAATCATACCTTTTTGAGCTTGTTTGGGTCTTGTTTATTTGCTTAATCACAACTAGTCTCTCTCTCTCACACTCTCGGATCTCGCCTCTCTCTTCCGGCCGCCGGCGGTTGAGGTGTGGTGTGTGTGTGTTTTGGAAGTGTTAGAGAGTATGGTAAAAATGAAGATATTTTGGGATTTTGGGGGTATTTATATCCCTGAAATCCCATTCTCATTTAACCCATCTCAATTAATCCAAGTCCAAGACCCGCTCCTTACCCGATATTAATTAATTACGCGAAATCACTAAACATAACTTCCTTTATTCATCATTAAAATTTTAGGATGTTACACCTTTGAAGTGATTTATACCTAAAACTTAGAGGGGTGGCCAAACCCCTAGGAATGCATTCATTTCTTAGTCGGGATCCCGATTCTGCAAAACACTTGAACCTTTGTGAGGATGGGTGTTAGACGCCCCTCCGATGCTTAAGTTAGTAATGGGTTTCAAGAATAATAATAAGAATTTAAATAATTGAAATAGTAAAGTTGGAACACATACCATACCATGTTAGAAATAAAATTCTAACTTACACGAAGTAGAGTTTAAAGTGAACAACATTCCAGGAT
This sequence comes from Bidens hawaiensis, assembly GCF_021521415.1. NCBI lineage: Eukaryota > Viridiplantae > Streptophyta > Magnoliopsida > Asterales > Asteraceae > Bidens > Bidens hawaiensis. The sequence goes on along the minus strand of NW_027493375.1, from coordinate 75,901 downwards.
CTTGGAAGGATCCTGCCATCCACAGCAGATAGTTGATATGCCATTTTTCCTGCTTCAGCCTCGAACCTGTATGGTTCTTCTCACTTGGGTGCTAATTTATTCTTGGGATCTGTTGTATGCTCTGTTTCCTGCTTCAGCCTCGAACCTGTACGGTCCTTCCCACTTGGGTGCTAATTTATCTTTGGGATTCGTTGTATTTTGAAATGCCTTCCTTAGCACTAGATCTCCCACTTGAAATCTTCTGACCCTGGCATACTTGTTGTATGACTTGGTGATCCTTTGTTGGTATGCCGCCAAACGAATTCTTGCAGAATCTCTGAGTTCATCCACCACGTCAAGATCATTGTCGAGATCCTAGTTGTTGGTTTCCAGATTATGAAGGCATGAACTTGCAGTAGGGATTACTATTTCAGTCAAAATCTTTCCTAGGCCCAAGAACTAGAGAGAAAGGAGTTTGCCCTGTTGCATTCTTTGATGTAGTTAGATCTGCCCATAACACAAATGGTAGCTCTTCAACACAATTTCCTTTCTTTGTCCCCAGCTTCTTCTTCTTCAAGTTGTTGACGAGGATCTTGTTTGAAGATTCCACTTGTCCATTGGACTGAGGGTGTATTGGCGTGGAAGTGATCATTTTTATTCCCCATGCAACACAAAAGTCGGTAGTTCTACGCTAATTAATTGTGACCCATTTTCGCAGAAAGCGTTAGGATATTCCTCTTGAAAAAGGATATCACCTCTTGCTCTCTAACTTGGGAAAATGCTTCTACTTAGATCCATTTATAAAAGTAATATATAATTGCTAAAATGAAAAATTTTCCTCCTGGAGCTGTTGGTAATTTTCCCACGATATCAAGCCACGGGGATCCAATCAGATGGATGGGTTCAGGCGGTTGATGAAGAATGCTTCTATATCTTTGACAAGCATCACACTTTTGAGTTTTTACCATTGCATCCTTCCTCATAGTTGGTCGATAGTACCTAGTCTTAAGGAGTTTGAAGAACAATGATTGACCCCCCAGTGTGATTCCCACAGTCGCCTTCATGGATATCTTTTAGAACCTCTTGTATTTCGGGTTCCTCTAGGCATCTGAATATGGATCTGCAAGAGATTTATTATAGAGAATATCATTTAAGATAATGAACCTGGACACCTTCATAAGAAAATCTTCAGGATTCTCATCCTTAGGGATCTTGTTGCGTTGCAAGTATATCTTGATAGGTTGAATCCAGGATTCCCGATTAGTTTGGGGATCCTGATAAGCAATATCTTCAGAATCTGTTACTTCATTGACTTGTGGATCCCATTTAGTAGCTTCTTTCATTGTTTCCTCTTTATTAAGTAAAGGCACCTTTTTAGCAGTGTTAGGGCTCGAATCTGATGTTATGGATATATTATCCTGACATATGATCTGGATTAGTTATCCTTAGAATGTGTTCCAGATCTTGTCAGGATCAAGTATCGTCAGTATTTATTATTGATTACTAATGATTGTTCTCTTTATGATATTAATATTAAAGCAGGTAAAACAGCTGATGACTAAGTCCAACCTATTATTTTGCCATCAAAGTCATTAAAGAACGTGGTCAAATCATGTAACAGCTATGTGGAAGAAATGGCTTGATTAGAGGCGAGAAAGTAGGAGTGCTAGTTATTGATATTTTATCTATTTATAGAGGCTCTGGCAGTAGAATAGAGACACAAAATACTCACCTGTAACACACGCACTTAGCTTTCTCTTTTGTAATCACTGCCTTAGCTCTCGCCTTGTACTTCATAACTTTGTTTACTAATAAAATCGGTGATAGACAATTGTCATCACCCGGGGTTTTTATGCCGGAGATCTCTTACTGATCAATGGATTTTTCTCGTAACAAAATCATTGTGTTCATTTCCATTTTTATTCATATAATCACCATTGTCATTCAAGCACTCTACCTCACAAAACTAATTTGGTTACATTATCCTTAAATCTGATTTTTGACCAAAACAAGCTAGATTCAAGATATGTATGATCGCAATTTTTATTTCCTTCGGGATCCTAAGGCATATCCAAGATTTTCCAAGGCATCCACCTCAGCATTTTCTTCCCTAAGTACCTGTTCAATGATAAAATAATCAAATTTCTCTGCCAGATTTTTAACTATTTGAAGATATTCTATTAGTTTTTCACTTCTAACAACATAGGAGCCATTGAAGTGGTTAGCAAGCAATAAGGAATCCAAAAATAAATGAATATTCTTAATTTCTAAATCCCTAGACAACTGAAGGCCGGTAATTAAAGCTTCATACTCGATTTCATTATTGGTGGCTAGGAATCACATCTGGTTTCCTGGGGTATTTTGCCCCCCTGTGGTGATTTCAGGATGATTTCTAATCCTGTCCCCCCTGACATTTGAGACCCCATCAGTAAACAATATTGACTTACCCTTATACTGGTCTAGTTGTTGAACTTCGCAGTCAGCTTCCTGCTGGATATCACTATTGAAATCAACCACAAAGTCGGCTAATGCTTGGGATTTAATTGTTTTCCTAGGTTCATAAACTAAATCATAAGCACTCAATTTAACTGACCACTTATCCATCCTACCAGACATTTTAGGTTTTCTCAAAACATTTTTGATAGGATAAGTAGTTTTAATAAATATAGTATGTGTATCAAAATAATGTCTCAACTTGGTAGATGCCATAACTAAAGCTAAAATTAACTTTTCTAAATGAGAGTACCTTGTTTCAGCATCAAGTAGACTTTTACTTACAGAGTAGATAGGATGTTGTTGCCCTTCGTAATCCTTAACTAGTACATCACTTAAAATGTATCGGGATATCGCCAGATAGAGGAAAAATGGCTCACCATCTTCAGTCTTCATTAGTAAAGGTGCTGATGAAAGATATACTTTCAAGTCTTCAAGCGCCTTATCATGTTTCTGCCCCCATTCAAAAGTTTTGTTCATTTTCACGATATCGTAGAAATCGTTACTCCTTTCTGAGGATCTTGAAATAAATCTTTTTAAGGCTGTGATTCTGCTAGTTAACCTTTGGACATCCCATTGGCTAGTGCCTTCAGGTTCACGATGTCTTTAATATGCTTTCGACTTACATCTATTCCCCTTTTGGTGACCATGTATCCCAAAAATATGCCTGCTTCCACTCCAAAGTGGCACTTGGAATGGTTCACATTCATGTTATACTTGTCAAGAATGTCAATGGCTTCTTGAAGATCCCAGAAATGATCCCAGTTGCTATTTGAACATCATGTTGACCAATCTTTGATAGGTGGCACCTGCATTTTTCAAACCAAAAAGCATTGCAATGTAACATAATATACATGTTGGAGTTATGAATATCGTGTCTTCTTGGTCTGAGGGTTCCATTTGGATTTGCTGGAATTCCGAAGAGGCATCCATAAATGTCAGCATCTCATGCCAGTAGTTGAATTCATCATAGAGTCTATATGTGGCAATGGGAAAGGATCTTTGGGGAAAGTTTTGTTGAGGTCCGTTTAGTCAACACAAACTTCCACTTGACATTCTTCTTCTATACCACCACCACGATGGCCAACCATATTGGAAACTTGACTTCTCGGATCATTCCTGCCTTCTACAGCCTATCAACTTCCTCTTGTATAATGATATTTCTTTCCAGGGAGAACTTCCTTCTTTTTTTGTTGAATTGGCCTGAAACTTTTATCCAATCCCAATTTATGAGTAATAATATTTTCAGAAATACATGTCATGTCCTCGTGTTTCCATGCAAAGGTGGAGATTCTGCTTTTGAGGAACTTGATCAACTGATCTTCAATTTTTTTTTCAGAAATACCAGTTCCTATCAACACTTTAATTGTACTTCTTTGACCTTTGTTCAGCTGCTTCCAAGACATCAAGTGTTGTGTTCTTTAATTGTTATGCTTAAGTTGGTTTAGCCATTGGTTTCATCGATGAGGCATAACAGTCTTTAGCCTCCTGCTGGTCACCTCGAATCTTGACAATCCCTCAAGGTGTCGGCATTTTGATGCATTGATGATAGCTTGAGGGTACAACCTTCATATCATGGATCCAGGGTCTGCCTAAGATAACACTGAAAGAGGTTAACACATTAATAACTCAAACTTTTGGATAGAGTTTACTCCCTCAATGTAGACGGGAAGCTTGATCTCTCCTACTATACTCTTGGTTTCCCCGTTGAATCCCACCAAGACTAAAGATTTTGATATAATCTCGGATTCCGGAATATTCATCCTCTTTAAGGTATTCAACTGGATGATATTCATCGCATTTCCATTGTCCACCAAGATCACGCATACAAAAAAAATTAAAAATATAAAGGGTTATTACCAAACCGTCATGATGGGGATCCTGAATATTGTTCATGTCCTCATCATCGAATGTAACTCCATATTTTTTGGGCAAGGTCATCATCTTAGTTGGCCCCTCAGGCTTTTCTGCTTTGGCTACTTTGGCATTCCTTTTAGTTGTTGAGTAGGGCATGCCACACACACACACACAGACACACACACACACACACACACACACATATATATATATATATATATAATCCTCTAAAGATAACATTTATGATCAGGGCGCCCGGTGGTGGAGATTCTGCCCTTTTGGGATCCTTCTCAGGATCCCAGTTTTGATTCTTATTTCCCAGCAACTCTTTTAAGTGACCTTTACTGAGTAGGTAGCTGATCTCCCTCCTTAAAGAAATGCAGTCTTCCGTCATGTGACCAAAATCTTCATGAAAAGCGCACCATTTGGACTTGTCTTTCCAGACACCATTCTTCTCGTTCTTTCGTGGCCATCTTGCCTTTTCACCTAGATCCAACATAGCACACGTTAATTCAGGAGTATCAACTGAAAAAGTAATAATCATGTAAGTTAGGATAATATTCATCATACTCATTATCGTCTACCATATTGACCCTATCATTCTGATGTGTGTATAATGATGCTCTCACAACTAAGCTTTAAATTTATTAAACAAGACTCCTAAAGAAACCACACAAAATCGGCAAGTGTACCGATCACTAATAGTATAGACCTAAGGAAGTCCGAGTATCGAACACAAGGACACTTGAAAACGTTAATGATACTTAACCCTAACCAAGACTCACCTAAGAATATTTAAATGATTTTTAACATAATTAACTACTTAACCTAACTTATTTTGACTAAATTAATTAACTTAACTTAACTAAACACTTGAAACTTAGAAACTTAACTGCAATCGGAGAAAAAGTCTACCTAGGTAAGAATCATATTGAAGGTATAATAAGGTAATGGATTGAAGACTCTCACGACACCGGTACTAAAGGATGACACAACTAAGGTTCGCTCAAGAAGGTCAGATCACCTCTCGGTCTCACTAACAAACTCTAACTTATCTTAGTTGATTTTAAGAACAAACCGGGAAACAAATTGTTAAAGTGCTCTCATGTCGACTCTCCTCTCGGTCTCACCGACACACTACCCTAATGGAGACGAATACTACGCAACCAAGGATAGAGGAACAATTCAGCTTAACTTAAACTAGATCAACTAATCGCTCAAAAACCCAAACCCGACAAGAACAAAACCCGCTCTCGCGCGATCTTAATTCTAACAAGTAAAAGTAATGAGACGAGTTTACTTCTTATCACCTCTCGGTCTCTAAGAAGGTGTTTCACAACTGATTTTATCTAATTAATTTACCCACTTATCCCTACGGTTGATCACCCTGCAAACAATCTCTAGACACAAAGTAAAGAGTTCAAACAAGCTAAAATCAATCAAAACCTATTCAATTAATCAAAGCAAGAGGTATATGAGTATAACTAATAAATTCACAGCCACTAAACACAACCTAATTCAATGTTAAACCAAACTTTTCATTAACAATTCAAGCCATGATGATCAACAATCCATAAAACACATTAAAACCTAACAATATTCATCTAACCTAGGTAGAACTAACACGTTTAGCCAATCATAATCAATGAACAATAGATGAAATAGATATAAATGATAAACATGTTCATATAAATCTGATTACAAAAGGTTTGAATGCTTAAAAACCAAAAACGAACTCACAAACGTTAAAATAGTCAAAACCGACAACCGAAGGATAAAAGATGTAACCGTAAGCTTGTCCTCCTTGGTTTCTCCTCTAGAGCACGTGTGGGATGGCTGGAAACTTGAATAAAATCGTTCATAGGGTTTTAGGGTTTATATATATGTTTAAACACCTCCTTCCTAATATAAAATAGGTTAAAACAAACCCACTAGGCCCACTAGAAGACAAAATAGACGTGGTAGCTGATTCTTGAACATTCTTGGCAGCCTTGGGACATGTTGGACTCTACCACATGCTTCTTGAATGGTATGACCTGGTCGCGTAGCTCGAACATGACATTTTCTGACGTTTTTCGACTTTTAGCTCGTTTATCTTCGTTTTTGCGTACCGGCTTCATCCGAGCTCCGTTTTAGCTGATTCTTTTTCCATTTGACTCGTTTTCTCGCTCTCTTAAACATGGAACCTATCACATACACAAACATGTAATTTCATGCAAGAAAAATTTATATTCGTTAACGTTTTACGCACAAAACAACCCAAAAACGGGATAAAAACGCTATGTGTTTTACAACACATCACATTCCTGGAATACAGTTTGGATAGATACGATTCAGATGACAGGGAATCTGATTTCTTTTTCGGGTGATTGTAGTTGTTGGAGCCATCCGGACTTTACTGAATCATCCTATCTTCTTTTTGCCTAATGAACCTTAGAGCCCTATTTCTTGCTTCGTCCAGATTTCTGTAAGGTTTCATGACGAGATCTTCATAGAAAAAAGGTATCCTTCTTGAGACCCATCCTGAAAGCTTGCTCAAACGTTACAACGTTAATATTGGGGGATCTCTAGAGCTTCCTTGCTTAATTTGTTGACATAATTCCTAAGGGATTCATCATTACCTTGTGTTACTCCATAGAAGTCACGAGTTATCCTTTCAAAACTTCTATTACAAGAAAATTGGTGATTAAACAGGTTAACTAAATGAGCAAAAGATTTAATAGAGAAATGAGGGACACTTAGGAGCCATTTTGATGTAGGGTTGAGCCAAAGCCTTCGCACAAGTAGGCTTCCTTGAGATTTTGAGGTATGGGGTTGATCTCCATCTTCTCACGATATTGGGCTACATGAGCTTCAGGATCTGTTGTTCCATCATACAACTTCATGCTTGGAGTCTGGAATCGCTTTGGAATCTCGACATCACATATGGGAGGTGCGAATCTCGAGATCCTTTGGCTGTTGGGGGCTACTTCCGGAATTGGCTGGACTATCCATGGTACGCTAGATATTAACTTCTTCAGAATCTGCAACGCCTTCTGAACCGTTGAACTAATACCGGAATCCTACACAACATAAGGGTTAGTCATAGAAATAACATCATTATTAGTATTACGAGCATCGGCAATCCTAGCTGGGGATCCCGGAATAATACCAAATTCTGGAGTAGGAGTGGTCATCTTGGCCAAGAGGGGATCACTAGTTCTGGTTGCTGATTGCATGGGAAGGAAATCGCCCCCTTGGGATCCTGATGCTTCAAAGTTCATGTTCTTAGACAACAATGGAGTGAAGGATTCCTCCACTGGTTTCTTCCCTTGTGCCCGGATATCCTGGAGCTCTCTCAAGACAGAGTTGTTGGTTCGCTTCTGAGTTTCCATATGCTCCTTCATCTGTACTAAAACACCAAAAATATTGTCATTAGACATAGGGACATGTCTTGTGTTGGGAGACCTAGATCTTTGTAGTGGCACGCCGATAGAAGCCCTTGTTGTGGGAGGAATAATCATTCTTGTCCTCCGGCTCCTAGTATGCTAACGCCAACGCTGGTCGTCTTCCATTGGACAGAAGGTGGAGGAGGAAGTGGTTGAGCGGCTCCGGAAACTGCGAACGACATGGATGAAGATATAACTTTTGATTGAGAGGCTGTTTTTGAGTATAGGTATGCAAGGTAACGGTTTAGAATGAAAGTGAATATGGATTTGAGAAAGAAAACACCACTTGTCTCATGGTGACACCAAACAGTTTTGGTAAAAAATCACCGAAGCAATAATTGAACAATTTCGTTAAGTGAGGTATAGTGTTTTTCAACAATGAGGTGAGTAATATAGTAGAAAATTACGGAAAAAGTAAATATGAACACAGCAATGTAGCGAGGAAAAGTCTATGATCCTTGTAATGATCTTCGAAAAAAACCTCGGGAGGGGAAAACAATCCCTACCTTAATTTATTAATAAGGTAAAATTGGTTACAAGTCATAAACTGAATGAGAACGAAGGATATAATACAAGTGTCAGTGTTGTGAGTGCAAAAAGATGTGTCTCTAATCGTTCTCAACAACCCCATTATATAGAAATGAAAAATAAGTATATCTCCTACAATTTCGGGAACCCTAGCCGCCATGACCATTTGAAGACGTGCTCTCCAATCCCACGTGTGTTTCAACTTGGTTATCCGATCTTTCACGTAGAATAAGTCAGCTAGCCGTTGTAGACTGTTATATCTTTAAGTAGCCTGCAAGTATAACAAATAAAACAAATATAGTCGGTTAATTCAGGATCCTGCAGCTAGCTGAGAATCCAAGCTATCAAGATAACCGTCAAGATCACGCTAGGGATAAAATGACCCCTAACAACAATCATGATAACTAAGGAATTTAAAATAGAAAAATCTTTTACTTCTTTAAAGCATTTGACAATCAATTTGAGTTTTTAAAACCATGAGACACGTGAACTACCTAATGAATTGGCATTGAGAACAACTGATCGCCAAATCGCTTAGTGATTGATGCAACCTTGTACTACCAATTATGACAAGCGTTTAACAGACTTATATTGGACCAAAGTGGTTGCCAGTTGGTTTGGCAATCACCCGTGTCAAATTCATAAGAATTTGCCCCCTCTTCTAATGATGTGGTTGATGGAGTACCTGCTTCTAAAGAAATAAAATAAGATATAACTAGGGGTTAGAACCCGCGCGTTGCACTGGGTCGGCGACAAAGAAAAAAAGCTACTTTCCCGGACATTGCAAAAAGAATGAAAACGATTTTAAATGTTAACCTCACTACTTCCACCAAAGAAGCACACCACGAACATATGAGAATTGTATTAACCCGTATGTTGCGGATGCATCGGCTTGTCTTTAAATCTATAAGCATGTAACCCAAATTCAAAGTTTGATTCAATCTGCGAAAAGTATGTGACCCGCGTTGTGGCCTGAATGTTCACTTTGGCGTGAATCTAATACTCTGTCCTAACATACACTTTGTCACTTTGACCTGAATCTAATAATCTGTCATAACACACAATGATAATTACACAACTATCAATTTTCAAGTTATCACTGTTTTAACTACATGAATGTGTTTATTGGTAGTTACATACTGGATAGTGTTTTTTTCTAGGTTGGTGCATTCCATTAGCTCCTGTTAGTGTACCAACACAATGAAGAGAAAACAATGATAAATTCGGATAAAATTTATCAAAGATTAAGCATATGGTCATTGACCTATAAAAAAAACTCTCTGACCGTTCTGCAATACTGTAAAAACAATTGTTTGGCCATTATGCAATCTGCAATAAAATATTTTATCCTCAAGGTTAGTTGGTCAATATCATCCATGAATATATACAATGCCAAATGGGCTAAAATACATCAAACCCAATAAACTACTATTGCAAACCAATGGGGAAAACTGATGACTATTTGAAATTAATGTCGGACCGGTGCGGGACACGGTTTCCCAACGATTCACGGGGCAACGTGTTAGAGTGCGGAATCCTCTAACACGGCGATTCGGTGGTGATCAACAACGCGCGGTAACGATTCCTAAGACGGTTTGACACCTAGGGACGGAGGAAAGGACCGACACGTGAAGAACGGGCAGAGAGTATTTCAGCAGAGTGGTGGTTCGTGACTGTGTGTAGAATGTGTGCTATTGTGAAATTTCCTAAGTTTCGTTTATATATCGAAAACTGGTTCGATCGAATGAGTCTCTCATTCGATCGAACGAGACCTGGTTCGATCGAATCAGTCACTGATTCGATCGAATCAGTTTCTTTTGACATTTTCAGTCCGTTAACTTAGTTTCACGATCGTTATCTTCATATCGAACCATCCTGATAGAACTGGGGACATACACATGACATTTCATGTCCTAACAAACTCCCCCTTGGAGCCAGTTCTATTTACTTACAATCAATCGAGTTCTCTTGCTCGATCGTAACTCCCCCTTGGAGTTATCTCACTCTCTCTTTTCTCAAAGCTAATGGTGCGCATGTTGCATCCACGAACTCCTTTCATCATGAAGTTCTCTCAGGATCAAATGGTCCAGTCAGTCAGACTTACCATAGGTTCCGCATATCCTGAGAAGCTGTCAATTGAAACTTTAGATAAACATTTAAGCACAATCTATCACAATGTTCCAAAACAAATTACATTCAACTCAAAAACAATTACAACCAGAAGATTAAACCTTTCATTACAACAAGAAACAAAATAAACATGACAATTAAGCTTCAGTCTCTTGTGCATACTTCTTCTGTTGCTCTTTCCAATTTGATCCTGCATGTATGTCATAGGCAAAGCAGATCCTAATGACATTTCTATACGTTAAAGCTTGCTCCATGTCTTCGGGGGCGTAGAGAATCTCTGTCTTGTACAGCGTGTAGACGTCCTCCCGTGACAAGTTTGTGAGCCACATAGGATCAAAGATACGAATTGTGCTCCAATTTCCATTGTCGTTGAGCACGATGACTGCTTCATGCAGTCTTCCGTCATAGTACCAATGCCTGAACGCTTTGTAGAAGTCCTGCTTCATCTTTCTTAGAGGAATCTTCTTCATCGTGAGTGGTGGCATGTACTTCAAAACAATCTTTGGCCTGTTGGTGATCGGATCGATCTCCCTTTTACTTGTATATCTCTTTGGCCTTTGTGGAGTGATCATCTTCCATTTTGAGCTGTATTCCATTCGCAATACACTCTGATAATACGTTGCAAATGGAGATGAACTTGCATAAAGCATATCAAGATAGTTAAGACGGTTTAGATCAAAAGTAGGAAGAGTCTTCAAGTCAGTGATACGTTGAAAGTACTCAACCCCTTTTTCTCTCTTGACAGCAATGCAATTAAGATCCTTCAGACACGCCCAAGCAATTATTTCACCTGAAGTTCTACGACCCTTCATCTTATAGGACATTGTGTGAGGAATGGTCGGCTTTGCTTGTCGTCTGGACCTTATCTTCTCAAGAATAGCGTTGAAAGCTTTCTTGCACTCTTCAGTTTTCTCAACGAAATCGGCTTGATCTGCATCAGAAGGCTGTTTCATTGTGTTTGACCTTTCGTCAGCCTTCTTCTGTATTTCCTCCTCTGTTACATTTTGAAAGAAGCTTGCCGAGTTAGGAAGATCTTCAGTTTGAGACGTGTAGTACTCTGGATATTCTTCCTGCGTCAAGTCTTCCATTTCGACTTCATCGAATTGAGAGGGATCAGCGGCCGTGGATGATGTTGAGTCAGGTGTAGCAGCCGAAGAAGATGTTTGTTCTGTTGAAGGCAAAGCCAGATACTTGCCTGTTTCTTCATTGTATAGCTCAAACATATGTTCCAGTTCTTCTTCTGTGAAATTGTGAGAAATTTCACCTTCTTCCAAGTCTCCACTTGCGAAGAATTGCTGCTCATCTGGATTGTCCAGTAAAAACGTGAAATATTCCGCTGCTGTTTTTGATTGCAGCGGTTGGACATTAAACGGATCAGCATCACCTGTTTGATTACACAAACACAAAGTAACAACAAATTTAAGTAAACATATGTAATATCATAAACATTAAATACAATATCATTACATATGAAACTAGGTTTACAAACAAATCATTAATTGAAAAGATTTAACATTTAAGTCCTTACTACATTCACTCAAAATACTCTTAACTACCTTCACCTCCATCATCAGAAGAGTCCAGTTCGTCTGTGTCCACATCGACATTGGTTGGACCTTCCAGACGAAGAACATCACCCTTCAGCTCAGTCACTCTTGCTTCAAGGCGTAGATTTGACTCTCTCAGCTCGGTGATCAAAGAACCTTGTTCATTAATCGAAGATCCCTGTTCAGCGACAGTAGCATTTAACTGACTATTTTCAAGCCTGAGCATTTCGTTCTCAGCTTGAAGTTTAGCAATCTGCTCATCTCTGAGCCGATTCTGTTCTTCTTGCTCTGCCTTGAACAGTAACATCTTCATCATCGCCTTGTGCAAATCAGCAAGTTCGGATGCAACCTTTTGAGGTATGGCCATTTCAGGTTGAGCTTGAGGAATAGGTTGTTGAGCTGACTGCGGTGTTGGTGGCTGTGCTGGTTGAGCAGGAGGAGCAGCAGAAGTCCCGACGGATGGTAACATTGAGGGACGCGGTTGATCGGGAAATAAGCTTCGATACTTCCGAGTAACCTTCTTCTTTTGCCTCTTTGCAGGCCTTTCTTCTCCTACATCTATGTCGGCCGGATTTTCCACGGCTCTGACTTCCTCACCAGTTTCCAACTCTTCTTCATTTAGAAACGAATCAGCCTCCTTTTCAGCTTCGGTCCTTGTATCTTCAGGGACCGCCACCTCCTCAGTGTCAGAGTCGTCGCTTGATTCCTGCAAAGGTAAGTTTTCGACGTCTGAGTCACTGGTATCATTTCTCCATTTCCTTTTAGGAGGGGCCCTGTAAGACGGATTCACCAAATGCCCGAAGCATCTTTTGATTGGTGGCCTGGTTGGACGTTCCTTGTAAGATTTGAGACGGTTGAGAGTCTCATTTTTCATGTGGTCCAGTTTCACCACATCACCTTCGTTTTCTTTCAGTAACCCTGGTGCTTGAGTATCGACGATCATTTGCACGAACCGTGGGAACTGTAGAAACTTCTCACTTTTCCCTTGCTTCAACGTGATGTTCTCGACCATATGACCGAAAGTCATCTGAGAGAAGTTGTATGGTCGGTTCATCACCAAAGCAGCTACAGTGAACTGCATGCTTTCCCTCAGCTTGTCAAAGCTGGTTCGTTGAGGGCCCAAGCAGTGCATCACAACGTGTGCCAAATATTTGAACTCGGGGCACAAGTTGGCCTTATGAAGCAGACCGGCATTGAGGTCGCCGTCATACTTCATACGTGCGAAACATCCTCTAGTTGCAGCAGGATGTAGGGAGATCGGGTCTGATTCATCATCTTCAAATCCGCAGACTTCTCTAATGACCTGGGCAGATATAACGATGGCTTGCCCTCTAACGGTGGAGCGAATAACCGACGGCACGACTGTTTTGTCGTGCGTGGCATTCCTCCAAAACTCTTGTTGGATAGACATGATAGGCTCAATAATCCTAGAGATGGGTCCAGAGATCCTCGACCTCTTCAGAAACTTTATCACCGTTGCAAAGTCTTTCCCGTGGCTCGACTTTTCGTCTAGAAAAGCCACGATGTTGTGCTTGATGGACGTTTTGTACGGGACAACCACTTCTGCAACTTCAGCCATTTAAATCTGTAACCATAAACGTGTTAGAACAAACAGATATCGAAACGACTGAATGCGTTTAAACTTTTCAAATTTTCTGGACTGGTTCGATCGAACGAGTAACACATTCGATCGGATGAGCTATTCATTCGATCGAATGAGATCTGGTTCGATTACAGACAATCGAATGAGATAGAATTTCCCATTGACTTCTGATTCGATCGAACTAGTGATCGAATAAGTCACATTCGATCGAACAAGAGACTCGTTCGATCGAATCAACTGATTCGACTCATTCAAGCAAAATCCAGAAATGAAGAACACCCGAACCCGGAAAACTTAAACGATCAAGAACTCGATCAAAACACGGTTAAAAACATGTAAAACTTACATTTTCGTGATCTACGTGAAAAATCGAATAATATGATCGGATCAAAAAGAGGGTTTGAGGAAAATCAATTTGAGAGCAAAAATCCGTAAAATATTTCGAATAAAACTGATCGATCGAATGAGTTTGAATATTTATACTATTTTTGGACTTATTCGATCGAACGGACTTGTTCGTTTGGACCATTCGATCGAATGAGATTCTATTCGATCGAATGAGTCTCTTCGCAACTGTTTACATTCCTCAACCACTGATTCGATCGAATCTGTTCATTCGATCGAGTTATTCGTTCGAATAGCAACCTATTCGATCGAATGAGGGAAACCATTTGAAAAATAAATTTTTAAATTTCTTATTTCCCGTCCATCGATCGTGATGCCTTTGAACCTGCACGAAAACATAAACTTTTGACACTTGGTTAGTTTTCGTAGACATTTTCCAATCCTGAGAGCTTCGTTCCTACAGAACATATAGATCATAATACATTAGTAACAAATGGAAAAATATCAGGCTCAAACATCTTTGGGTTTTCTTGTCACTTCATTCTTTCTTTCATGCACAGCCTGTTGCACAGATGAACATTTAGCAACCTGCATGAAGTTTTCTTTCATTCCTACAGCTTAGTAGGAACAGACAGGGATCAGACTACCTGTCACGATGATTTCTCATCGATTCTCAAACAAACAGAAATAGATAAAATGAGAAAGAAAAAAAAAAAAATAAATAAATAAATAGAAATAAAATCTTTTTTTTGGTTTTTATCAAAATATTTACAGGGAGGGACAGGGATCAGACTACCTGTCACGAGAAATAAATAAAATGAAAAATAAATAGAAATAAAATCTTTTTGGTTTTTATCAAACTATTTACAGAGAGGGACAGGGATCAGACTACCTGTCACGAGAAATAAATAAAATGAAAAATAAATAGAAATAAAATCTTTTTGGTTTTTATCAAAATATTTACAGAGAGGGGGACAGGGATCAGACAACCTGTCACGATGATTTCTCATCGTCATTTAAGCAGAATAAAATTAAAGAAAAATTAATTCAGAATAAAATTTTTTTTTTTTTTTTTTTTTTTTTTTTTTTTTTTTTTTTTTATAATATTCAAACTGAAATAAACAACTGTACAAAAATTTAAAACACATTATTTTTTGGTTGAGAAGGATCTATAATAAGAAATCATACAGACGTATATGGCCATCTACTGAAACTTTTTGAGATTTTTCAATACCTTTTTTTTTTTTTTTTTTTTTTTTTTTTTTAACAAGACATAATAAATATTCTTTTTGTGAGAAAGATCCGAACAGGAATCATACTAATTACGTGACTGTCACACAGATCCGTGTTTAGCTGTATTATGACATAAAGAAACAGGTTGTGAGCATGTAAATAACTTAAAATGGTTTTCATCGTTTCTGTGATACGAGTTAGGTTCAATTATGTCTCAAAATTTAAGTGGGTATCAACTCAGAGATTATGATGCCTCCTATCTATTCTCAAAGCGTATTTGGCTTTCCCCAAGTCACCCCGAATTGACCTTGACCCATAGTGTCTGATTAAAGTTGTAAGTGTCTTCATCTGCTTCCCGTTTTCTTTCTTTCTTACTCCATGATTGAGAAGTCTTGACATTGTTAACTCTAGAATGTTTCAATCACTCATAATGTAATTTTTTTTTTTTTTTTTTTTTTTTTTTTTTTTTTTTTTAACATAGACTTCAGAGTAGTAAACAATTGCAAGTCCCGAATCTGGATCACTGCAGTTTCTTCACACACTATCTTTACGGGAATCAGAACACTTATGGGCTCGTGTATGACTGGGTAATCGCTTTTCTGCCTATCATTCGGAAAGATATATATGAAGACATACAAAACTCTTAAGGAGTTTCCACGTAAAATCGAGTAGATTTAGTTTGTATCACATCTACTTTTACGCACCATAAAAAGCTACCATGACACACAATGACCGTTCTAAAGCCTTTTAAGCCTAATAACTTCACTAGTTAAGCACACAGAATCAGTGTATCTATCATTTTCCAAGGTTGGATCAATTTCTCATTTTCTGAATATATATGAATGTCTTTTAAAACATATAACGTTTAAATTATTTCGCCCCGATCAAGTCAAAGTCTTCAGGTAAACGGCTATCCTGAAGATCCAATGGATCAACTGGACCGACCACATACGAGTATGTGTCCTTCTAACTAAGTATAACCGACTATTTTTCAGCGAAAGAATAAAGACCCATCAAAACCCGCCCCGATCACTTTCAGTCATCTGGTTAATGGCTATCCTCATAATCTACTAGTAGAAGTAAGGACCAACACACATCCGAAAATGTGTCCATCAAACTGAGGTAACCGACATAATTTTAAGCGATAGTGATGTATAAAAATTTAATATTTGAAAAATGAAAATAAGCTGTACAGACATAACAAATCTTTTTGATGTCTCAGTATGATAGCGTCTGTGTACTATCACCTTTCTTGAACAAGATCAACTTCTCAAAATTTTGAAATTTTTTAATGTTTTTGGGTTTTTGTATTTTATATTGTTTTTGGTTTTTCTTGAAACCTTTCTCCCCCTAGAATTTATAAAAAAACAAAATCTTTTTGGACTTTTTCAAATTTTTAAGAAAAGAAAAAATGAAAACAATTTAAATGATATCTTCAGGAACATCATCTGATATACGTTTAACGCCGTTGATCTCTAGTAAATATAAAAACCGTGGTTTATCAAATGCTTTAGTGAAGAGATCAGCGCGTTGTTCCTGAGTGGGGATTTTTATCACATCGATTAACTTCTTTTCGTAGCAATCACGAAGGAAGTGATATCGAATTTCGATGTGCTTCGTTTTGCTAAAATGGACCGGATTTTTGGTAATTGAAATTGCAGCAGAATTATCAATATATATGGGAGTAGTAGAACATTCAATACCGTAGTCACGCATTTGTTGCTGAATCCAAATAACTTGAGAACAGCAACTGGCAGCCGCAATATATTCCGCCTCAGCTGTTGAAGTGGAGACTGACGTCTGCTTTTTGCATTGCCACGTTACTAAACGACTTCCAAAGAACTGACATCCTGCTGTTGTTGATTTGTAATCGAGTTTACAACCACCATAGTCCGAATCACTGTACGCATGTAGATCAAAGTTATCATCATGAGGATACCAAAGACCCCAATCTGGAGTACCCTTCAGATAACGCAAAATTCTTTTGACTGCAATCAGATGGGAGACCTTCGGCTTTGACTGGTAACGTGCACAGAGACACGTAGCAAACATTATGTCTGGCCGAGAAGCAGTCAGGTACATTAGAGATCCGATGATCCCTCTATAGTGAGTTGGATTGATCAATTCACCCTTCTCGTCAGGATTAATCCCGTGATTAACCTCTAAAGGAGTTCCCTGTGAAGAAGAACTCAACATCTCAAACCGTTTCAAGATGTCATTGACGTATTTTGTCTGGTGAATGAAGATACCGGAATCTTTTTGATCAACTTGAAGTCCTAAGAAGAACTTCATCTCACCCATGGAGCTCATTTCAAATTTTTCTTTCATCACTTGTTCGAACTCCTTACAAAGTGTTTTATTCGTGGACCCGAAGATGATGTCGTCCACGTACACTTGTACCATAATTAGATCTCCTTCTTTTTCTTTTGAGAATAGTGTGCAGTCAATGGTTCCCCTTCTAAACCCGTTGTTCAGAAGGTGTTTGGATAGTTCTTTATACCAAGCTCTCGGGGCTTGGTGAAGACCGTACAAAGCCTTGTTGAGCAGATAGGCTTTGTCCTTGTGATATGGGTCTTCAAAACCTGGAGGTTGTGCCACATATACGGTCTCTTCGATGTGACCGTACAAAAAGGCACTCTTGACGTCCATTTGATATACTTTGAATTTCTTGAAAGATGCATACGCCAAGAACATCCGGATTGCCTCCAAACGAGCAACCGGAGCATATACCTCATTGTAGTCTAGGCCTTCGATTTGCCTAAACCCTTGGACCACCAGGCGGGCTTTGTTGCGAACAATCACTCCACGATCGTCACGTTTACATTTTAGTACCCACTTAGTGCCAATTTTCTTCTGTCCTTTGGGGAGATCCACCAGCTTCCACACACCAAGTCTTTTAAACTGCAATAATTCCTCTTGCATGGCTGAGACCCAGTTGGAATCTTTCAGCGCATCGGTGGTGCTGTGTGGTTCTTCTTGTGCTAAGAAGCATTCATGGGCATTAAGAGCAACTGATCCTGACTCCATCATTTCTGTGTAGAGACCAAAATTCAGCTGTCGCCGAGTTTTGACACCCTGTTGAAAGTCCCCTATAATGTTGTCTTGTGGATGATCACGTTCAGTCCTAACAACCGGATTGTCAGAAACGACAACATTTTGTTCCAAGTTAGTTAAGTTCGGCTCAGGAACTGGAGCGGATTGTGGTGCCTCTGAAGTAGACGTTAGAGGCTGATCTGCATTCGGCACTTCTTGATTTGACGATGAAGGTTGTGACGTAACCTGAGTTGGTGCCGATTGTACATCATCTGCTGGAGATTCATCTTCAGATTCAGATTCGGAAGATTCTTGAACTTGATCGCTAGACTCTGTGGAGGAAGATGATGACGGACCAGGATGAGTTGAAGATTGCAAAGATTCATCAGGAGGTGCATTTTGCGCCTCATACATCATTTGAATAGCAATCTCATACAGATTGAATGACTTGAACAGTTTGTCATAATCAAACAACCAGTCTTCTCCTGTCCCCTTGGCTGGTTCTGTGTAGCGTTGAACATCGACATGGTACCATTCTTCAACTAATTTTGTTGTTCTGTTGAAGACCCTTTTGAGAGGTATGCTGTAACCCAGAAAATAGCCGTTGATGATCTTCTCCTCGAACTTATTATCGACTTGCCTTTTAAGTAACGTGCAAAGAGCCCCGAATGGTTCCAGGTGCTCTAAGTTAGGCCTTCGTCGTTGAAGAAGCTCGAAACTTGTCTTGCCGTGGCGCTTGACGATGCCTACCCGATTTAATGTGAAACAGGCGTTGGCAATTGCCTCACTCCAAAACGTAACAGGTAACACTGAGTCGGCTAACATTGTTCTTGCTGTCTCGATTAACGTACGATTTTTCCTTTCAGCAACCCCGTTCATTTGTGGAACATATGGGGCACTGAACTCCTGAACGATCCCTTTTTCTTTGCAGAAATTTTCAACATTCGCATTTTTAAATTCTGTACCGTTATCTGACCGCATTCTTCGAACCTTCAGATTGTATTGAGCCTCAATAGTTGTAACCAGCAGTTGTATACACCCAAACGTTTCTGATTTTACTTTCAAGAAAAACACCCAAGAGAATCTAGAATATTCATCAGTAACCACTAGACAGTATGAGTGCCCAGAGATACTTTTGACGCTTATTGGGCCAAAAAGATCCATATGAAGGAGTTCCAACGGAATATCAATTGAGTGGAAACTCTTAGACTTGTGGGACCTTTTTATTTGCTTTCCGGCTTTGCACTTCACACATGAATCAGGGAGACGAAAACTTCTCAGATTAACTCCCTCAACTAGTCTGCGGTGCACAAGCTTGTTCATGTTCCTGACATTTATGTGTCCCATCCGTCTATGCCATAAGACAGTATCACGTTCGGATGCCTTGGACACGAAACATGTCGCCGTTGGAGACGTTGACCCTGCCTTAGCCATATCCAGAATGTAAAGATCACTCTGGCGTGCAGCTGACATTAAAACCTTGTCTTCAGGAAAGTTGAAATCCTTAGGCAAGATGTGGCAATCTCGGTCGTCAAACATAACTTTGAAACCTTTGTCGCAGATTTGACTTATCGACAACAGGTTGTTCTCCAACTCTTTGATGAAATTTACTTTCTCAAACGAAATTCGCCCATTAGACACCATTCCTTGGGCCGTGATATAACCTCCTTGATTTCCTGCAAAGGAAACTGCACCTCCTTTTATTTGTCTGACACTTGAAAGGAGATTCATGTTTCCAGTCATGTGCCTGGAAGCTCCTGAGTCTATGATCCACATGTTGAATCTTGGATCATATAGAGCAACCTGCACACAAAAACAAAAGGTTTAAATATCATTGGAAACCCAAGCCCTTAAGGTCTTGGGTTTTCCATCTTCATCACGAATGAACAATTCAATCCATTTACCCTCATTAACACTGTTTTCAGATTTGACGTTGTTATCAACAGTGTTAGTTTTCTTAGGTTTCCAAAAGTCAGTCTTCTTCTCAGCATGTTTGAGATAGCTGGTTGAAGACTGAGTTTCACTTGTCGAAGTGGAAACACTTGGATCTGAGGGGTTTGGGGATTGGTGTGGTGAGGTTGGCTGAGGTTTCCGAGGAGAAACCGACCTCGGTGTGTGAAACCGTTCTTGACCTTGAATGTCAATGGTCGGTCGCCTCCTAGGAGGTGACTTGACATACCTCGGATCCGGAGTCGATATGTACTGCTTAGGATCCGTGTACTTATAGCAAAATCTTGCTATATGCCCTACCTCTCCACACGAAAAACAGTAGTTTCTCCCCCTTTGACTTGGTGGAGAGAAATAACTCTGGTTTTGTCTGTTATCATAGTACCCCCTGGATTTGACATTTTGGGGTGAAGTTTGTCTAGGAGGGTGTTTTGGGAAATTATGTTTTTCATTAACGTTACCCTCCTTTACAAACTGGGTACTATGTTCCACATAGACTTTCTCAGATTTAGGATTAAACTTTTTCTTCTGAGAACTTCTTGTTGTTGTTGCCTTTGACTTAGATGGTGGTGGGCCCGATTTAGTTGTGGAACCTAAGTCTGTGGCATCAACATTTTGGTTGGACTCAGGAGCCGGGTCAATGACTTCTTTACCCTTAGACTTAGAAATTTGGTTTGTGTCCTCGGGTATATAATCATTTGATTCATCATCCGGCACAGCTCCTGGTGTGCTTGAAAATTGATTCAGGATCGGGGGTGGGACATTGTTATATCCCACGCCTCTTTCCTTTTTGCCTCGGAACTCGGGAATGATGTGTTCTAATAAATAAGATGAATTTGAGTAACTTTTTAATTTGAAATTCAATGATTCAAAATCAGCTTTCAAGTTTTCCAATTCTTTTTTCAAAACATTATTCTTATTTATGTGAAAATTGATAGAGTCTTGTTGATTCAGAACACATATTTCAAGTTCCTTGTTCTGACGCTTAAGGCTATCAATCTTTTCTTTAAAAACAGACTCTTTCTGCTTCCAAGCCTTATTCTGTGCAAGCGCGTCAGTCAGTTCCATTAAAGATCTTGAGGCTGCTTGTTTGTAAGCCTCGAGATCTTCAATTCTCTCTTTTAGAGATTGAATTTCTTGTTCATACAATTCACATTTTAAACATTTAACATTTTCTGGTTTGGGAGTTGATGGGTTAGAACTTACCTTGGCATTTGATGTCTCTGCCATGAATGCAAAGCAAAGATTCCCAGCTTTTTCCAGAAACGATGCAGAAGTTGCTTTAGACTCTACTTCGTTGACTTCTTCAACTTTAGCAGCCTCTGCGGGAATTGTCGAACATGGAGATGTTTGAGGAACATTTGACTCTTTTTCGTGATCCTCCTTAATCTCCAAAGATACCACTTCAACCTCAGGTTCTCCTTCATGGACTTCAGCAGCTGGTTCATCGACAGTATATTCTTCATTGGTCGAGGAAACAACAGACTCTGTTTCAGAGTTTTCATCTACTACTGTGACATCAGCCATGTTGATGCTCAAGTTCCATGTCTCGCCTTCATCCCCTTGAACTGCAAGAGCAGTTTCGTTGTTGATGTCGACGTTGTTTGCTGCGGTTTGATTTTGAGGGACCAGTTGTCTCTCAAGGTTGACAGTTGCAGCTGCTGCAGCAGGAGTGGATGATGATGAAGTGGTTCGGAAGGGATATTGGTGACCTTCCCTTCTTGGCTTCGAGCACTCCTTGGCAAAGTGACCAAGTTCGCCACAGTTGTAGCATTTTACTTTGCTTTTATCAAAGCCGAACTTGGATTTGTTGTTTATTGAGAGGGCCTGACCTGTTTTCTTCGTCCACTTTCTGGCCCTTCGGAACGCACTGCCAAGAGCCCACATAATGTCTATGCGTTCCATATCATCTTCGTCAAGCTGTTCATAGTCATCGCTGTCCAGATGACTATTTCCTAGCTTACCCGCCACCATTAAACTGTAGGACTCAATTATCGTGCCTAGAGTTGCCATGTGTTCTTTGGCAACCTCCACTGTTACTGTTCCCAAGCCTTCAGTATTCAACGTTGCTTTCTCCGTTGACTTGGGTCCGGAGTTATTACTTGAGTTTCCAGAAGTTGATAGTGGGACGGAAGATCTCGTTTCAGTCCCCTTTGATTGATTTGACGTTGAGGAGACAAAAGCAGTCTTCATCGGAGCATGATCAGTTGAATCTGACAAAGGAGGTTTTGACATGTAAAGTGATTTGTCAGAAGTTGATCTCGGTTTTCTGGAAGAGGCTCTTAGTTCAGCCTCTTCGTGTCTGATTTCTTTAATAAAATCAGACAGGAGAATCGTCTCCAGCTGATGACTTCTTCTCATTACTGTCAGGAAGGTGCTCCAGCTAGGTGGAAGTCCTTGTGCAAGACATCTAACTTTCTCAGTCCCTGTAGTTTTGACGTTATAGGACTTGAGTTCTGACATTAGATGGTAAAATCTCGACAGTAACGACTCAATATCTTCTCCCGACTCTGGACTAAACAGATCAAATTCACGCTTGAGCTCCCGTGCGTGAATTTCTCTAAGGGAATCAGATCCTTCACATCGGTCAACCAGTGCGTTCCAAAGAGTTGACGCTGTAGTAAACTGGTTAAACTGATGAAAAAGATCAGTGGAGAGTGCTTGTGATAGTAAGGAGAAGGCTTTCTTCTCAGCATCGAAGGCTATCTTTTGTTCTTCAGATAGCCTAAAGTAACTCAACGACTCACCATCATCATTCGTTGGATGCACCCAACTTGTCTGGACAGCTTCCCAAAGTCCAGGATTTACACCTGTTATATGAATTTGAAATCTTGTCTTCCAGGTTGTAAAGTCGTTTAATGTCATCAGCTTTGGTGGCTTGTTGTAGCTTCCCGATTCAGAATCGCTTTCGAGAATCGATTGGATCCTCTTGTTGGTACTCGAACTTGAAGCCATTTTTGATCCTTTGGTTAACTTTGAACTGTTGATCGAATGAGTCTGGTTCGATCGGACGAGTGCCTTATTCGATCGAATATGTTCTGATTCGATCGAATGTCTCTCTGGAAAACCGAACTGATCTTCTGAAAGTTATTCGATCGAATGTGTAACTGGTTCGATCGAATGGGTTAACAGATTCGATCGATTGAGTGTATGGTTTGATCGAACGGGTTCTGACAGTCGAATAAGACAGTGATCGAATGGACGGATCGAATGTGTGACTTATTCGATCAACTGGAGACTGGTTCGATCGAATGAACGAATCTGGTTCGATCGAATGAACTTGGAGTATTTCTAGGCGGGAAAAACTGATTCGGTCCAAGTTCAAACTGGTTCGATCGAATAGGAGGGCTATTCGATCGAATGAGTTCCAAAAATAGACTGGTTCGATCGGAAAATCTGGAAATTCCAAAATTAGGAGATTTTGACGGATTTTCGAATTTTGAACCACAAACACGAATCTTAGAAGATCAAGGAGCAAAGTAAGATCAAAATGAGACTTTTAACACAAAAACAGATGAACACCAACCAAAAAACGGATCAAACACACCAAAAACACGAAGAACACGAAGAACGCGAAGAACGTTCTTGACGAAACTCGAACTTTTAACACACTTTTCCAAGATCAAAACACCAAAATATGACAATTTTAACAGTTTTTGACAAGAACACGACGAACACCAAGATCAAAAACACCAAAAATTCGGAATTTTCCGGCAAAAATAACGATTTTCGCGAGAAAAACACGAATTTCACCACGAATCTAACGTGAATCAAGAACCAAAGGCTCTGATACCACTTTGTCGGACCGGTGCGGGACACGGTTTCCCAACGATTCACGGGGCAACGTGTTAGAGTGCGGAATCCTCTAACACGGCGATTCGGTGGTGATCAACAACGCGCGGTAACGATTCCTAAGACGGTTTGACACCTAGGGACGGAGGAAAGGACCGACACGTGAAGAACGGGCAGAGAGTATTTCAGCAGAGTGGTGGTTCGTGACTGTGTGTAGAATGTGTGCTATTGTGAAATTTCCTAAGTTTCGTTTATATATCGAAAACTGGTTCGATCGAATGAGTCTCTCATTCGATCGAACGAGACCTGGTTCGATCGAATCAGTCACTGATTCGATCGAATCAGTTTCTTTTGACATTTTCAGTCCGTTAACTTAGTTTCACGATCGTTATCTTCATATCGAACCATCCTGATAGAACTGGGGACATACACATGACATTTCATGTCCTAACAATTAACACATACAAACGAAAAAAATTTACAACAATATGTTTAAATTTTGTTTACTAATTGGTTTTAAGGTCTTTAATAAAATAAAATTGTTTTGCAATAACTAACCTAAAAGGGAAGACGATAAATCGGGCTAATTGTCATTTCAGCAACTTTTACCTCCTAAACCTTAAACGATAACAAAAAAATCAATAAATACTGTGCGACATATTTAATACTTCAGAGAAAGTATAAAATAAACAATATGTGATGACACAGTTTATGAAAAACTAATGATTAATTACCTCAGATGCCTCAAACCACACATCAGAATTTATGATATCTGCCAACATTTCAAATAAATATTAACATATAGAAAATTATTTAAACAATGAACAAATACTCAAAAGCAAAATTTACAAGTTGCAACAAAAGCTTTGGTTTGGGATCACTTTAAATCAAAGACTTCTCATATGACTTTTCAAACATCCCAAATTATGCAACGACTGTTACATAATTAAGGTTTAATTTTGCACCCCACTTACAGGTAAAACACCTAAACCAATTAACGGTTAAAACTAACCTGACTACACACAAGTACTAACTACTGCAATTTTGTCCTCCATTCAAGTGTAACTGCAACACGACTGGCTAACTTACCTAGAATAAGAAATGAACACGTGTGAAAAAGTGTAAACATAATCCTAAAATCCAATAATTAGATAACAGTTTTAAGAATTTGGTGTATAGTAACCTGCAGTGTCATATAACTGTCGCCTCTTTTTAATAAATTAATTCCCATTCATTTCGTGTGTTGTATACCAATTGTGTCCAAAACATCATAAGACCCCCGCATAATGTAACACACAGTAGTACAAAGCCCAATAAATAAATTGAAATCACAAAATATCCCGAGGCTCAGATATTACATCCCAAAAAAATAGCTACATTTATGGTTCCGAATCCGAATTCGTGAACGATAGGCGACCAAAAATCGTGACGCTACAACTAAAATGGGACCCGACACCAGTCACCATCAGACAACCATAACCTTGGGCTCCGAAATGTCACCCAACAACATTAGAAATCAAGGTCGCGGCGGTCAACCTACAGCAGAATTCGAGGTCAGCACCCGTAACACAAATGCACTCACCCAAACCTAAACAACCAACGCCGAAACCCGCGTTGTGCTGGGTATATGACAAAGAAAAACAAAACCTATACGTTTTGGTTGCAACATAATGTTATCCTTCCAAATAACGAACAATCATCATAGCCCAAACATAAGATTCAAATGAAAAACCTTGGGAGAAACAAAGTTGAGATTACGACATACATAGGGCATTGTAAAATCCTTTACGCAACAATTAAGATGAACAGTTACGTTAAGTGTACGATCACACCTTGAAATTAATCCAGCATCAGATCACGCAAACCATCTCAGATGAGCCTTGCGTAAACATCATCGTGTGAATAATTATACCAAATATCAAAGTAACTTAAAGAATAAACTGTAACCCAAAGTTGGGCAAGAAAGAGAACTGTCACAGCTCCCGAACCCATACCCCGGGAGGGGATCCGTGAGCGCGAGTGGTGGTATCGGTGTTTATTATTTAGCAGCGGAAAAATTCATTTGGACCGTAGTTAGGAAAATTATCAGAGTGTAAAACACCATGATTTTCATTTCATCTGGTTGGATAAAACTCATTTAAATCCTTACAAATGTTTTATAGGGACAAACCCTAGTTTACAAAAAACATGTTTCTTTATTCTGGTGATAAGCCACTTATTTAAGCTGGAAGGCCCATGGGCACCATTCCTTTATATTTATCATCTCACCTGAAACATGTTTTAAAAATTTTTTATCAGCGGAAAATACTGGTGAGTACATACATTTATAATGACACATATACAATTACAGCATTAAGATGTTTATACATCTGCCTGCTTACAAATTACATAAAGGTACTTATCACTCGATCGTATCTATGATTGTGGTCATATTACTTATTAGCTAACACTTGTACAATAAGTAACGTCTAATAGCCCAGTAGACAAGCCTTGTATACAAAACCCCACAATACCAATAGTAACCATCCCGTAAGTCTACAAAGACTTAATCACTGTAATGCATTTAAAATACTTAAAAAATAAATTTGAAAACATTTAGACCATCTGCCATGAGTTTTATAGGTTTTGAAATCATCATGACAGTGTCAGAAAAACAGTTGTCTCATGCAAATGTGAGTGGTACAAAAACTCGAATGTGTCACCTTGCAAGTTTACGGTTTATGAGCTACCTGGTATTAAGCACCTAGGTTAAATACCATGTAGTATAACTAAGTTAATATAAACCCATAATCATAACGATAATCACGAGATTAGAAACTTTACACGATGGCATAATGTCTTACCTTATTCAGGTAGAGCTTTTGGATTCAAGTATAAAAAGCTTCTTTCGATTGGATAGGATATCGTTACGACCACTCGAGTATTATACCAACATCCTTAAGAAAAATTGAGAGAGAAAGAAAATTATGAGTAGGGAATGAAGGCTGATTTTGCCCCCTTTTATAGCTGATTTTCTGACCCATCGAGTATCGAGATGGGTTTAATAAGCGGGCATCACGTACCGCGATGGGTTGATGATTCATCCCCATTTTTTACGCGTGTCAGGTGACGTGGCACCTCTGCGTAACTTCCACTTCGCGTATTGGTATCACGATGGACACGTAAGCTTCTGGAGAAGCTACACATCATCGCGTAACGCGATGAGGCTAACTAAACCTGTCGCGTACCGCGATGGGTGGATTTTAATTTACCACGAAAATACTAAGGCGGCCCTATAGTACAAAGTGCGCCATCAACGCGCCCATCGCACTTCTCCCGAGCCCGTGCGCGTACGCATCGGGTGCTTACGCACCCTCCGCTTGGACCACTTTAAAGTGACCTATCATATAAGAATATTATTATGGAAACTCATTTCCTTATAAAGAGCTTCCATTTCCTTTCAAGTTTTCATGTGGGATCAAATTCCCTTCCATATTTATACCCATGTGGGAAATTCCATATTTTTTCATCTTTCAATGTGGGATGAACCCATCTTTTCATTTATTCAAAGTGGGGTATTTCCATTTTCTTATTTTAAATTTTCCATCTATGTTTTGGAAAATTTGGAAATGCTACAAGAACCGTAAAACAGTTTAGCCGCGATGGAAGACCACTATCGGCTCCGGCATGGTCATTTGCAAACAGAACACAGCAACAACCTTCAACAACCGAAAAAGTTATTTGAAAACATTTAGATCATCTGCCATGAGTTTTATAGGATTTGAATTAATCATGACAGTTTCGGAAAAACAGTTGTCTCATGCAAATGTGAGTGGTACAAAAACTCGAATGTCTCACCTTGCAAGTTTACGGTTTATGTGCTTACTGGTATTAAGCACCTATTTTAAATACCATGTAGTATAACTAAGTTAATATAAACCCATAATCATAACGATAATCACGAGATAAGAAACTTTAAACGACGGCACAATGTCTTACCTTATTCAGGTAGAGATTTTGGATTCGTGTATAAAAAGCTTCTTTCGATCGGATAGGATATCGTTACAACCACTCGGGTATTATACCAACATCCTTATGAAAATTTGTGTAACATCCCGAAATTTCTAGATTAATATTTAATATAATATTTTCGTTAGGTGAATTAAATGAGTTAGTGGAATAATAATAATACTAAATAAAGAAAAGAATTATGGACTTGGGTAATTAAAATGGATCAAGATAGTGGGATGGGCTTAGAGTCCATGGGCCTTAGTAGTATAAATACCCACCCTAAAACCCTAAATCCTCATTTTCTTTCACCCAAATCTCTACACACTCAAAAAACACACACACCTACACCATAAACCTTCGGCCGAGAGAAAGAGAGGTGAGATCCGAGCAAGCACACGCGATTCAAGATAGACACAAGATCTAGAGCCCTTAAGCAAGCTAACCGAGACCGAAGAACGCATCGAGGTAAGCCGTTCGCCTTTAAAGTTTATGTTTTTAATAACGTTTAATCGTGAAACTTATAACAAGATTAGATCGGGTGTAAATAGAACGAAAAGCTGTAAACTTGATACCAAAACGAAACTAATGAAACCATAATCATGTACGGCTCGATTAAAAGAGGACCTTAAACTAGTATTGAACGTTTTAACTTAAAGGTCCAACCTTTACGCGTTTTCGGGCCGAACCTTGTTTAAAAACGGCCATGGGGATGTTCGCGAGACTGATTAACATCATCATTAAGGGTTACGGGTTGAACATGGGTGTTAATGAAGGTTAAATCAAAACCGCCGCCACCTGTTGATAACTTCACCTAAGGTTAACTTCACCTGTTGATAACTTCACCTAAGGTTAACTTCGCCTAAGGTTAACTTCGCTAAGGTTAACTTCACCTGTAGATAACTTCACCTAAGGTTAACTTCGCCTGAGGTTAACTTCACCTGAGGTTAACTTCACCTGAGTTTAACTTAGCACTAAGTTGAAATAATCTGATACGATAGGACGAGTATTGATACGTGTAACCTATATACAGTTAGCAGAGCACAGTTAAAGAGAGGAACCATGATAAACGGAGAAAGGAACCGCATTCAGGTGAGTTTCTAGCCCCATTTACTTGTTATGTTTTCGGGGCTGTGTGCATACTCGATGTGAAGTGTGAATACACTTACCTTAAGTGGTAAGTGTATGCTATAGATGTTATACGATGTAGCTATTTTATAATGCTTGTCGGTACGTGAACGATCTTCGGATATTGCACGTATCGCCAAGGATAGTAAATTCCAAGTGGTTGTTAGTGTGTATGAATGCTATGATGTGACTTGCTTATTACGTAAATAATGAACTGATATGAAGTGTGATATAGGCAGGTAGAGGTAGAGTGTGTTAGAAGTGGCAAGAGTCTAGTAAGGGTGTTAGTGGCATAACGTGAGTGCGTGATAGAGAAAGCCTATACGTGCCTTCGTTATTAAGTGGCATAACGTGAGTGCGTGATAGGGAAAGCCTATACGTGCCTTCGTTATTAAATGGCATAACGTGAGTGCGTGATAGGGAAAGCCTATACGTGCCCCTGTTATTATGTGGCATAACGTGAACACGTGAGAGGGCAAGCCTCTATGTGTTTCCGTAAACAAGTGGCTAAGTGGTTAGGGGCAGTTAAGTGGTTAAGTGGTAAGGTGGACAGGTTAGACAGTGTATTATGTGTCTTCGGATACGTACATATTGTATGAAGTGGTTGTATGGTAAGTTGCTTGATTAACTAGAACTCACTCAGCGTAGCTGACTTTTAGTATGCACGCAGGTGAGCGAACTAAAGAGCCGGCATGAGGATGGCACATGGCATGGATTGAACGGCTGGCATATGAAGATGGAAGAAACGATGTGTTAAATATATGTTATGGTTTTAAAGAAAAGATTAAATGTTTGTAATAAACGGTTAAAGTTTTATATTCCGCGAAAGTTTTAATTAACTCTGATTTGTAGAACTGTGTTTATGAGTAAATCCGACGCTAAAGTAGGGCTACCGGGAACGGGGCCTTACAAATTGGTATCAGAGCATAAGTTTGAGAGATTTAAGCATCCTACATGCTTAGACTCGAACAGAAAATGATATTTAAGTAAGAAAAGGAAGAAGATGCCAGTTCAAGATAGCCATGTGTCACTCAAGCAAGCTCAGTAAAGGTAAAAAGTATGGTAAATGATGTATGTTAATGTTAGCTTATTTGCTAAATGAAGAATGAGCGTGGGTTAGGGATAGGATTAATTGATTTTGATTGATTAACTGTTTAAGAGTTGAAACCAGCACAAGGGAAATCATAAAGGGAAGTATTTTGAACCTGAGGAGTAATGCAAATAGTTAATTACACTTGATCAACGTCATTAACTACTTACCTTACGAATCATGTGCTAAATAATTCCTGGAGTGATGACGTTTGTGTTTTTCCTTTTAGAATACGATGGCTGGATCTAGGGCAGTTACTGGAGCAGGAGGCCGCGCTGGGCATCGTGGCAGGTCTCGTCGTGACCAGCAACCTTCGGTCGAAGCAGCTTCCAACACTGGAGAGGAAGGAAGCGCAGCTGGAAGAAACCCGAGCAACAACGAAGAGGTTCAACTTAGCCCTGTAGTTCAAGCAGCCATTGTTCAGGCTGTAGTTGTTGCTGTGAAGAACCTGAATCCCGAAAGAGTTGCTGGAAGCCGTGAACGAACTGCTGAAGGGGCGGGTGGTGATGGTAGGAAGGATGGGGAAGGAGAAGGAGAGGCCTCGAGTGAGGTTAAGTCTGTGAAGGTCGATGACAGGAAAAGAGGCCGAGGTGGGTGCAACTATAAGTCCTTCAAAGGATGCGACCCGCCAAAGCTGACTGGTTTGGGAGATGCAATCGCTACTCTCCAATGGATAACCACAATGGACAAGAAAATCCGTATTAGCGAATGCCGTCCCGACCAAGCAGTGGGTTATGCCACCCAGTCATTTAAAGATGAGGCTATGTACTGGTGGGAAACTTTGGAACAAAGGAAGACCCGAGAGGAGATTAAGGCAATGAGGTGGGATGACCTGAAGGAGTTAGTGATGAAAAGGTTCTGCGCTGATGCTGAGGTTGAGAGGCCCGAGATGAAATTTCTGAATCTGAAGGCGGGTAAGATGAAACACCGTGAGTACACGACTGAATTCAACCGCGTGTCTAGGCTGGTGCCCGACATGGTGAATACTGAGGCGAAACGGATCAAGTGCTACGTAAGGGGGCTACCCCAGAAGGTCCGCACGTTAGTCAGGACTAGCAAACCTGCTACCTCTGACTCTGCAATTGACTTAGCACAAGTGTTTTATGATGATCTGGCGGCAGATGATGTGGAGGTAGAAGATGAGGAGGGAGGGAAAGGAACCAAATGGTATGCAGATGTCATGGAGCCTGCGGGGAGGAAGACACAGAAGATGGCAGACAAGGAAACATGCAAGGTGTGCGGGAAGATGCACTTGGGAGAGTGCAAGGCTGGTCCAAACCAGTGCTACCGATGCGGGAAGAAGGGACACGTCTCCCGTGAATGCACCGAGGACCATAAATGCTACAAGTGTGGTAAGTCAGGTCACATAGCTAGAGATTGCAAAGAAGCTGTAGCGATGGAGGGAAGAAGGGGAGACGCGTGAGAAGATGATTTACCGGTCGCTTAGAAGGTTGCAGAGGAATAAGTGGCTCGTCACAGTCGTTTTATGTTAGTATTATTAAGTGGTGTTTTATGTTGCAGTTGAACCTATGTTTGTTTAGCAAGCTTGAATGATTTCTTTCTTATGTTTGATTTTATGAATGAGTTGTGTTTTCTTGTAGTTTTGCATGAATGACCTATGAATTATCTTGAATGCATGTTGGTTTTGATAAATAGTAGTGTAGTGGTAAAGCGTCGCCTTAGTAGCTAGTATTATTATATAAAACAAGATTTCCTTGGAAGGCGGGACGAGACTTGTTACGTCGAGGGCCTCATGGATAAGCTGCCTTAATAGCTAAAACACATGAACACCACTCGATGACTGCAAGTCAGGAGTAAGAAGGATGACCTATAAAGCGGAGACCATTCAATAAAGTGTGTAAATATAAGAAGTGTCATTTTACAAGGAATAAGTTAGGTTTCGGGGACGAAACCTTTTTAAGGGGGGAAGACTTGTAACATCCCGAAATTTCTAGATTAATATTTAATATAATATTTTCGTTAGGTGAATTAAATGAGTTAGTGGAATAATAATAATACTAAATAAAGAAAAGAATTATGGACTTGGGTAATTAAAATGGATCAAGATAGTGGGATGGGCTTAGAGTCCATGGGCCTTAGTAGTATAAATACCCACCCTAAAACCCTAAATCCTCATTTTCTTTCACCCAAATCTCTACACACTCAAAAAACACACACACCTACACCATAAACCTTCGGCCGAGAGAAAGAGAGGTGAGATCCGAGCAAGCACACGCGATTCAAGATAGACACAAGATCTAGAGCCCTTAAGCAAGCTAACCGAGACCGAAGAACGCATCGAGGTAAGCCGTTCGCCTTTAAAGTTTATGTTTTTAATAACGTTTAATCGTGAAACTTATAACAAGATTAGATCGGGTGTAAATAGAACGAAAAGCTGTAAACTTGATACCAAAACGAAACTAATGAAACCATAATCATGTACGGCTCGATTAAAAGAGGACCTTAAACTAGTATTGAACGTTTTAACTTAAAGGTCCAACCTTTACGCGTTTTCGGGCCGAACCTTGTTTAAAAACGGCCATGGGGATGTTCGCGAGACTGATTAACATCATCATTAAGGGTTACGGGTTGAACATGGGTGTTAATGAAGGTTAAATCAAAACCGCCACCACCTGTTGATAACTTCACCTAAAGTTAACTTCACCTGTTGATAACTTCACCTAAGGTTAACTTCGCCTAAGGTTAACTTCGCTAAGGTTAACTTCACCTGTTGATAACTTCACCTAAGGTTAACTTCGCCTGAGGTTAACTTCACCTGAGGTTAACTTCACATGAGTTTAACTTAGCACTAAGTTGAAATAATCTGATACGATAGGACGAGTATTGATACGTGTAACCTATATACAGTTAGCAGAGCACAGTTAAAAAGAGGAACCATGATAAACGGAGAAAGGAACCGCATTCAGGTGAGTTTCTAGCCCCATTTACTTGTTATGTTTTCGGGGCTGTGTGCATACTCGATGTGAAGTGTGAATACACTTACCTTAAGTGGTAAGTGTATGCTATAGATGTTATACGAGGTAGCTATTTTATAATGCTTGTCGGTACGTGAACGATCTTCGGATATTGCACGTATCGCCAAGGATAGTAAATTCCAAGTGGTTGTTAGTGTGTATGAATGCTATGATGTGACTTGCTTATTACGTAAATAATGAACTGATATGAAGTGTGATATAGGCAGGTAGAGGTAGAGTGTGTTAGAAGTGGCAAGAGTCTAGTAAGGGTGTTAGTGGCATAACGTGAGTGCGTGATAGGGAAAGCCTATACGTGCCTTCATTATTAAGTGGCATAACGTGAGTGCGTGATAGGGAAAGCCTATACGTGCCCCTGTTATTATGTGGCATAACGTGAACACGTGAGAGGGCAAGCCTCTATGTGTTTCCGTAAACAAGTGGCTAAGTGGTTAGGGGCAGTTAAGTGGTTAAGTGGTAAGGTGGACAGGTTAGACAGTGGATTATGTGTCTTCGGATACATACATATTGTATGAAGTGGTTGTATGGTAAGTTGCTTGATTAACTAGAACTCACTCAGCG
The DNA here is from genome assembly GCF_021521415.1 of Bidens hawaiensis. NCBI lineage: Eukaryota > Viridiplantae > Streptophyta > Magnoliopsida > Asterales > Asteraceae > Bidens > Bidens hawaiensis. Next base: position 42,227 of record NW_027493375.1, on the reverse strand, counting down.
TAGCTGACTTTTAGTATGCACGCAGGTGAGCGAACTAAAGAGCCGGCATGAGGATGGCACATGGCATGGATTGAACGGCTGGCATCTGAAGATGGAAGAAACGATGTGTTAAATATATGTTATGGTTTTAAAGAAAAGATTAAATGTTTGTAATAAACGGTTAAAGTTTTATATTCCGCGAAAGTTTTAATTAACTCTGATTTGTAGAACTGTGTTTATGAGTAAATCCGACGCTAAAGTAGGGCTACCGGGAACGGGGCCTTTCAAGTTGGTATCAGAGCATAAGTTTGAGAGATATAAGCATCCTACATGCTTAGACTCGAACAGAAAATGATAATTAAATAAGAAAAGGAAGAAGATGCCAGTTCAAGATAGCCATGTGGATGTTCGCGAGACTGATTAACATCATCATTAAGGGTTACGGGTTGAACATGGGTGTTAATGAAGTTAAAATCAAAACCGCCGCCACCTGTTGATAACTTCACCTAAGGTTAACTTCACCTGTTGATAACTTCACCTAAGGTTAACTTCGCCTGAGGTTAACTTCGCTAAGGTTAACTTCTCCTGTTGATAACTTCACCTAAGGTTAACTTCGCCTGAGGTTAACTTCACCTGAGGTTAACTTCACCTGAGTTTAACTTAGCACTAAGTTGAAATAATCTGATACGATAGGACGAGTATTGATACGTGTAACCTATATACAGTTAGCAGAGCACAGTTAAAGAGAGGAACCATGATAAACGGAGAAATGAACCGCATTCAGGTGAGTTTCTAGCCCCATTTCCTTGTTATGTTTTCGGGGCTGTGTGCATACTCGATGTGAAGTGTGAATACACTTACCTTAAGTGGTAAGTGTATGCTATAGATGTTATACGAGGTAGCTATTTTATAATGCTTGTCGGTACGTGAACGATCTTCGGATATTGCACGTATCGCCAAGGATAGTAAATTCCAAGTGGTTGTTAGTGTGTATGAATGCTATGATGTGACTTGCTTATTACGTAAATAATGAACTGATATGAAGTGTGATATAGGCAGGTAGAGGTAGAGTGTGTTAGAAGTGGCAAGAGTCTAGTAAGGGTGTTAGTGGCATAACGTGAGTGCGTGATAGGGAAAGCTTATACGTTCCTTCGTTATTAAGTGGCATAACGTGAGTGCGTGATAGAGAAAGCCTATACGTGCCTTCGTTATTAAGTGGCATAACGTGAGTGCGTGATAGGGAAAGCCTATACGTGCCCCTTTTATTAAGTGGCATAACGTGAACACGTGAGAGGGCAAGCCTATATGTGTTTCCGTAAACAAGTGGCTAAGTGGTTAGGGGCAGTTAAGTGGTTAAGTGGTAAGGTGGACAGGTTAGACAGTGGATTATGTGTCTTCGGATACATACATATTGTATGAAGTGGTTGTATGGTAAGTTGCTTGATTAACTAGAACTCACTCAGCGTAGCTGACTTTTAGTATGCACGCAGGTGAGCGAACTAAAGAGCCGGCATGAGGATGGCACATGGCATGGATTGAACGGCTGGCATCTGAAGATGGAAGAAACGATGTGTTAAATATATGTTATGGTTTTAAAGAAAAGATTAAATGTTTGTAATAAACGGTTAAAGTTTTATATTCCGCGAAAGTTTTAATTAACTCTGATTTGTAGAACTGTGTTTATGAGTAAATCCGACGCTAAAGTAGGGCTACCGGGAATGGGGCCTTACAATTTGAGAGAGAAAGAAAATTATGAGCAGGGAATGAAGGCTTATTTTGCCCCCTTTTATAGCTGATTTTCTGACCCATCGCGTATCGCGATGGGTTCAATAAGCGGCCATCGCGTACCGCGATGGGTTGATGAGTCATCCCCATTTTCGATGCATGTCAGGTGACATGGCACCACTTCGTAAATTCCACGTCGCGTATCGCGTATCACGATGGACACGTAAGCTTATGGAGAAGCTACACATCATCGCGTAACGCGATGGTGGACTTTAATTTTCCACAAAAATACTAAGGCGGCCCTATAGTGCAAAGTGCGCCATCAAAGCGCCACTTTGCGCCCATCACACCTGGCCCGAGCCCGTGCGCGTCGCGTTGGGAGCTTACGCACCCTCCGCTAGGACCACTTGAGAGTGACTTATCATATAAGAATATTATTATGGAAACTCATTTCCTTATAAAGAGTTTCCATTTCCTTTCAAGTTTCCATGTGGGATCATATTCCCTTCCATATTTATACCCATGTGGGAAATTCCATATTTTTTCATCTTTCAATGTAGGATGAACCCATCTTTTCTTTTATTCAAAGTAGGGTATTTCCATTTTCTTATTTTATATTTTCCATCATATGTTTTGGAAATTTTGGAAATGTTACAAGAACCGTAAAACAGTTTAGCCGCGATGCAAGACCACTGTCGGCTCCGGCATGGTCATTTGCAAACAGAACACAACAACAATCTTCAACAACTGAATAAGTTATTTGAAAACATTTAGACCATCTGCCAAGAGTTTTATAGATTTTGAAATCATCATGACAGTGTCGGAAAAACAGTTGTCTCACGCAAATGTGAGTGGTACAAAAACTCGAATGTCTCACCTTGCCAAGTTTACGGTTTATGAGCTTCCTGGTATTAAGAACCTAGGTTAAATACCATGTAGTATAACTAAGTTAATATAAACCCATAATCGATCATAACGATAATCATGAGATTAGAAACTTTACACGATGGCACAATGTCTTACCTTATTCAGGTAGAGCTTTTGGATTCGTGTATAAAAAGCTTCTTACGATCAGATAGGATTTCGTTACGACCACTCGGGTATTATACCAACATCCTTAAGAAAATCTTAGAGAGAAAGAAAATTATGAGCAGGGAATGAAGGCTGATTTTGCCCCCTTTTATAGCTGATTTTCTGACCCATCGCGTATCGCGATGGGTTCAATAAGCGGGCATCGCGTATCGCGATGGGTTGATGAGTCATCCCCATTTTTGACCCGTGTCAGGTGACGTGGCACCTCTGCGTAACTTCCACGTCGCGTATCGGCGTATCGCGATGGAGACGTAAGCTTCTGGAGAAGCTACACATCATCTAGTAACGCGATGAGGCTAACTAAACCTGTCGCGTACCGTGATGGGTGGATTTTAATTTTCCACAAAAATACTAAGGCGGCCCTATAGTGAAAAATGCGCCATCAAAGCGCCACATTGCGCCCATGCCCGAGCCCGTGCGCGTCGCGTCGGGTGCTTACGCACCCTTCGCTAGGACCACTCGGGAGTGACCTATCATATAAGAATATTATTATGGAAACTCATTTCCTTATAAAGAGCTTCCATTTCCTTTCAAGTTTCCATGTGGGATCAATTTCCCTTCCATATTTATACCCATGTGGGAAATTCCATACTTTTTCATCATTCAATATGGGATGAACCTATCTTTTCATTTATTCAAAGTGGGGTATTTCCATTTTCTTATTTTATATTTTCCATCATGTGTTTTGGAAATTTAGGAAATGTTACAAGAACCAGTTTAGCCGCGATGCAAGACCTTTGTCGGCTCCGGCATGGTCATTTGCAAACAGAACACAACAACAACCTTCAACAACCGAAAAAGTTAAATCGATGAAGTTGATCTCACTATCATATCATCGAGTGAAACACACAAAAAAAGAAAGATAGATAGAAGGATGCGTCGCCAGTGCAAATCTGTTTCTCTCTAAAGAAAACCCACGGATACCGGTTGCAAGTATCAGATTTTATTTCGTCACCGGAAATCAGTTTTGGAGTGAGAGAACGATGGTGGTGTTCTCTCTCTTTACAGACGCGTATAAAGAAAGAAATAGGCCATATGACCTCACTTGAGGATGACTAAGGGCATACACAATAGGAAGGAGATGTTTGAAACACAAACCATCTCTATCTCTCTCCTACTCATCCACTACCCCACTCAAACCCTTCTTCTCTCTCCTCTTTTCTTACTTTTCCTTTACAAAAATTGTATTGAATTTCTCACACCCTTCCCTCTCTCTCTCTCTCTCTCTCTTCCACTTGGCCCCTCTCTCCTCCATGTAGACTCTCTCTCTCCTCCAAGTAGGACATAATATGGTTAAGCACTCTTCCATTGGAGATGCTATAATGTATGAGAGAAGACTGAGCGAGGAACACGTGTTTTTTTGCTGGCCCACAAAGAAAACCAAACGGAAAAAAGAAAGAGGAAGAGGAGGTATCGAATCTACGACCGGCACATCCACCCAGTGAATTGAACGAATCGCCTCACCTGGTTTACAATTGAAACATCATAAAGTACAACTTTCACTGCACCGAAAAGTTGTAAATTTATATATATATATATATATATATAGGGTGGGGTTAAAATAAAAAGTGGAGTGTGTCTAAGAAGTGTAAGAAGTAATCTGGTGCATTAGATATGTTGATCTGACGGTGGATATGGAAAGTGTGTTTATTGTGCGGTGTGTTTTATTTTAGCTGCGGTGTGTTTTATTAGATCTAATGGTGAAAACACACTTTCTACACTTTTTAGGAAATCTCTACTTTTTATTTTAACCTTGCTCTCTCTCTCTCTCTATATAAATCGTTGATTGCTGAATCTAATCCAATACTTGTCACAACGTTAGTAAACATTCATATATGATATGAGATTTTTTTTAAAATGGGCACCCAATGAGAATAAGTGACTCATAGTTCACATGGTATGCTAACAACAAATCATGACTGAATGAGTGACTGTGTACGCTCCTAGTTTAAAAAAAAACGAGTACTATCTCAGGCCCAACCTAATGATCACTTCTTGATCGCTTCCTTTTTCCATATCACGTATATTTGTTTATTTCACTCATATAACTAAATAAATGTTAAATAATGAGAATATACGATCACTCTATAGCATTATATTAGATTAAAGAACATATTTGTTCATTAATTTATGATATTTTTAAAAGTGTGTTGCTAATTAGTAAGATCATATCTAACAATTATACTTCTATTTTGAGTGTGTTTAAATGATCAATCAAGTTGTTAAAGCTTCTAAAATGCCTGTTGCATATGGATAGGCCGGTTTAGATAGAAGTACTGTTTGTTGGTTGATCAGAAACCAATTTAAACATGTCTAGTACTAAAGTCTTGATTTTTTGGTATGTTATGTCATATAAGAAAATCGCACTATATTTAACAAGATAAATATAAAAATATAAACTGAATGTGTTTGTTCGAGTAATGTAAAATGTTTATTAAAGCAATATGAGTTAATTGAATAATGAATACTAATGATGTTTACGTAGCTTCTATGAAACGCAATATGAAATCAAGAGAAAAGAATGCTTGTGCCATGTCTCTTTCAAGATTCTATCAACCACAAATTATTCATATGTCGTTCAACACTTCAACTTATCTTTTATTAGTTTATTATTTCTATATTTTTTGTTAAAACATAAGGTGGGTGATTATACTGTCTACATGTATGCTTATTTTTAAATTTTCAATATCGTAATGATATTTTGTTTCTAAATTTTCATTATAATTGTGACACGTAGTTGATCGATCTAAAGGGTTGATAAACTTGTATTTGAAGTCATGGAAGAAAAAATGTTTGCTAAAAATGCTCTAACTTAAAACATACAATTCTGACTCGTATAAAGTTATGTAACCCGTAAAAATATGAAGTCATGTAACTCGTAAAATGTGGATGAAAGTGAATAACGAGCTGTTGGGCTGTGACAAACCCCGTAGACAAATTGCCTGCGAGGCTCAAATTCCCTCATTTAGTGATTTTGATTATTTTTTGACCAGTTCTCCCTTTAATTTAGTGATTTTGATTATTTTTGTTTTCTTTGAACAAGTGTAAGAATCACAGGTCTCATCAACTCACGTGTTTATTTACTCATTTTTAATTACATGACTTGTTAATCCTTAACTATATTTATGTCTTCCTTCTTATAGTTGGTTTGTCTTGTACAAGGTGGAACGTGTCTATTCCTAGGAAAATCACATGTTCGCTTGGGCGGTGTTGTTGATCTAATCCCTATTGGAACCAACTTGTCCAAGAAGGGAGCGGATGTGCTTTCTGTTTTATGTCCGGTTTGTGATAAGGAGACCGAGTCTACATTCAACTTGTTCTCCCATTGCTACTTAGCTGCTAGAACATGGGGAGTTATTACGTCTTGGCATGATATGGTGTCCCGTTCATCTACAACTTGTTGGGGAATTTCTGCAAACGAGTATCTTTGGATATCTAAGAGTCGTGTAAACACTATCAGATCAAAATTATTTGTGGCTCTTAAATATTTTGACTGGATGAAACTCAGATTGATTTGAGCAAGACTTAAGTATGATATCTGTGAGAGTATGAAGAACCAGAGATTGTATCGTATGATCAAACAAAATATATTAGGGTTTGAGAAATGGATTATGTTTTGGTCAAAAATCAACTAAAGATAATGGAACCAAATTCGTTAGGTGAGGCTCAGTGCTTTTAATCTTGATAGTGAATATGAAAACGAAATATAGATGAACACAATGATTTGTTGCGAGGAATATACCTTGATCTTGGTCGGATCGCGGGCACAAAAACCCCGGGTGATGACAAATCGTCTATCACCACTTTATTAATCAAAACTCGGGTTACAATGGTTGGAGATAGTGACCGGTAATACAATATTTTCTAAGTGTGTGTGTACTGCTAGAGAGAGTTCTCAATGTTGCTAAAGTGTGCAAAGTAACAAGTGTGTTCACCTAGATGATCAATTATCTCATTATATACAAAAATAATGGTAGACAAGTTACACATTGGTGCAATGAGTGCATTTGACACATGGAAACAAGGTTTGTCCTCCTTAATCATCTTATTATCAATCATCTCTATCTCAGCTGCTTGCAAGAAGCAGATCACATCATCAAGCTTGAGTGCATCATATTTTGGTTTCTGCCTAATAAATTTGTTGGCAGTGTACCATTTTTGGATAAAGATGACAGCAGCTTTGTGTTCAAATCAGCATCAGTTAGCACATAATCAGTTGTTCTGATTTCATTCACAATCGTCAGGAACCTCTCAAGCACAGACTTCAGTCTCTCACCATACTTATACTTGAACCTGTCATAACTAAATTTCCTATTATTATGCCACTCTTCCACTAGCCGTTTCCATCTTTTTGACCACGTGCATTATGAGTCCAGTAGCGATTAAATAGGTAGAACAGGTCGTCCAGCCGTTATACCTATCAAATATTAACCTACACATAAGAAACAATCATTAGTAACAACAAATACTGAGGATCCTCGATCCTGGCTCAACTCCGTAACGTTTGTCAAGGATAATTGATCCAGAAATGTCTCAATGATAACCTATCCTCAACATATATTATCCGTGCCCTAACAATTGCCCCAAAAATGACGGTTGTTTATGGATATCAGCTGTCATTTTGAAATCTGAATTTCCTGCAAAAAATATATGATTAGACGTGTGTCAGAGGCAGTTATTATCAATAAACCCGATGGTTATCCGCCGCCTATATATGTGATCATATTAATCTTCTTATAACCACACATCCAAGCAGCCAAACAGGTATCATTCTTTCTTCCCTTTTCATGTTCTTTTCGCAATCATGTCTATTGTTTCTGTCTCTTCTTTTTCTTTCGGCCAATCGGACACCAATGAACTTCGATCACAAGGTTTATTGGCCAGTCCATCCTCTGAGATTTGTAAGTTCACTGACCCAGAAATCTACGACCTCCGACCACTTTTTCCGGCCAACACCATTTTCAGACCCTTCGATTCTATAGTTCGCAGCAATTGTGTGTCAAAGAACTGGGATTGCTTTCCAGCCCAACCATTCCTAATAGGCTTCCGATATCCCTTTCCTGATTTCACCCAAAGCTTCTTCACTTTGATCGGAATCAGTTATATTCAAGCTATGCCCATGTTATGGAGGGTCCTTCGTACGTTGAAAGGATAATCGACGAAGAAGGCTTTGAGTTTAGCTTGTCGGAGTTATCGTACCTGTACACCTTGGCTACTCACGGTTCCAGCCGCTTCGTCCTTAAATCGAAACCACGTCAAGCGATCCCCATTTCAAAGGTTACCCATAACGGTTCATTCTGGAGAAACCAATTCTTCTTCGTAAAAAGGGACTCAATCCCGGGTGGATCTGATTTACCAAAGAGATGGATACTGCATGGTAGGATCCAGGATCCTTAGGTAACACCAGCATGAGACCTTATTCTTCTAATAACACTTTATTTTTCTTGTATAGTTGACAACTTTAAACTGTTATCTGAACTTCTTGGAATCAAAGAGAAGGTCAAGAAATTCCCTGCGCTGGATCCTGAAATCAGGCCCTTTCAAGACAAGTTTGTAGAAGCTTTTCAAGAATCAAACTCGGAATCAAACATGTCAAGTAAGTATTTTTATAACCAATTTTAACATAGATTAAATTTAACTGAAAACTTATCTGTGAATCGTTGTTTGTAGGTGCCTAGAAGTCCGACAAATCCGCATCCAAGTTCTCACTCGAAGACATTGACTGCATGTTCATGAAGAAGAGACTCCGAATTCCACCCCAATGCATGAGCCACGCCCAGTCACGACCCGGGCCAAGTCAGGAGCCAAAAGGAAGAAAAGCTCAAAGCCTGATAGCCCTTTTGATGCTCACTGTGGTAAGGATCCTTGATCCTGATAACCTTTATCCCTGAATCAAGTATTTTTCTAATTTTGTCTCGTTTTTCTGTATAGGCCGTCAACTCTTCCCGAAGTCACCATGAGAAGATTGTTGGAGAATACGAGGAAACTCTCACTGGGATGAGGTCCATGGCCGCCTCGAAGGACAAGGCACTCGCTAAAATGACCAAGGAGAAGAAGCAGGCCGAGGATCATGCATCCACACTCGCGGTCCATATGAAGGACGAGATAACCCGAGCTACCAATGAGGCGAAGATCTAGGCAGCCAAATCAGTTCTCCAGGCCAGAATCAAGTTGGTGACTGAAGCCAATGATCCTGCATTTGACAAATCTATGTGGGACATAGCGTAGTGGAAGCAATCTTTGGTAGACTTGGGTGGTGGTGAGGATGAGGCAGGTGAAAGCACTGAGACTGCTGCTAGAGCTCAGGAGACCGAGGGGATGGACACGGGGAAGGATGCGGCTGCTGAAGAGGATGCAGCAAAGGCGGGCAATGAAGGATGATAAAGACAAGGCCAAAGCCTGTTTTCTTTATTTTTTTTGTTATGTTTTAAGGATATTTGATGATGGTCTATAACAAACAACGTTAATTAGGATAAAGGATCTTCGATCCTTAAGACAATTTTCGGGAGTAGCAAAGGTGGAGGGATCCTCTTTTTTGGGGATGACGCCATTGATGCCTCTGCTTTTATTTTCCTTCTCTTTTGAACAATTAGTAACACCTGCTTAACCGGGGTGGATGGTCCATATTTTGAATGGTGAAATCCGAGTTAAAGATTTTGGGTAAGTTTGGGTGACTTAATAATAATAATTTAAGCTTTTAACTATTTATGTGTTGTCCATTATTCTGAAATCATATTTGTTATAGTTTAAATCTATAAATAGTTCTAAGAAATGGTTTTTTGAGAAAAAGCTTTAAGGATAAAATATCCTTGAAAAATATAAACTAAGGATCCTGAATCCTTACATAAAAGAGTTTACAAAGATTTAAGGCAAGTAAATGTAAATTGATAAGTAGAAGTCATACCATAGGATCTAATTAGACCTAGGTTACCATAAGTGTTGATCCTTCTGCGATCCTTGTAAAAATAAATTAAGGATCTTGAATCCATAAGTGTTGATCCTTCTGTGATCCTCGTAATCGAACTTAGGATACCTGATATAAATAACTTATGATATTAACTGGGATTAAACCCAACAAACTGGAGACACGCCCAAATAAACTAGGGACAAGCTCAAATAACCTGGGGACAAGCCCAAATAAACTGGGGACAAGCCCAAATAACCTGGGGACAAGCCCAAATAACCTGGTGTTAAACTGGGGACTCGCCCAAACAGGGATTTAGCCCAAATATAAGTGACGTGAAAAATGCCAAAACCTTTTCTAACATGAAAATGTTAGAAACCTTAGTATTCAGATAACATGAAAATGTTATAAACCGGGGGTATGGTACGTCTACCATAAATCGAAGGATCCTCCATATAGCCTAAGACAACGAAATTGTCAGCCACTAAGCGTATACTGGTCCCGTTGCCTCGGACTATACGTTGAATAACGTGCGCTCCATGAGAGAGTGTAGAAACTCTAATTTTTAAGAAAGGTGAAAACCTTTAAACCTTGGAAGATATGACCATCGCGGGTCACACCTTAATCGTGGGCTGGGCCAAAGGAAACAACACTGTACCTTAAGCGTGAGGGAGAGTTGGCCAACCTCTTAGACATTAAACCTCTTATTGAAATCTGCATTGTTACTTAAAACTTAGAAAAAATAAATGTCGAGAATATATTATCCTTAAATTAATAATAAGAATCTGAAATGAATAAGTGATTAGATAAATATTACCAATTTTAGGATCCTTAACCCACTAAGGATACTTGATCCTCTAAGGATACTTGATCTTGATCAGAAAAAGCACTTCTTGAGATGGATAGCATTCCATGCTTTTGGTAACCTGTTGCATTCCATAGTCCCTTTCCAGCTTCTGACTCGATCAAGTAGGGACCTTCCCACTTAGGTGCTAGCTTTCCATCTGCAGGGTTAGTTGTATTTTGGAAGGCTTTTCTCAAGACTAGATCTCCTTCTTGGAATCTTCGATCCTTATATTTTTGTTGTATGCCCCAGCTACCCTTTGTTGATATGTTGCCACTCTGATCTTGGCTAGGTCTCTGAGCTCTTCAACAGTATCTAGATCTTGGAGGAGAATCTCATCATTGGCTTGAGAATCACGGATGCTTGTTCTAGCAGTAGGGAACACCATTTCTGTAGGGATTAAAGCCTCTGATCCAAACACCAATAACAAGGGTGTTTGACTTGTTGCATTCTTTGGTGTTGTTCTATCAGTCCAAAGAACATAAGGAAGTTCCTCAGCCCACTTGCCTTTCTTCATCCTAGTTTCTTCTTCAAGTTGTTGATGATAATCTTGTTTCTTGATTCTTCTTGACCATTGGCTTGAGGGTGAATTGGTGTAGAAGTAATCATCTTGATGCCCCAACTGTCAAAAAAGTTAGTGGTTCTTTTCCCGATAAACTGGGAACCATTGTCACAAATAATTTCTGAAGGAATACCAAATCTAGTAATAATGTTTCTTTTAATGAAGGATATCACCTCTTTTTCACGGACTTGTATAAAAGCTTCCGCTTCTATCCATTTCGAGAAGTAATCAGTCTTGGCAAGCATGAACACTTTTCCTCCTGGCGCTTTAGGTAGCTTACCCACAATATCCATGCCCCACTTCATGAAAGGCTATGATAAGGATATAGGATACATAGGTTCCTCCAGTTGGTGCAAAATGTTGTCATGTCTTTGACAAGCATCACATTTCTTTGAATATTCCATGGCATCTCTCTTCATGGTTGGCCAGAAGTATCATGTCCTTAGAATCCTAGAGAATAGGGCTCTACCTCCAGTGTGATTACCACAATCACCCTCGTGAAAGTCTTTGAGCACCCTTGGATTTCAGGCTCCTCGATACACCTCAAGTATGGACCTGCAGAAGATTTCCTATACAGAATATCATGTAATAAAATATATTGTGATACCTTTAGTTTGAAGGTTTTAGGATTTTCTATAGCGGGAATCTCTCCATCTTGAATAAACTTCTTGATCGGGAGGATCCAAGATCCTTGATTATTTGAGGATAATGGATCCCAAAGCACAATCTCTTTGTTATTTGTTATTTCCCCAACTTCTTGTACTCCTATTACTGGTGAGAGTATATGGATGATTAGAATCTTCGTGGCTTCCGGAACCTTCAAAGATGAAGCTAGATTTGCTAAGGCATTTTCCTTAGCATTTTCTTCCCTTGGTACCTGTATAATACTAAAAGAATCGAAGAACTTTGACAGTTCTTTCACAATATCTAGATATTTGATTAGTTTTTCTCCTTTAACAGCATATGAGCCATTAAAGTGGTTAGCTATTAATAATGAATCTATATACACCCAAAGATACCTGATCCTCATGTGTTTAGCTAGTTGCAAACCTGCGATTAAAGCTTCATATTCCGCTTCATTATTTGTGGCTTGAAACTCACAGGCTATAGACTGGGGTATTATGTCCCCCTGTGGCGATTTTAGTAGGATACCTAAACCTGTTCCTCTAAGGTTGGAGCCCCATCCGTGAATAAGATCCACGGATCCTTGGTTTCTTCTAACCGTTGGACCTCCAAGTCAGCTTCCCTTTGTAGATCACTACTGAAATCAGCCACAAAGTCAGCTAATGCTTGAGATTTGGTAGCTATCCTTGCCTCATATTGGATATCGTATGCACTCAGCTTTACAGCCCATTTAGCCATCCTACCTGACATATCTGGTTTTCTAAGAACATTCTTGATAGGATAGTTAGTTTTAACAATTATAGTATGAGTTTCAAAGTAATGCCTTAACTTAGTAGAAGCCATAATAAGTGCAAGAATTATTTTTTCTAAATGAGAATACCCGGCTTCAGCATCTAGAAGACTTTTACATACATAATAAACAAGATGTTGTTCACCTTCATGATCCTTTACAATGACATCACTTACAGCATTACCGGAGTCAGCTAAGTACAAGGATAAGGGTTCCCCATCTACTGGCTTCATTAATGTTGGCGCTGAGGATAAGTAATCCTTCAAGGCTTTGAGTTCAGCCTCATGTTTGTCCGTCTATTCGAACTTCTTATTCTTTCTAAGGATTCATAAAAATCCTTACACTTCTCCGAACGGGAGATGAACCTATTCAAGGCTGTAATTCTTCCAGTCAACCTTTGTACATACTTTGCATTCACGGGTGACTTCAGGTTGATGATGGCTTTATTTGTTTCGGGCTAGCCTCTATACCCCTCTTAGTGACCATATAACCAAGGAACTTTCCCGCCTTAACACCAAAATGGTATTTAGATGGATTGATTTTCATGTTATACTGATCAAGGATATTGAAGGATTCTTCCAAGTCTTTAAGATGATCTTTAGCCTTCTTGGATTTGACCACCTTGTCGTCTATACAGACTTCCATGGTCTTCCCTAGCTGGTCTTTAAACATCATGTTGACTAAGCGTTGATAAGTGGCACCTGCATTTCTTAGTCCAAAATGTGGGGCAATATAGCAATATATTCTAGTAGGAGTCATGAATGCTGTAACTTCCTGATCAGATGGTTCCATCTGAATTTGTTAAAATCCAGAGGAAGCATCCATAAAGGTAAGCATCTCATGTCCTGCTGTTGATCCACCATGGAGTCTATATATGGTAATGGGAAAGGAACCTTGGGACATGCCTTGTTTAAATCAGTGAAATCGGCACATACCCTCCACTTTCCATTCGTTTTTGAAACAACCACAACATTAGCCAACCATAGAGGATACTTAACCTCTCTGATCATACCGGCCTTAAGAAAATTTTCAACTTCAACCTCTCTGATACATTCCTCTCATGAGTGAATTTCCTTCGCTTCTGGTGAATGGGTTTAATAGAACTATCAAGGCCTAGTTTTGAGTAATTACCTCTTTTGAAATACCTGTCATGTCGGAGTGCTTGAAGGAAAATGTAGATTTTCGTTGCTTGAGGAAGGATATTATATCCTCTTCAATCTTAGTAGGGATACTAGATCCTTGGAAAACTTTTGCGTCTGGATCCTCGAGGTCCAAGGATACTTCTTTCAACTCTTGCTGTAGTTGTTATGCTATCGTTTGTTTAGCTGTTGGCTTCATGGATGAGGAGTAATAGTTTTTAGCTTCCACTTTGTCGCCGTCTATTCTCACTACCCTCCCCCCTAAGGAGTTGGTAGTTTGATACACTGGTGATAAGTAGATGCTACAGCCTTCATTCCATGTAGCCATGGCCTGCCATGAATATCATCGCAACAAGACAAATTATCAATAACACAAAACTTTTGGTAAGAGTTTACTCCCTCAATGTATATAGGAAGTTTGATGTCCCCTATTGTTTTCTTAGTCTTGCCACTGAAACCAACCACAGATGATCTGGGAACGATTTCTGAATCTGGGATATCATCTTTTTGAGCACATCATATTGATGATGTTGACCGAACTTCCTCCATCGACTAGGATCCTGCGCACATAAAGATTAGCAATAAATAGAGTTATAATCAAACTGTCGTGATGAAGATCCTTGATGCTTGTCTTATCCTCTTCATCAAAGAAGATTCTCTTATTAGTCGTTAAGGTAGTGGATATGACAGGTCGCTCCCCTTTCTCCAACTTTGTTTCCTTAGCATGCCTCTTGGCCGAGGAGAAGGAATAACCACATAAATCCGAGCCACCGGAGATGAAATTGATGACTTGTGCATCAGTTGGGGGCGGTGTTGATTTCTGTAGGACATCTTTAGGATCCTGGATCCTAGTATTTTTTCTTCCCAAGATCTCTTTGAAATGGCCCTTGCTTAGGAGGTATCCAATTTCCCTCCTTAAACCAATACAATCATCATTTAGATGGCCAAAATCTTCATGGAATGCACACCATTTGGATTTGTCTTTTAAGGATGTAGTTTTCTCATTTTTTCGAGGCCACCTTGCTTTATCTCCAAGATTCTTCATGCACAAATCAAACCATGAGTATCAACAGAGAAACAATACTCGGAAATACTTGGATAATCTTCACTATCATCGTCTCCTTCTTGGACTGCTCGGGCATTCTGATTATTGAATTTGGAATAAGGCTTCGAGTTGTTATTCATGAACGAGGATCCTTGTTTCTTGTCAGGAGATTCTTGTTTTGTTGGAGCTCCTAATCGTTCTTATATCTTCTTGTCATCCTCTAGCCTTATAAACCTGAGAGCCCTGTTTTTGAACTCATCTAACGTCCTGCATGGGGTCATCACAAGATCGTAATAAAATGGGGAGCCCCTTCGTAGCCCCATCTTGAATGATTCAAAAGCCGTAGTCATATCAAGATTAGGGATCTCTAGGGCCTCCCTGCCAAACCTTGTAATAAAATCCCTTAGGGATTCATCATAAGGTTGGACAACTCTATTCAAATCACTAGTTAACTTTTTAAATTTCCTACTACAAGAAAACTGGCTGTTGAACAAATTAACTAAATGCGAAAAAGAAGTAACAGAGTAAGGTTGAAGACTTAGCAGCCATTTAAGTGCAGATCCTGTCAGTGTGGATCAAAAGCCCTTGCATAGGCAAGTCTCTTTGAGTCTTTCAGGAATGGGGTAAAATGTCACATCCCGACAAAAGGCGGCGGAACATGCCGGGGTGCAACGGATTGCCCATGAACACAAGACACTATTAAAGTGACAATATTTAAACAACTCATTCATTTCATTAAATCATCCAAATAACACAAACTTGTTCATACAAATAACCGAATAGATAGTCGAACAAATAAGTTGTTCATTTATATCTAATAACCTAAACTGTCACAAGATAATAGTTCTTTAAGTCTCCAAATCAACCAAGTAATAAACCTGTAACATTGCATAAAATAAACTTTGTTAACACGAATGTTGGTGAGCAATTTTCATAGATTTGAACGATAAGTATATAATAGAGAAAATTCACAACTCGTATATGGAATAATTAATAATAGCAACAATTTAGATATGCAAATAGTAGATAGTTTGAGACACCTTTCTATATGGTAACAACCAAATATAATCGGATTAGTTACCCTATTACTAGCAATTAAGCTAAAGTGGTTAGGGGAGCGCATGATCATACTTAATAGTTTCATAGAGGCCAACCCGCCTAAAGCAATAAACATATAGCATGAAATCATGTAAAGCATATAACACCAAATCGAGCATTTATTTAAGTAACATATACTAAAAGGTTTGTGGTTTGAGACACAAGTATAAATCATTTGAGTTTGAATAAGTATGCAATGCCACCCCTAAAATGTAAGATGGAAAACGGGGGATGAAAAGTACTCACATTAACAAAGTAACTTGAAAGATTGATTCGTGAATACTCGGAGATCGGTTTAATGAGCAAGACCTAGATTAAACGGGTCTTAAGTTATTAGGTAGTCTTGAAAGGGTTTAAAGTAAAATATATGAAAAGTAAAGTAAATAAATGAAGTTTATGGTTTAAAATGTAAATATTGGAGAAATTAAAGATATGTTTATTGAAAAATAAGTTTACCCGAAACTGGGCTTTGGTATTCCATTCATAAATATTACTCAACCTATATCAAGTAATTATGTGGGTTATAATGCACTATTGCAAGACCTTTTGTTATATAAATACCAAGACGAGGTTTTAATCGAGTGTTCGGATTTGTAGATTCGAGTCTTGATAATTAACCAAACTCAAGTCAACTTTCCAAAGTGATAAATGTTATGAGATAACTCAATAAAACTCAAAAGACTTAACCAAGTATATAGTTCTAATGTGAAGAACCTTAACGTCCGTTAAGCGAGTATTTGGTTTTACCGGTCCAAACTTGTTATAAGATCAAGTGATTCCGACACACCAAGTATTTTGAGAAAATAATTTAAAATTAGTTTTACATACATTCTTGAAGAAAAGATGAGTTTCGGTGGCCCAAAACACACTTGTGTATCTTACGCGAGTGAACTCGGTTTAGTTCGATTTTGGTTCGGTCCATGACTCAGAATGATACCGAGGATGGTTGCCACATACCCAAATACCATAGAGCTATAAAAATGATTTTAGAAGTTATAATATTCAAATCTTACATAAACATGTTTATTTAGCTATTTAAAAACAAAACTAGTAAACAAGAGTTCGGTTTTCGTTCGGTTTTCAACTCGGGATAAAACCGAGGCTAGTGACCTTATAACCAATACCATGGAACTCATTTAACATGAATTAGAAATTAAACTCCTTATACAATAAACAAGACTAGTAAGCATTAAAAGAAATATAGTATAATCAAGGACTATAATGAGTCCTCCATGTAGTCTTGCCTTATAGCGTATCACCTCACCCGACCATGGCCGGAGAAGGGGAAAGCTGAAGGAAACAAGGGGTGCATATTATATATATTTTGTACCACAAGCTTCAAATATTAAGTAACCAAACAAAATTAAAGAAAGGTTGTTGCTTGATTTTTAAGAACCTTGAAGGTATGGAATGGTGTTCATTGTTTGGGAGAGAAAAGAAGTGAAATGAACAAGATGGAATAAAGAGGATAAGCTTGTTTATATAGGGTAATGGTCAAAGTTTATTTCCATGGTTTATATCAAGACTTGCATGTGTTTAAAAGGTTTAAACAAGTCAAATAATACAAACAAACAACCAAAATTCATCCAAAGTTGCTGCAGCATTCACTAGCCGCCGCACGACCGTCCTGGCATCCCTGGCCATGCGGCGCGGCGCGCTAAGGGGTCATGTTTGGTTGTTTGGCAGATTTAGTCCCTGCAGTTCGTTTCGAGGCGTTTTTAGCGTTTTGAAGTGTTTTAAAAGCCGTAAAAAGGTGTTTTCGAAATTGGACAAGTGTGAGATGATTATCTAACATAAAAGAACCCCTTATTTTATATTATCGAAAGATCCGGGTTACAAAACGGGTCGGTTTACAGTCCAATCGTACAAACAAGTTAACCTAAAATTGACGAGTGTCACAAACATATGCAAAGTGAAGGCTATCAAAGCTTGTAAGTGAGGCTTGATCTATATAGTTGAAGCCTTAATGAGTTAATGGATGTCAATAATAAATCCCTAATGGAATACAATAATGGTTGGTGTCAATGCTTTCGTTTGGCTAATCAAGCCCCTAAGGAAGTCAAATCCAAAAGAATCCCTTAATCGACACCAAAATGAAACACAAATAGGACATGTGCGGCGCTCATCATAAAAAGGGTGTTGATTCATGTTACGGTTTCCTTATTTATGGAAACAGACAAATTAGAGAACCCACAAACGTGTGTGCTACTTTCTTTACCAGAGCAACGGGAGGAGAGGTCATTTTGGAAGGAGGATGACTACATAAAAGGGTGGACATAAGATGTTGTCAAAGGGAAACAAGAAGTGTTTTCATGTGGTGTGTGTATTTAAATGTGGTATATAATTTGTTTGTATGTTCATACGGTGAAATAGGTTTTTTTTCTTCTTAGTATCTACTTATTATTCTAATAAAGTAAAATAACTGAGACATGTGTCAATCCGAGATTCACCCCTAGCTCTTAATTTCCCGCTCAATTTTTTTGGGCTTAATTACACTCGGAACCTTTATATTAGAATAACCCAATTATTCATTCTTTGCGTCAATTGGCATATGATCGCAGTCTCGCACTAGGGTTTCTCATTCTGCACTTCACTCTGCCGAAGGCTGTTAGGGTTGGGTTTTTCGAATCTACACTTTGAAGAACACTGATTTGGTTTAAATTATTCTTATTTATTGTAGAAAATGAACATTAACTATTAGGGGGAGGTTGTCTGATTTTATGTCTATTGGGATTACAATAATTAACCCAAATTTCTTTGATGATTATTAGCATTATAATTATGGATACTGGTACACTTATTGGTTCTTGCTAATTGTTGATGAATTTGTAGGATTACGTGTACTCTCTCATCTTCGTTTAAGAATACCACCTATATAAAGGAGGCAATCGTAAAGGCATTAGATATGAATGATTTATTAAGGAACTTTACAGGATGATGCGCAATATTAATAATTCTATTAATAATTCTTCAACTAATATCACTGATATACAATATTCTTAATATGCCATTTTTTACTAATTTTTATGGTAAATTAACATAAAGCTATCTTTTTTTCGGTTTTCATTACATATCCATGGGGAACTATTGAACATTGGGTACGTCCAATTTGGAAATATCCAGATGTGGCGAAAAGTTTTTAAAGCATTCGATGCGGGTCAGGATGAGGTCTATTGAAATCAACCAAGGTATTGCAACTCCAGACCAACAACAGACAATGGTTGAGTGAGTATATAGGGTTTCATAAAATTTTGGTTTGATTTTCTAAATAAACAGCATAATAGTCAAATGACATATGCATACACGCATTAATACCAATCTAGATGTTTTGTTAACTACACTGGCCATAAAATAATTTAGAAACTAAAAAGATTGAGTTTGAAAGGGTAAAATGGTCATTTTGAAATATGTAACACTGGGACTATTAAATTATATTTATGTTGACCAAAACTACAAAAAAGTTATAAAATTAGGACAATATTTGAAATTTGAACCTTTTTATGCTGATAGATAAACAAGAGTTTGGGCTTAAGCCGTTAAGCCAGTGAATTGTCAAGATAAGTAAAATTTACTTAATGGCTAATACATGTCTAAGGCTTATTTATTACAAGGATGTTTTGTAGTAATCTATCTGTTTGTTTTTTTAAAAAACAAGTGTCGTTTGTAATGTTACATGACTGCAGCATGTGTTTAGCAAGAGTTAGCTCTATAATAAATGAATAAATAAGAGTCGTAGCTTCGTGCAAAGAAGAAGATCCTTACACAATGATTGGGTCAGTGTAGTTGCTGGTTCAAGTCGGTAAGCGTTCTTATTTTGGTATATGTTATTTTTTATATAAAAGTTTAAATTTGACATTCAAACACTAGAATTTTGGGAGTTGCAGAAGATAATTATCAATTATGTTTGTTTATGATGTTATGTTTGTTTAAAATTACGACTTTATTTTTATTGCTATAATATGTTAGGGAGGTAAGGTTTTAAACATTCTCACATGTTCTGTGCCAGTCTTTTTTCCTGTTCTTTGAATATACAGTAGAGTATGGAAATCTGCTAGGGTATGTATACATGTTTTGGAGGGACATGCAAAGTGATGCGATTAAATCAGTTGGAATCTAGAAAGCAACATGTATGATATGTGTACTAATGTTATTAATTAAATAAAGATTTGTATAACACATGTATTCCGGGAAAGCCACATGTTAGATGGTTTTGTTTACGTTTAATGTAATACTCTTTTTCACATAGTATGCACCCATTGCTAACGTTTAAAACTAGTTTATTTATAAAGTGTTAAATATAATAGGTGATTGGCTATAGTTATAAACAAGTGTGAAAGTAGAGACAGACTTTACAAGTAGTTTGGACGATGTATGAAATTCGTCACCACAATTATTTACTAGTACCACTAAGATGATGAAGACTGGTACCACCACCACCACTTATACTACTAGTGTACTTGTCAAAAGTAATAATAGTACTAAACAATAATATATAAGTGACTAATTTGAGACCCGTGTATTACACGGATACTTGATGAAAATTTTAAAAGAGAAAATTATAATTTGCCTCCTGTGCTTTAGTGGCACACAACACGCAAAATCAAACTGTACTTGTAAAGTGCCCCCGTCCATAAAGCATAGGGAGACAAATCATAATTTTCTCATTTTAAAATTTAAACATTAAGAAATATATAATCAACAACGAATTTATCATATATTGTTAATAATACAATTACAACTTACATTAAAAGCACAGGAATTTCAAAAGAATCCGTACGCAAATATTTTACAAATAAGTTATTTCCTTGTACACTACATTTTTGACTGCATTTGTCAGATTACCTTGTTAATCAAGAATCATAATCTTTAGCACATGTCTGCTTGTAACTCTTAACAAGGCGGCGTATAGCTGTCCATGTGAGAACACATATTCTTTCAAGTAAATATATATATGTTGGTTATTTTTTATTGAATTGGATAATTTTATAATATTATACTAACAGAATTGTAATACAAAGTATAATACTAATTGAAGTGGAAGATGATTAAGCATGATAAATTTGTTGTCATCAACCGATCTATATTGAAATATTTCAAGTTTTTTAATTTATTACAATTAAAAGTCATTTAATTAAGGAGTATATGAAATAGTTGAACGTATTACATAAGAAATGCAATTGACAGGAATATGAAAAAGGCATACTAACATGTTTGCCGTAGTTGGGAAAACGTTGATTACTGTATGAGTTAGCAAAGTACCACATGGTGTGTCTTATATATAGTACTTGAAAATATTAGATAAAGAATGTTTTAAACTTTGAATACTAATCCCGTGTGATTAGTGATTATTTTAAGAAGAAGTTGCAATATTTAATTAAGTTGATACATCTCTATCTTTATAATTATTTAAAACAATTAGAAAATCATGATTGTAGTTTTCAAAATAATGAAAATTCAGATTTACAGGAAACAATCATGGTAAATGAGTTTATCAGATTAAAGAAAAAGTCGTAATTATAGCTTGATCATATTAGACCCTTGATTAATTCATTAAAAAAATCTACCTAAAATAATCTATTGATTTATATTTTGGAAAAATTGAAAAATCAAATCACTCACATTTATATTAGTTAAAAGTGTCAAATAATCTATACTATATAATAAATAAAGCTTTCTAATGCCACATGTAATCACCAAAATGTTCCTTATAAATTTTTCCCCCATCTCTCTCATATTAAATACATTTCTCTTTCTTATTAATAATTTGTATTTCATTTTTTTCTTTTTAATATTTCATTTTCTCTTTTTAATAATTTTTTCATTATTTAAAAAACTAAATACTGGCAAATATGTTATTTTGTTTTATATAAATATATTATATTAGTTATTAATATAAGTAATATGATTGCAAAAATTAAGGTTTTAAATCTATTATATTAGTTACTTAATATTAAGATTTTATAAGAAATAATATTATTGGACGAAAAAGGCAAGAATAATTCATATTTAAAATTTCAATAAACTTTAACTTATTAATATATATATATATATATATATATATATATATATATATATATATGTGATTGTTTATTAAATTTAAATTTTGTTTCTTAAAGACCCTTAAAAGACAAATTCACTAATGATGTATTTTTAGTGTTTATGTTAATTAAACGAGCGAGTTTCTTTAACTGGTTAAAGTATCAACCATGGTCCAAGTCAAACAGCTTATGATAAGAATGAGTTTCGGTCCACGGGTTGGTTTAAAAAGTGACCATTTACAACCTCTTTTTTTAATTGATTGTTTAATCAACTCGTCATTTATTTTAAGTTCATCATCTTAAATATTCACAAAAATATAAACACTAGACTACATGTTTTGATTTTTCAGGTGGATAAGACAACTTCTTAGCTTTGGAATACAAATGTTAGACATTAATCAGATGAAAAATTAACTTTTTTTATCCTTCTATTATTGAATATTTCAAAAATATAGATTTCTTTAGTGAACGAGTTTTACGTGCACCATTATTGAGGTTGTTCAAGAAATTAACAAATGTTTGATATCCGTATTTCCGGAAGATGAAATATATTACCATTCTTTAGGTGGTATATATCAGACATAAAATGATACGTTACAAAAAAGTATTAGTTTCCTTATGTTTTAAATGACCTCAAGATTTAAGTTTGTCAAGTCGTAGGTTAGTCATAAAAGTCAATGTTGAAGTGATGTTGCTTAAAATATTAACTAGAAAATTGGTCTATGCAATGAAACTAAATTACATATGATAATAAAATATGATAAATATGCTATAGAAGCCGAAATCATACAAAGAATGAAATTTTCACTTTATTTTTGTTTTGCCATGAAGATTAATAAAAAATAAGGTCAATTATTATAGATGGTTGATTTGTTTTTTAGAAAATTTATTTTAGCTTGTGGTCAATTATGTGTTGTTTTGTCTAGAGTTAAAAGCAGAAATCAATGTTTTAAAAACCGGCATTTTACTTGTACCGGATTGAGCTAAAAATGGTACAACCGGTTGAACCGGGTTATACCGGAAGGTTCAACCGGTTGAATAGTTTACCTTATAATTTTCTATAATTTTAACTTCAATCCAAAAATAACCCAAAACTAAATGATTCTTATAACAAAAAATAATCCAAAACTTAATGCATATTAAAAAAATAATGCAAAAGCAATCAAATTTAAAAAAAATAGTTCTAAATTTTACACGTTTAAATGTTAATTGTTGGGTTAAAAGTATTTTTGAAAAAATATGGGCCGCAAATATCAAAATTTTCTCGGGCTTAAAACTGGTTTGCCGGTAAAAATCGGTATTTTAGACAAAAACCGTCGGTACGATGTTCTAGCAAACCGGTCATAAATACCGGACTCAAAATACCGGCCTAGTGTGCAAAATCCGGTTTAACCGGTTCAACCGGCCGGTTTGAACCGGTTTTAAAACACTGGCAGAAATAGTAAAATTAATAAATTTTGATATAGAAAGTAAAGTTACAAATAAAGCTACGTATATTGCGACAAAACAATAGTTAGAGATTTATGAATTTTTTAACAACTTTTATTTCTATATTGTGTATTGTGTATTTTATTCTACCATATAATATATCTTTATATTGTTGAACATATATATTTTTTTTGTATTTCACATTGTGTTATTATTTAATTAAATTTATTTATTTTAACCCGTGTGCTACACGAGTAACTAACCTAGTGAATATATATAACTTGATTCATATCCCATGTGATTAGATAATTTTGTTTGGAAAATTATTGAAATATTAAACACCTAATAAACCATTATTGTTTTCACACTTATATATGTATTAATAAGGAAAAAAACATAATTTAATACTTTATTTTAAGGTTTAAAGCTAATAACTATTCGTATGATTAGAGCTTTAGAAAGAAAATCAGAATTGTAAATTTCCAAAGTTTCAGCTAAAACTAATAATGGTTTTAATGTTTACCTAAAGTTCTCTTAACTTGAAAAATTTTAAATAAAGTGGTTTTAATGAAAATGTTAATCTTTGCACATTAAGCAAAATATAGTCTAACAAAATTATGATTAATAAAAAACAAACAACTAATGGTATCTTAGTTATGAAAACATAAGATATATAATGAAGAGTTGTAAACAATTGGTAAATCGTGATTGTAGCTTTCCAAATAAATAAATAATTCGAATTTTTAGGAAGCATGGTAAATGAGTTGACCATATTTAAATTTATGTTTCTTGAATTTATGTTTTTGAAAAAGGGTTAAAAAAGATGAGAATAGCTAAGGGAGCGACAAGTGACACAAGTGAGTAGTCTTTTATTATAATAGTAGATTGTTGCTCCAAACCCGCATGAGGGGTTTCTTGGAGCTTATATTGGGTGGTTAGACAACCAAAGTAATAGATATATGGAGTTCATTTGTAAAGGTAGTGAATAAATTGGTTAGTAAGGTCTCAAATTATAGCCTAGGAAAACCGCCTTCTATGGTCAAATTAGTTAATATTTTGGGTTGAGATGGAGCTTGCCCCGAAGGGAGGGTTCACCCTTAGGCATGCATGTGGAGTCTTTCACAGATATAGCATATACCTATATACGTAAGATTATTTGAGGCTAATGTCTATGAGATAGGGTTGTATGATTACTTGATGATTTGAATTTGTGTTGACTCCTTGCAATGAGTTTAAGTCCTTATCCTTGTCTAATGCTAATAAACTCCGATACAAGGCCTCCTAAGAATTAATGGCATTTTATTTTACCATGAAAACGTAACACATATTTTATTTATGCAAGGTATAATAAATATTGCTATGTTTGCGCTGGAAATTTTAAACAAATTAAGAATATTCTTTATTTTGCTAGAAAAAGAAAAGGGATCGGAATAAAGGGCACTCTTGTCATTGAACGCATGTTGGTCCATACAATAACAAAGGTAACGAAGCACATCAATATAACCACATATAATATTCTAGTGTATTACCATTTTAATTTATTTTACATTTCCAAACAAAGTAGACATAATAATATTGATTATTATCTATTTAAAATACTACTTATTAGTAACATTGTTATTGCCTTATTTTATTTTTTGTTTCTAGTTAGTATATTACTTTAATATATTTTGTTTACATTACATATATACACACTAATATTACTTGATTCCATACTTGAAAATTGCGAAAACTTTAAAGAAAAAAGAAGAAAATAAAGCTGCATACAATCATTTACAAAAGAAATTTAAAGTAAGAGTTCTAAATTCTTTGTGTAGCTAACAAGGAAATAAAAATCATGTACATTCCATGATAGTCAATTAGTTACGATACAAATTATCATTCAAATGTTAAGTGTAACTCTAGGCCTAGCTCAACGATATATTTTTGCACTTACCTTTTGCACAATGAAATCTAAAACTAATAATATTATAATAATATTCAATTCAATAAGTATGTCAATAATTTGTTTTAATTAAGTCGTTACTCTTTTCTGACAGTTACCAATTAATAAATTTCAACAGGTCAACACTAAAATTTCTTTACATTTAAATAGCCGCAACTCATTTTGGTTAAAACACTGGAAACAATAGCATTATATACCTCTCATTGGAAAACCCTTGATGAACTGAAGATTTAATGTATCTTCTATCTTGTTTTATATCATAGCATTCTCATTCCTTTTTCTTATTATCAAATTTAAAAATTACAGTAAAACATATTATATTTTCTTTCTTATTCTTAATTAAATAATAAGTTTTTATATCTTTACCATTAAGTTTTTCTTTCTCATTCACTCACAAACACTTTAAAATATATTAAAAAATTTATATGACGCTACATGAACTTTTCAAATATACAAAGAAATCATTAAATTTTCTTTCTTTTCAATTTCTAACACCTTAAACCACTTTTTATATTATAAAAAGTTTAGTCACTAAATTTAACGGACAAATCGTGAATGCTCATATATATTTTTTGTCAATGATAGGTATATGGGAATATATTATTTTAGAGTCACATATAAATATTTTGGTGGCCTATAAATCATGTAAGATGTAAACCACAAAATATATAATTTTATACGGTGGCCGGTGAAATATGCGCAATGTTTGGTTGGGGAGAGAAACACCAAGACTAGGGGGGTATTTTAGTAATTTAATGTAGAATACAAAGGTCAAAAATGTGTGACGGGACGGAATAAAATGACAAAATCCCTTTGCGTAGAACGCTGATATATATGAAACTCATGATCGAATGAATACTTATGTTTACTTTTACCTTAAATTCATAAAATACGTTTAAACATAAGATTTTGATGGCAGTAGGGGGGATGGTGGTGTCGATTTGAAGAAGCAACAAAGAAGATGTTGAAAACGATAGAAGAGGATACAAACAGAAACACGCCTTACCATGGGTGCTGGATATCTACCCCTAGCTTTAGCAAGTTCCAACAAATATATTATTGATAACTGGTCTTAAAACTACAAAAACGATTGGTGCAACGTCATAATTAAAAAAATGAACTCTCTTATTTGAAATTCAAATTCAGATTAACTGATAAAATTGCATAAGTTCATTCGCCGACAAATTTTTGTATCAATACACACCACTAGAAAAAAGTGATAATCCATGCTTGTACATCTTCCAACATGTACAGGCATGGATTATTCAGTGCTAGAATCAAGCTACCGTCTGAGTACACTGCCGGAGTCGTTGTAGCATTTTATGTACGTAACTTTATACGATATACGACACCCTTTATATATATATATTTATCGATAATAATCTATACTGACAATTTGAATAGTGACACGTTTTCCTTTCATATTTGTTGTTAAAGTTTCATTTTGACATAGAAGTAAACTCCGTTTGTCCCAACTTTCATTTATGTTAAAATTAGAGATAATTGTGTTTGTAATGAAATGAAAGTTACGAGTGAAATTGGTCATATTATAAGTATTCAGTATGAAGTTATCTGTCAATGGCTAATAGTTTGAATTATTAAGATGATTTATTTGGTAAACATGCAGACTTCAAATGGTGATGTGTTTGAGAAGACGCATGATGAGTTGGACTTTGAGTTCTTAGGGAATATTAAAGGGAAGCCATGGAGGTTTCAAACAAATTTATACGGTAATGGAAGCACACATAGAGGAAGAGAAGAAAGATACACCTTATGGTTTGATCCTTCTAAAGCTTACCATCGCTATACAATTCTATGGACCTCTTCCAAAATCATGTATACATTCTTTCCCTTTAATCATCTTATACTTTTTAAATATATATGATAGTCTCTCATTAACCACATGTTATGTTTATACATGTGAATTGTGTTAGAAATCACAAATAGATAATCATGTTCAAATAGAGAATTATTAAATCACATAAAATTTGTATTTATAAACATAATCGTGATACAAGACACTCATGAAATTTTGTAATAGCCTGTTTATCATCTAAATTGAATAGTATTGTTTAAAGAAAAAAATTAAGAATTAATAATTATACAATAACATTTGAAACGTGGACTTGAAGAAAGTGAGTCATAAAGAAAAGATATCTATAATAAAGGTTTATCTAGTTTTGATGATGTTCATGTATCATGTATGTAGTATTTACACGTAAAGTGGTTTGAATTTTTTAAATATTATTATTTTTGTGAACACCAAGTCATGTTACATATTTCTTTAGAATATTATTTTGTAACTAGATTAAATATAAATATTACATTATTTGAAGTTAAATAAATTTGATAAAAACATTGAAGATGTAATTTATACTTTTTGTTACATTAAAACAATTGTTTACAAAGTTTTAAAAGACAAAAGAACTTTAGAAATAATTTCTATTTTTAGTTAAAATTCCAAAGATCCTTTGGTAACACCGAAATGTTGGATGAAGTTTTGTTTTGTTTTTCTTTATTTTTTTTAGTTGTGAGAGTTCAAGCAACATGATTCTTAACAAAACCTTTTAGGTTTTTTTTATTTTATTTGTAACTTTTGTCTGAGGATGTCTCGTCACAAGATATCACTTTGATCTTTGTCCTTCACGCTCCACAACGGGTGTTTATAGTTAATAATGTCAACTATTATAAACTTTTGAACGTGTTTAGTTATTTTCTTTATAAATATGTAATAATTTCTAATGTTACATTATATTTGTTACATACAGATTCTATATAGATGAGGTTCCAATAAGAGAGATATTACGAAGCCCAGAAATGGGTAGCGATTTTCCTTCAAAACCTATGGCATTATATGCCACCATATGGGATGCTTCAACTTGGGCCACAAATGGTGGCAAATATAAGGTAAATTACAAATTTGCCCCTTTCGTCCCCGAGATGACTGACCTCGTCCTCCACGGTTGCATTTCAAACCCGATTCAAGATCTTTCAAATGAAACTCGCGCGCAAATGGACAAACAACTCGAAACCATTCGATACAATAACATTACACGAAAACAAAAGACCGCGATGAAAAGGTTTAGGGAAAAGTACATGTATTATTCTTATTGTTATGATACTTTGAGGTACCCTATTCCACCACCGGAATGTGTGATTGATCCGGTGCTTAGACAACGGTTCAAAGAGACGGGGCGGCCGGATTTTAAGAAGCGGCATCATGGCCACTCGAGGAAAGGAGCTCATGTTTTAAGGAGCCAAATATATGATATTGAAGATGAGGATTGAAGGTATAGAAAGATTTGATGTGTATAATAGGAGTGGTTTTGTTACATAAATTCGATTGTTTGAATTTTTCATTTTATTTAGTATTTGTAATGTATTCTTACTGGGATTAAATGCAAATAAAACGATACATATGTTATAGAACTAGCAAGATGGTTCATTATTTTATATTTTATACACGAGTTAAATAAAAAAGGTACTAAATAGTTAGTAATAAACATTTAGGAATTATAAAATGATATCTTTGGATAACATATGATTGATTACAAATTTACTATTGCGTTTTTTTAATCGGCAGTTTTAAATTAAGAAAATAGTAGCATACGAAGGGTTTAAATAAAAAGAAACGGAAAAGATAATATCGGGCTTATAAAATTGTGAAACGTGCCAAAACTATTTACTTATCATTAGATGTACATTTATATATATATATATATGATTATTTAAAGCTTGTTTCGTTGTTACAAAGTGGTAAGTGAGTGAGTGAGAGGCATAACACTACAAGGAAACTCAATATTAGCGACGACAACTATCGATGCTATCGTGTCTGCTAAGACCCTGGTTTCTTGTAGTCTAAAAGTTGTCATAAAACTAGCTACCGAAAACATATCTTTGCCAATCGGTCACTAATTTTGCATTGAAAATCTAGTCGCAAGAATTTGGTCGCTAATCCTGTCAAAAATATGTTCGATAAACGCTCCAAGGGCACACACTTAGTTTCTAGTATTGCGATGAGAAATATGTAACAAATAATCATTTATAATTTGGTCAACACAATAGAAGTGGTCACCTTTTTTTTTTCTTCTAACAACTTGAATTACAAAACTTTCACTGGTTAGAAATTCTTAACCCGGAGAAAGAAAAAACATAACGCGAAAAATCAGTTTTGTTCTCACATTTTTCAAAATTACATAATTTAAAATGTTCACTCAATCGTAACGTGTTTGACCTTTGACCTAAATGACGTTTTATGATTTAACACGATTGAGTTAAATAGAGTACTATAAATTATACATTTGACAATTTAGGACGAGAACATATGAATATATTGAAGAATCAACTTTATTTTTTATGTAAAGAACATATGGTTGTTTTTTTTTTCTAAAGTTACATGGTCTTCAAAAGTGTGACAAATGATAAATTATTATTAAAATTAAGTAACGAAACATTCAAAACTAGAAATAAAGTATCTTTGATAATATAATAATTAGCCATTGGTAGCTTTACGGGTGGATCCAAATTAGAAATAAAGTGGATCGTAATTGAGTATTTTAGAAATAATAATTACACTATTCGAGTGTATTGGTACTAAAGGTGATCAATACGAGTGATTTCCATCAAGAAAACGCGCCATTTGATCACAAACCCTTTTCCATGATTTCCATTTTATATGATAACTAGTTTTTATTCCCTGTATTACGGGGATTGTTTTATATTATTTGTTATAATATTTATTTATTTTTTTAATTCATATTCTTTTTATTGTATGAAAGTTAATAATATACTTATGGTTTGATGATAAATTGTTTCACAAATAAATAAGATGTTATAACCCGGTTTAAAAGCTATATGGTTTTGATGAGACCCAAGACCCGTTTATTTTTTTTACTATGAAATTGGTTTTTTAATTATAAATAATGTTTATGAAAGTTAATAATATACTTATGGTTTGATGAGACCCAAGACCCGTTTATTTTTTTACTATCAAATTGATTTTTTTTAATTTAAATAATATATATATATATATTTATATATATCTTTTTTAAAATAAATAAGATATTATTTTTTATTATATCCTATTTTATAGGATTTTTACATAAATAATTTGATGAGAATAATTTTTAATTTAATGAGATGTTATAACCCGTTTAAGAAATATCTGGGTTTGGTAAGACCCATACCCATGAATTCGAGTCAAATGCATGAGAAGCCTCTATTTAAAAATCAAGCAAATTTGGTGACTCCAAAAAAAAGGGGAGCGACCACATCGCGACACGTAGGATTTTTATGTATTCGTTTATATATATTATAAAAGATTTGATTAATATGAGACTAATGGAGCAGTAATCATCATATTATATTTAAATTAGTATATTTGTATTGGGTTACCCGATCTCGGTCAAATAAGACTTTTATAGCTGCTAGGATCAATATACTGAGAGAAAGAAATTAGAGAGAGGAATTTTATAAAGTGGTTTACAAAAATGGGAAAGCCACATAACGAGACTTTCGGGAACTAATAGCTTGCTATTCGTGAGATGCTGGTGTGTTTTGGTTGTTTTTTAATGTAATCAATAGTGAGTTATCTTGTGATTCTTGTCCAACATAGTTTTATATAAATGGTTACAAAAAGTATATTAATCTTAAATATATATATTATATATAAACGAAATCTCGCTACATTCTCTCAAGCTACCAGATTGCTTTATTTGTAGATGAATGTTTCTCATGCATTTGACCCGAATGATTTGGTTCCAACAATTAATCGTTGGCCAAAGAAAATAGACGGGAATCCAGATTAGCAAATAGAAAGAAAATTCAGACTAATTCATATTCTTCATTGCTATCTTTGATTGTATACACAAAGCAAATAAATAAACTTACAAACTACTACCCCACTACCTAGATAACTAACCACCAACTAAAGAAAACACATAAAAAGTGAACGTGTGCATTGATATTCTTACAATAAATAAAATTAAAATTCAAAAAATATATATAAATATCATAAACGAATCTATACTAATTAATAAATAAAGGTTTCCTTATGCCACATGTCCTCTATCTAGCCCATCATTCCTCTTTATTTCCCGCCTCCCACCACACTCCATATCTATACCCGACCCAATTAACAGAATATATACCATATATAAATAGCTATTATAATTTAGTATTTTGTCATTCTACTTATTAATTAAAGTCAACTAATTTAAACATACAATATATTTTACTTATTTAAACACAAACACCTAATTATGTTATTTCCGTAATTTACGCCATAATTATACTTCTCTAAATTAAAAAGATTCAACAAAGATTTAAATATTGCTAATTACACATGATATTATGTTTGAATTTTAAATTTCAAGTATTTATGTTAATTGCATATTTTTGACATTTTAATCAAATTAAGGATTTTTTTTTAAATTACATGTAATCCTTTAAAAATAAATTGATTGATTCATACTCAAAGTAATTGTTCTCTTTCCAAATTACCGATAAACTCATTGAATGATTCATAATTATATAATGAGGGTTGAGTTATAATAAGAAGATTAGTTTTCCTTGGAAAGATAGGAAATAATCTTGTCCATTCATTTTAAAATTGAATGGTTGAGATTAGATTAGAGAGATCATCAAGTGTAAACATAAAGGTAAGGGCATAATAGGGATAACACATTTGTTAATTTTTCTATCTCCACATGCAAGGCACATGTCAAATTCCCCCATCATTTTAAAACGTCCATAACTTTTATATACAACATTATTTTTTCAAAACAATTTCACCATAAAAACGAGTGTTTTTTATCTTTTATATGAGTACCATATTGCTTTATAAAAATAAAAATAAAAGATTCGTGGGTTTTTACAAGGTGTGTTTTATCATAATTGTGTTTTACAAAATTGTGTTATACAAGTGTATTTTATTTTTTCATAGTGTTTTTTGCATTGTGTTTTTTACATTGGGTTATTTAATTGTGTTTTCATTGTGTTTTTGTCATTGTGTTTTTATTTTCATAGTATTTATTCCATTGTGTTTTTTACATTGTGTCTTTTTCATTGTGTTTTTCATAGTGTTTTATTTTATGGCGAAATTTCCGAAGACTTTTCCGGCAAGGTGGTGGCGGTGGGTGGCGGTGGGCGGTGGTAGTTGTAGGAGATGAGTGAAAATTTAAGTGGGTTTTAATTAAGTGTGTTTTAATTAAGTGAGTTTTTTAAATTGAATTAAGTGAGTTTCAATATTAAGGTAGTAGACTAAAATACCCTTCTTCCTAGCCTTCTTAGGAAAACCAAACTTCTTATTTGATCCTTTCTCATGTTATAAATACCGTAACGTGATGACAAAAACATATATGATTAACTCTTATGAATCTTTTGGTAAAATGTTTTTACCATCCAAGTATGTTTTTCTGTTTTCCTGCATTGATCATCATATTTTTTAATATTTTATTAATTACCATACACAACAAATTATGTAATTAATTCTTCTATCAATGTCTCTAATACGTAATGGAGCCACTTTTTTTTGATTAAATTGAAAGACAACAGATAAAACCAAACGACAAATGTGCTAACGAAATTTGGTAAATTGAAATGATTTAAATGATGAGGAGCTAAATATTCAATGCCGACTCTAGGGTCAGCCAAGTAAGGCAACAACCTTGGGCCTCCACATTCCTAGGGCCATCATAAGTTTAAGGATTTAATATTATAAAAGAAAATAAAAATAGTGAAGAATACTTATTTGGCCACAATAATCCCTTCATCTTGTGATTTAAACAATTTAGTTTTATTTATTTAACATTTATGACATGCAGTTAGATTTATATGTCTGATATGGTTTTTGGGTTAAAAATTGTCAAATGGAAAGTAAAAAATCGTTATTCAAAAGGGCCTCAAATTTTTGTCTCGGATTAGGCCTTCAGGCAAGTTGGGACGACCCTGTAAATATTTAACATCATTTTTTATTTATTTAATATTCAGCTATCATAACTAGGTTAAATTTTCAAGAATGAAGTAAGCGTGTTCAAAGCTTACTTTCCCAAGTTTAAAGAACAACTTTAAGAGAATTCTTGCTACTTTATTTATAGGCCCGCACTACCTAACAACAACGCAAAAACCAAGCATGTGAAGAATGCCCAGAAAATCTTTCGTTGGCAAACAGATCTAAAAATTGCACCAACTTTTAATCGACGAAGTACGGTTCCATTTTAGAAGACCAACTAATTGAATATTCTAGACTTTGGTTAATTATGCATTATTGTATTTATTATTCAACTTAATTTTTTAACAAACATTTATTTTGTGTTCGATCACTTAATATTTTGCATGTTTAGTGAAAAATGTATTATTAAAAAAATATATATTATTTAACCGGAATGTATGTTTGTACCTTTTATATTTAATACTCAAATTTGCTTATCAAGACTTTTTATTATTTATTTATAAATCAAATGTTTATAAAATTAAATTTGTTAAACCCGTATTATACACGGGTATATAACCTAGTAACTAATAATACGATGGATGATGACTAGTTATATATAAATCTTGAATAATTTTGATATCATATTCATACATATTATAAGATGATAAAGACCAACGGGATGAGATCCTAAGAATAACGAAAACATAAAGACTACATTGTTGATTGTTTTGTATGTAAAATGGTTTAAACTTCCTCGGGTGCTCTGAACATCAGAGGGTGATCGACATTTACATCCGACGAGATCAAAAGAAGCGTTCCTTAGCAAGGCATCTTCGAATCAGTCACAACGCAAATTACGAAACTGAGCAACGTGACAATTTTGAAATCAAGCAAGGATTTTTTCTAACTTCAATCAAACGTGTATTTGGAAATTGGAAATAATGTAGAGCCTAGACCGATAAAGACCTAGATGGTTCAAGGAGACATCTCATGACAAGCCCGAATCCAAGCATAGCCCACCTTTGATTAACAGCCCAACATGCAACATAAACAGAATGAACTAGAGGTGCACAAAAAAACCGATTCCGGAACCTAACTGGTGGAACCGAACCGGAACCGGTTCCAGTTCCAACCCGGTTGGAACAATACCCGGTTTGGGTATTTTTGTACCCGAAAATCGTACCCGGTTCTCCTATTTGTATGTCAGTACCAGTTCCAACCCGGTTCCTACCCGGTTCTTAATTGGAACCGGTTCGGTTCGTACCCGGAAAAACCGGTTCCGACGGGTTTTTTTTGAAGGGTCAAACAAAAGTCAAACTAGCCGTTGGAACCGGTTCCAACGGTAATATAGCCGTTGGAACCGGTTTTTTAGACACCAATTAGCCGGGTGTTGCACATATCATCAACTTGGTTGTTCAAATAGGTCTTGACAATGAACACATTTGTGATGATTTAAAATACTTTAGACTTATGTTACAAAATGTCTTCAAAATTGGTAAAAGAAGACATCTTGAATATAAGAACTATTGCAAGTCGGTTGAAAGAAAGTATTTGGGGCCGAATTGGGACGTTCCAACCCGTTGGAACCCAACTTGTCATATGTTAAAGTGTGCTTTTGCCCAACGCCAAACTTTACAAGCTTTTCATAACAATCTTGTTGAAGAACGCGAGGCCGATATGTTTCCGGAAAGTGTTTGGGTCCAAGTCGGTTATTTGTTGGAGTATCTTGACGTGTTCAAAAAGTCAACAACAAAATTATCGGGAGTCTATTACCCTACTAGTTGTTGGGTTTTGCAAGAATTGTACTATATGTCTTGTGTTTTTAAAAGCTTTGCGGAGAAGAACAAACTCTTCGAAAATATTGTTGCGGTGATGAAAGAAAAGTTCATAAAATATTTTGAAATCATACCGCCGGTCTTTACTTGTGCCGCCGCATTAAACCCCTATTGGAATGTTAATGGGGTTGAAACAACGATTGAGGAAATATTCGACAACTTAGGTATGCACGAGATTGACCCGAAGTTGTCGACGGAAGCAAAGGACAAGTTCAACAAAAACCTTCAAGACCTTTATGACCATTATTTTCAAATGTATGGTCCAAGCACGAGATCGTCTTTTGTGAAAAAAAACAACAACTGGTAGGCCGTGCAATGACCCACTTATAAACTTGATGAATGGGATTCGTGAATCGGCATCTAAGAGGCAAAGAAGAAACACACCAAGTAGCGAACTTGGTCGATATAGTGGAGCAAAATATGTTGAGGGCGCAACGGTCGACGAAATTCGCAATATTGATTTGTTGGCTTGGTGGAAAGGTAAACAAAACGAATTTCCCATTCTATCCGCCATGGCTCGTGATTTGCTTGCCGTACAAGCCTCAACGGTTGCTTCCGAATCGGTTTTTTCTCTTAGTGGGAGGGTGTTATCTATGCGAAGAACAAAACTAACTCCCGAGTCTCTAGAGGTTTGCATTTGCCTAAAGGACCATTTGGATGCGGTGGATCGTGTACAACACAAGGCGAACTTTGAAGACGAAATACCAATAGAGCGTCATATTCATGATGAGGAGGCGGAGGACGGGGTTTCTTCCGATAACGAAGACGAGGGTGAAGACGAGAATGAAGACGAAGAAGAGTTGTAATTATTTGTTTTGGTAAAATTATTTGTAACTTATTCAACTAATATTTAGTTTTGATTTGTTTTATATAATTACTGTTGTTACTCATGATTAATTTTTGTTACTTTTTTAATAACGACGAACATTTTATTTATTTAAAAACTAACTATTACAAACATTATTAAAACATAAACGATACTAAACATAACAACTAAAACATAAAAAACAAAGTCCGTCGTTTTAATCCGGGAATACTTATTTTTGGGTTGTAGAGCCGGACGACTCTCCCACTTCCGTTTTTTTAGCTTCCAATCTTCTTTTCTCTCGACAATACTTATTCGTATGTTTTCGTAATGTCGAGTTGGACCCTGCTTTAAGAAACTTCGAGCAATATTTGCAACGTGCCAACTCATGTGAGTCGGTTTCATGAGACACAAATCGTAATGAACCCAAACATCGGGGCATCTTGTTGTTTCGATCACCATAACAACGTTATCATTGGTTGCCATTTGTTGTCGGTTTAAGGTTAATTGTGGTTTGGAGTGTGTTTTATAGTTTTGGAAGTAGTTTAACAAGTACACAAAAAAACCTTGCTATTTAGAGTAAAAAAATAACCTATTTATAGTTAAAAAACCGGTTCCAACGGTCAAAAACGGCTATATAGCCGTTGGAACCGGTTCCTAACGGCTATAATATTTGAATTTCAAAAAAAAACCGGTGGAACCGGTTTTTACGTAAAAACCGGTTCCGGTTCATACCCTACCCGGTTCCTAAAAGTTAGCATATCTGGGCATCGGTTCGGGTCGGGAACCGAACCGGTTCTTGATTGGAACCGGTGCCATTTACAACCCGGTGTGAAAAAAACCGGTTCCGAACCGGTTTGGGTTTTCAGGTGAACCCGATTTGTGCACGTCTAGAATGAACCAACACTAATAATATCACAAAAATGTGAGAGATTGAATTGAAATTAGAGTATAGTGGACAGTGGAGTATATATTTTCAACACAATCAAAAGTGTTTCATAAGCAAAGTTTTCCAGACAGTACTAAAACAAATGTTGCATTTTCTAGCAGAAATCGATAACTATCAATGCTATCGTTTGTTGATTAAATTCCATGATTGCATATCTTGTAATGGTCCCTTTGTTTTGAAAACGCGACCACAATCTCCTTTAACTACCAAACTTTACATCGTGGGTCATTTTAATTTCATCTTTTAGAAAAAGTTAACTATGTTTTAGTTACAAATTACGAACCATATTTAAACTTTGCATTTATCGTTGGGTCTAAAAATTTTGCTTATTGGGATGGATACAAGGAACTACATTGTTTTATTTATCTTAAGATATCAGTAAAAATATATTGAGTTGTATGCAATGTAGTTGTAAACAAGTTTAATCTACGTTTTAGTGACATTTTGGACTTTTAACATGATTTAACTATATTTTGTGGTCTATATACAAGTCATAGTCAATTTCGAGTATGGCTCCTTTAAATTGTTAAGTAGCATAATAAATTAGTTGTGGCTCAATGGTAGAGCATTCATTTTACTAGTGAGAGGTAGGGGGTTCAAAACTCACTATCACCAATTTATATGGGAGATATGAGGGATGACCTTGGCTTGCCAGGGTTCGATTCCTGATCTCACCCGGTTTTACCGGCTCCTCGCTGTCGTGCCATTTGGCGGGCGTGGGGGTCGGGTTTTATCCGGTGAATCCCTCAATAGGTGGACCGCCAGGGGCTCCGTCCGTCCGGACTAGTGGCCAGCTCGGGCTACCTTTAGCCAATGGGGCCGCGTACGAAATACCCTGCGTTACTTAGTTGGTCGTTAAAAAAAAGTAGCATACTAGCATATCTTATTTCACCGTTTTTAAATCTCATGAAAGCGAATTATCATCTTGATGAATTCTATAATATTTTCACTATCTAAATCTATTTTGGAAAATAATTACTAAAAAGATAAAATATGAAATAGGCTTTGTGGAGGTAGGGTCCTAAACCCCTGGTACGACCTTTACGTATTACATTACGTAGTATATTCGTTATATTATTATTGTTTATTAACCATGACCCAATGGGCCAGGGGGTTGTGGAGGTAACCCCTAACCATGCTTGGCCCACTAAGTTTAGGGTTTCATGATGGTGGTCAATGAGCTTTCTATATAAGGGCTCTTCACCTCTCATTTAAAGGACTCTAGGCTTTCATCATATTTTTGTGTCTGTAAATAAGAGAAAACTCTTGGCAGTCAGCTCCACTCCCCACTCTTCCATGGTAGATCTCGAGCAAACCGGAGAAGAACATCGAGGTGTGGGTTCGTTCGTATTAAAGAACGGAGAACATCCATTCGACCTGACCCGAGATTGAATCCATGTCTTTTTTCATTGACACCATCCGTGGGACCGACAAGAACCACCATTCGATTTCTCCCCTTAATTAGATCTGCCTTTTTTCCTTTAGATCTGAGTTTTTTTATAATCCATACATAATTTTTTGGGTCCACTTACAACATATCTAAATCTTTAAGAGGGAGCATTCAACGGAATTCTAGAAGAAAAGAGTTGGGTGCAGAGCTTGTTGGCTATCAAAAGAAGACAGAGAAACTGAGAAGCCACCCTCCCACTAAATTCTGAAAACCACGAAATTTCTCCGATCTGTAAATCGGAAGCTGCCATCACATGCGGATAATTTTGCACGAAAAGTCTGGCAAGTCACCGTTAAGGCACCCAATCCTTGCCTAAATGCCCAATTGGCTAAAAAACTCTACGTGCGCGCTGTCCATTATGTCGAAACAGCTGACGGGAGACACCGACGGCTTAAAACGGGCGTTGCGTACAAACTTTGTTCTCAACACTATAGAAAAGCACCACACTCAAGCTGGAAGATGGTTTCAGGGTTGGCGCGTATACAATTTGATGACAACATCACCGCCACGCACTCGGATTTCATCCGGCGGAGAATTTTTCATCGTCGCGCACCTGAACCAAGTCAGACGGATGACTTTATTACCACCGTGCAACTGAACTCCCTAAGGCAAACGATTGTAGATGTCATCGTACATCTGGACTTAACTGGCTGGTGATTACCTTCTACGTTAACTGTTAGGTGACTCAAAACTGCTCAGGGCAGGCCACCAACGATCTAACGCAATTGTAATATGTCATGGAGCACGACCCATGTTTGTGTCGCGCTTCATTAAAATAAGAATTATTGTACACCGTTTATCTATTTGTGAAAAAGACCCACCGTTCCACCAGCACAGTATTTCGTAGTGTAACGCCATCAAAACAACGGGAGCCAACCACGGCGTACCAAGTACGAGCTCTCGTGTCATCCTGGGCCGCATACACGATTATGACGAACAACACGCCTCACCGTGGGCCGCTTGAACAGTTCTCGCAAACCTTATGCAAGCTCCGACGAGGCACGGCGGGTGACATGGACACTCCGGAGCGCCCACAAATCTTTTGCAAGTTGGACCCGCAAGACTCACCTTAAACAGGAACGTCTGCGCAGAGACCAACTGGATCCGCAGGACCAACCATGCTCAGAGACGTGACGTCCTTACGCGCAGTACGCAAGCTGGTCCCGCAGGAAATGCCTCCCAATGGTGAAGGACTCCGCCTGTCCCCGCAGCCTCGGATACAAGCCATTAGGGAAGGCCACCCGCGCAGCATGGCTACACGCACAAGGCACTTAGCTCTCAATCGTTCAGTGTCACCTGAAGGAATGAGCCAAGCCGGGAGCAATCCCGCACAGAGGCGGGAGGGGGAATACTCCCGCCCAAATAAGCCAGCCCGTATACTGAAGGATCTTTTACTGTACCTGACGAGGTATGGGCAAAAGATCTGATCAGAGATGCGACAGCTCACTGACAGCAGCATGGCAGACAGCACGCCACAGCACTGTGACCAATAGCCGCCGCCTACCCACCAACTCCTGCCATACCACGTGCCTAGCCTGTAGTTGGCAGAAGAGGAAGAGTGCACGACACGCCTGCTCTGTGTCAGACGCTACCTATCCACCACTCACAGGCAGGGCACGTGCATAGGTTACAGTTGGTAGCGTGTTGGGCCGGCTAAACCCCTTGGAAACCTACCTTCGGCTATAAATACCACAAATGGTATGATCATCTCATCTTATCATATCTTACTACATTATCATCATATTATACCTGATATCTGCTCTAGCA
Source organism: Bidens hawaiensis (assembly GCF_021521415.1). Taxonomy (NCBI): domain Eukaryota; kingdom Viridiplantae; phylum Streptophyta; class Magnoliopsida; order Asterales; family Asteraceae; genus Bidens; species Bidens hawaiensis. The sequence continues at coordinate 2,275 of NW_027493375.1, read as the reverse complement.
ATCTCTTAATATACTTTTATATTTAAAGAGCAATCTAGTCTGATTCTCACGCCGGAGGGTGGTCACAAGGAGGAACCCCCCCTTCTCAGTGACGAGCTCACGGTGTCTGTTTTGCAGGTTATCAGAAGAACCATCTTCCAAGGGTCTAACCCCTCGTGGGAAACATCTCTCCAACCCCCAGGTTACTAGTAACCTACCCCCGGGGCTGGTTAGTGTTTCTTCATTGGCGCCATCCGTGCATAAAGCTAGAACTACAATTTTCTCCAGTTTTTCAAAACTTTATACAAAAGATGGTTAGAGAAATTCCGGTAACCACAACCCCAGCTATTGGGGGGAATACCGGCAACACAGTTTTTACAAACACTACTCCGGCTACCGAAGCCGGAGCAAGTGAAGTAAATTTTACGAACACTACCCCACTTAATAAAGCAGGGGCAAGTGCAGTAAATGACCGCCTACTGGGATCCACCGATACCCAGTTTGAAAAACGAAGACTCCCCCGCCAGACTCTCGACGAAGTCAAGGCATGGGCGGAGGCACGACAAAAGGAATTCCAGGCTGAGTTGAACGAACGCTTGCGTTCCGTGCAACAGGCCGACGAATTCGAATACTGGGAGGATGACTCGGAGGAATCCGACTCCGACGCGAACCCTCGCCATAAGGCAAAAGGGAAGCGTAAAGAAACGGAAACCCAACCGAAAAGGCATTTTGGACAAGCCTTCAAACCAAAAAGCATAGATGGAAGTCCACGAGACTTCTCTAAAACGTTCAGACCAAACGTTACAAATGCAGGAACGTCCAAATTTGCAAGGGACATTGCTGAAGCAATCGCCCCGAAAAGTGCTAAACAAATGCCTAACATAGGCACATATGACGGCATATCTGATCCAGACGATCATTTGAACAGGTTCATAGCGGGGGCAACCGTTAGCAATTGGACGGAACCCACGTGGTGTTACATGTTCCAAATGACGCTGGTGGGGGCTGCTAGGGCTTGGTTCGATCGTTTACCGGTTAACCACATTTACGACTGGGCAGACTTCCAGCAGAAGTTTAGCCAACACTTCAGCCAGCAGCGAAAGTATACCGAGGAGCAATGGACAATCCTCAAATGCACACGGGAAGAAGATGAATCTCTGCCAAACTTCATCACTCGCTTCAACTCAAAGAAGTTAAGTTTGGGCAATATCAGCGAGGATCTTGTTCGCGCAGCCTTCATCCAGGGCGCGCAAGACCCAGAGCTTATCCGCACCCTAACGGGTAAAGATGGAATGCCATCCACATGGGATGGCATCATGACAGCAGCCAAACGCTATGCGGAAACGGAGAAGCAACTGGGTAGAGACCTTCCGCAGAACACAAACCTTTACACCCAGAGGACGAGAGAGGACAACGTCCTCACCGCCCGATTGAACAAAAAACGGAAGCAAGGCATTTGGCAGTCAAGGGTAAACTTTGACACCTCATCCGGCTTACAGCACCGATTGGGTGAAAGGGATAATGTAAAGCCGCACCGGAACTCCAGGTGGACGCCACTTACCAAAAGCGTCACTGACATATTTGCTACTGAGGAGCTCCCATGGCCAAAGCCTCCAGTAATCCGGCATCGTCACGATGCTGATCGGAGCAAGTACTGTGACTATCACAGAACAAAAAGCCACAACACCGAAGAATGCATAGACGTAAAAGACATGGTCGAAACATTCGTCAGAGATGGGACGATCGCGCACCTCGTGGCGAAATAAAAGCTAGGCAGGCGAGTGCGTATAGAACCCCAGCTGGGGAAAACACGAACCAATTTCAGCTTCAAAATCGAGACTACATGCTGCGTAAAGAACGAGATCCCGAACCAGGTGCGTATCGGCTCGATGGCACTCCCATCCCAACATGGAAGGGAGCTCAATTACACAGTTTGCATGTAATCAATTCCAATTTGTAAAGAGAAGGCCAAGAGCCACTTCTAATGGAAATGATTCTCTTTAAGAATATCGAAGCTGATGATTTTACATTTATACTTTTCTGAACACTAATATGCCGGTTTTCACCGCATAATTACGTGAAGTCATTGCATGGGAAGGCGGTCCTACCCGCACGAACCCAATAACGTGACAAACCTTCACGCAGCTCAGTTGAAGGGGAAAAAGTTCAGCACCCAAAAATGAAAGTGCCGGTCTATCCGCATGAATCATTAAGGAAACTGAATAATAACCTGTCAACAACCGCGCGTCGAACGGTTAAAACTATCCAACACTGGTGACGACATTCACATTACGTG